>NC_090252.1:2416504-2471504 GCF_037325665.1 Littorina saxatilis | reverse complement strand
GAAAATAATCATCGAATATCCTGTTATTAACCAATGAGCGCTGGTATGCATATTTGGTGCGGATGCATGATTTGACGCAAAGTCGATACAAAGCTCGCAAACAAAGATTCGTCCAAATGATGGTTAAAAAAAACCTGCAGCGGACGGAAGCTGAAAATTAAAGGTACATACAGTTCAAACAATCATTCAACTGTATTTATTTGACCTTACACAGACTGTAGGAAGAGGCAAACCGTCTTGAACAATATTTTTCCCCAGGAAGCGACTCCAAGAACACAGAAGACTCGAAGGTGAGTGACGTACCTTGTAGTCTTTCTGTGATAGTAGTAGTCCAGTGGACGATACCTTCCGCCTGTGAACTGAGTTGCTTGGACAAAAGACTGCAATCCGACGGTTAGTTTTCGACAATATTTCATTTTATAAACAGATCACACGCAACCAAATGCCCACATCGCATCAATCTAAAGAACATACAGCGGTTTCATACACTATTTTGCCCCAGAAAACGGAATTTCATACAGTTTTTAACGTTGGAACACGGGTGCAAAAGTTCGTCTGCTTGTCCCATTCGAAGAAAGAACATTTCCTAAGCGATACCAAAACATAAACAGAACACACACTATCTGCCTTTACCGCCACAGCAGAATAACAACATAACTGTGTACTTGAGTTTAGTCCAAAACAGGGAAACTGACAAGAAGTGTTAACAGAATTGATTGATTTTCCCTGAACTATACAACCGCGTATTATTCAATCGCCAGCGCAGGTAGACTGGTTGAGTGATTTGAATTCGATCAAACTTTCGCACAAAAACTCCTCTTTTCTTTGAATAACTGAAGAAAGGAGGAATAAAGTGGTTACATACCTCGTCTCAGTGATTATTAAAAATAATGGTCTCAGTTCGCGGTCATGAAAAAGCTCGCTGAAGCTCGCATCTATATATATATATATACGAATTGTGTGTGTGTGTGTGTGTGTGTGTGGTGTGTGTGTGTGTGTCCGGGATGCACGGCCAAAGTTCTCGATGGATCTCTTTCAAATTTGGTGGCCATATTCAAGTACACCCCGGACACAACCTGCTCGATGAGATATTTCAACACGTGCTCTCAGCGCGCAGCGCTGAACCGATTTTGGTTTTTCTCTGGATCCATTCCCAGTAACTCTTCCTTATCTTCTCCAGTGTTTTCAGCGTTTATCTCCCTTCCTTTGTGTGGCGTCAATCCATATTCCCGTTTCTATTTTTAGAAGGTCACTGTTGACAACGCTCAATCCTTATTCCCGTTATACTATTTTTAGAAGGTCACTGTCCCGGCGAAGACGGGTATTACTCTTCTCCAGTGTTTTGCGCGTTTATCTCCCTTCCTTCGTGCGGTGCGCCCCACCCGGCAAAGCCGGCTCCCCGACGCAGCCGGGTATTCGGCACGACTTCTTCCTGGCGAAGCCGTACCCGGCGAAGCGGGTATTCATCTAGTTTTTCATGATCCGCTAACTTCGACCATAATTTTTAATAATCACTGAGACTCGGCATGTAACCTCTACCTCTCTCTTCATACGGTATGTGTGTGTGTGTGTGTGTGTGTGTGTGTGTGTGTGTGTGTGTGTGTGTGTGTGTGTGTGTGTGTGTGTGTGTGTGTGTGTGTGTGTGTGTGTGTGTGTGTGTTAGGAAAGGAAGAGTGATTCGAACATTTGCCAGTGCTCGACTGACTGTCATATCGCTTCGCCGCTGGTTTATCTGGCTTCCGTGCCTGACTGAATTGTAAGCTTCGAGTGGGGTCGAATTCCGATCGAAGCAGAAATAATAACAGTTGCCAGCTGTTATGGGGTGAAACATTTGTTTTCGATTCAAATTAATCTTGTACGAGGGTGAGTCGTTAGAGTTTGCTGTTCTTTTGCAGGACTGTTGGTTGACACAGTGGATTCAGCAGCAGGTTGTGACGGTTCATGTAAGTAGATTGTGACGATTCATGTAAGTAGATTGTGACGATTCATGTAAGTAGATTGTGACGATTCATGTAAGTAGATTGTGACGATTCATGTAAGTAGATTGTGACGATTCATGTAAGTAGATTTTGCCGATTCATGTAAGTAGATTTTGCCGATTCATGTAAGTAGATTGTACCGATTCATGTAAGTAGATTATACTGATTCATGTGAATAGATTGTACCGATTCAGGTAGGTAGATTGTATCGATTCAGGTAAGTAGATTGTAAAGATTCAGGTAAGTAGATTTTACCAATTCAGGTAAGTAGATTTTACCGATTCAGGTAAGTAGATTGTTCCGATGCAGGTAAAGTTCTTTATATATCTCTTATGTGCATGCATGCTCTCCATTCTTAATCACTTTCAATTAAAGATTTGCTGTTGTGGTATGTTTCCGAATGGAAGGAAGTTTTTCTTCTATGTCAAAACCTGGGTAGATTTTGTGTTGGGGCGTATATCATGGCTTACACATGAACTGTAAGGACAGTATCTTTATCTTAATAATGTACGACACCGATACATGCACGTGCACAGCCTGGCTGTGACCAGCTATTCATTTTCAACTGGTGATATTGTAAAGTCACCGAGACAAACTTCGTTCTCGAAATTCTGTGTAACTTCCTCGTGACACCATTATTCTCGTTATGCATATGACGTCTTTTTTGAAATTTGTTTTGCTTTAGGCGTGAGAGATTACCAAAGCAGAGGGACAACAAAAATGCGTCTTGCTTTTTGCTTTGTATAATATTATCGCAGTTTTACTGAGCACATGACAAAAACAGCTGTTGTCATTGGTCAAATAGGAACTGTATATCAACTGATATCGCGCAGGAAGTTCCTAGTGAATTTGATATCGTGCAGGAAGTAGTTTTCCAATTGTAATTTTGAAGAAAAAAATCTCACCTGAATGAAACACAAGTCTCCCATTCTTTTAAAGCGCAAATTTATGAAGGAAAATTATCGCATCAGAAAGATTAAGCTGTGTAATGAATAAATACACACTTTTGTTTAACACACCTTTAACAGAGAAGTAGTAGGATGGAAGGTTCTAATCTTACCGAGGGAGGCGACTGGAACAGCCGTAAACAAACTGAACTTTGGAGCGAGAAGCGAGTTCTCTTCACATCACTCACGTAAAGGCTGGAAATGAGCAGCCGATTTAAACGTTTTGCTCCAGCATGAATCACTGTCCCACCCCTCTTTGTCGTTGCCATGCAAAAAATACCCCCCCCCCCCCCAAAAAAAAAAAAAAAAAAAAAAAAAAAAAAAAAAACCCACCTCAACACTGAACAGCTTCAGAACAGTCACAAAGGCTATCAGAAGACGCCATTTTGAAAGTTGTCTTGGAATGTTGTGTCGTTGGCGATTCGACAAAATTATCAACACGTTGATACCGACAAAAAGCTCAACTGGAACCTGTCTTCTACACAGAAAAGGAGCCAGAGGACTTCACTGATACAGTCCGGCGCACTTCAGTTCCTGCCATCGTTCAGAATTGCCATATCAAAGCATTTGAAGTCTAAAAGTAACCACGAAGGCTGTTCCGAGTTCCTCCCCTGAACCTTTATTGTCTGATCTATAAGCACAATATATATTTTTGTCTTTGTTGTTTTTAAATGCCTTATTTTTGTCTTAGAAAACTTGGAGTATTTGAAAAATAAAAGTTGTACATGTAGCAGCAAAGTTGCGAAAGCAGGAAAAGACAATTCAACGTGACATGACAGTAGCCTCCCTTGCTTTTGACCGATTTCTTAGACTGGGGTTAATGGGTTCTACGCTTCCGACATCGAATGCGATAAAATCGTTATCGTTAGATTTGACTGTGATATCCAGATTTATTAGTCCCAACGTCTCGAAAGGCTTCTTTCTTCTTGTCGATCATAGTCTCGAAAAGCTGAATCAGAAAAGCTGATATGATTTCAGCTTTCTCGAAATTGGGACTGATAAATCTAGATATCACAGTCAAATATAACGATAACGAATACGATGTTGAATGTCTTTAATCAAGGAACTATTTCATATCGGTTCTTGGAACCAGAAGTCAAGCTTCCAATGATGTGAAGCCCATAATATGTCTCTTGTGATGCCTGCATTTTTGTTTTTAAAACCCACGAATCCTTTAAATCCTACGTACCATAAGAACACTGACCAAGGCTGTATGAAAGAACTTCTCAGTCATCCATGCAGAAGGGCAGAATGATAGTTCAAGGACAACGAATCTGTATCAGACAGAAGACAACACACACACCAACACTAGTGAATCACTAAAAGCAAGAACTTTTCATTCTTGTACAACCCGTACAAACCTGAGACTTATTTCCAAACCTCGTCTTTTCATATGGCGCGGTCTCATAGGAACACTGAATGTTTCGACTGCTGTGTACAATGTCATATTCGGGTCGAAAATTCAAATAACATTTATGTATGAATCGATTTAAGTTAGAATTCATGTTATTCTTTTACGATTACATGCACACAAACATGCACTCGTTTGTAGTCTCGGCTAGCCCCCTTAATATGAGTTTTAGTCTGACTCTGACCTCACATGGCTCAAAGACATGCATTTTATTGATGACACAGGGAAAGTAAGTCCAACATACTGTCCAACATACCGATGGGAACTGGACGAGGATCACTTCCTTATGTCGTACGCTACAACGCCACACCACGTCGCTATGGGTATCAGTGAACGTGGTGGCAACTTTTTCCGTTGCCTGACCACCAATCTGCTGGCGCATGCAGCAAGGTATGTTTTGATAACTCTGTCTTTCTCTCTCTCTTTGTGTGTCTCTGTCGCTGTCTTTCTGCCTCTCTATCTCTTCAACTGTCTCACTCTTTGTCCTATTTTTCGTTCTCTCTTTTTGTCTCTCTATCTACCTCTTTCTCTTATAACATTTTGTCAAGTTTTGAAAAAATGTTTTAACAAAGACCGGGAATCGAGACGACTGTGGTGGTGTAGGTGTGTGTGTGTGTGTGTGTGTGTGTGTGTGTGTGTGTGTGTGTGTGTGTGTGTGTGTGTGTGTGTGTGTATGCAGGGCCGGACCCAGGGGGGGGGGGGTTCCAGGGGTTCCGGAACCCCACCCCTGGAAAAAGCATGTACCTTGCTTTGAGTGGTTTATTTTTTTACTAGTTTTAGCACCAAAAAATGCTGCTCTTAACCCTCAAAACAAGGCCCAGAATGCACCAGATTGCACAGATTTTAACCGTTTTTCAAAACCCTCCAAAAAAGGAGGAACCCCCCCCTTACAACTCATTTGGTCCGGCCCTGTGTGTGTGTGTGTATGTATGTATGTATGTATGTATATATATGTATGTATTTATGTATGTATGTATGTATTTATTTATATCGCATGCTTTCCTTCTTTGTCACTACTAAAGCAAACGTGTGCAAGATTGTATGTTACACGTTTCCGAGTATGACAAGAACGGAATCAAACTCGCAATCGTTCCTCCATAAGGCCAAAAATGCACACACGGCAGTCATTTCTCCCGCTGGTATCGTTTCTTCATCAACACTGAGAATGTTGCGAACGGCATTCTATACTACAGTACTGTTTCCATACGCGAATTTAGCTGCCGTGGAAAGTGGCTCGATCATGAGGCCTTTGAGTCTGAAATAGTAGGTCAGAGTTGTGTACAGAGAAGACAAAGAAACCGAAAAGAACAAACATTTCGCGCATGCAGACACAGGAAGACGTCCTAAAGAATGTGAGGCTTCAAAAGATACAAGATGTGACGGTGACTCTGACGTCATGCACACATACCGAGATGTCATTCATAGTTGTTCGGTCACTTCCGTCAAAGAAGTAAATCTGTCCACAATGGCTGATGTGATTAGCCTTGTCAAGCGTGAGTACGCAAAACGCGTTTGTTCTCTCCTCTGTTGAAGCTGTGAGACATAAATGCTATTCCGACTTGGTCGTGTGACAGTTTTCTTCCACACTCGATTAGCTGATGTCTAACTCAGCCTGACGGCTGAGCATAATCTCGTGTGGAAGAAAACGTCTGTCATACGACCAAGTCTGAATAGCAGGTAATGTCTGTCTGTCTGTCTGTCTGTCTGTCTGTCTGTCTGTCTGCCTGCCTGCCTGTCTGTCTGCCTTGGACTCGGATTATGGGATTGTATTTCAGATTGGAAGCCTAAAAATCAGTTAATCTCTCTCTGTCTCTCTCTCTTTCTCTCTTCCTCACACACGCACACGCATCGACACACGCACGCACATACGCACAGACGAACACGCACGCACACAAGCACGGACGAACTCGCACGAACGCGCACGCACCGGCACACACACACCGACACACACACACACACACACACACCCACATCGCACGCACGCACGTACGGACGCACGCGCACACACACACGCACACACACGCACACACACCCACACCCACACACACACACACATACACACACAAAAATACACACGCACAGCGGGGAGAGGGAGAGAGACACACACAAACAAAGAGAGAGAGAGAGAGAGAGAGAGAGAGAGAGAGAGAGAGAGAGAGAGAGAGAGAGAGAGAGAGAGAGAGAGAGAGAGAGAGAGAGAGAGAGAGAGAGAGAAGGGGTGTGAGAGAATGAAAGACACACCTCGTCTCAGTGAATATTAAAAATACTGGTCTCAGTTCGCGGTCATGGAAAAGCTCGCTGAAGCTCACATTTTTCATGATCCGCAAACTTCGACCATTATTTTAAATATGCACTGAGACTCGGCATGTAACTGCTACTTTCCTGTTAACTATGATCACTGCATGTTACAATTCGTTGCATTATATTATCTGCACACTTATGTTTCAGCCTGCCAGTGGATGACATACTGATGCTAGTGGGCGAAAGACTGAGAGAACTCGGCATAGAGCAGACCCCGATCTGTGAGTCGACTCTCAGGAAAAAACTCTACTTCAGCAACGACCAATCACCAACAAGGGGACGCGCGGTACGTATTTTGATGATACCGCTCTTTGGAAGATATTCTACAAGGTTTGTGATGAAGTTTACTTCTGCTGTTTTCAACGTGTGTATCGCTCTACATTTTTCAGTAGTGCTTTTGATCAAAAAGACTCATCTTCATGATAGATACTGCGACCTCGGTGGCACAACAGTGAAAGGCGAGGTGGTATAATAATTATGTGTGTATTTCTTTTTTCTTTGTGTCTAGTTTTTTCCTTTCAAGGAATGGTTCCCTTTTCTTGATGCTAAACATATTATACTTAAATCTAACTGACGCAGTCAGATGGGGGCAATGGCATGGTGGTAAGACGCCGGTTTAACACGACATTTTTACTCCACGAAAATTTTACTCCGGAGTAAATATTTCGTACGAAATTCTTACTCCGAGTACACTTTTCGTACGAGAAAAGAACTCCCCAAGGCACGAAAAAATTACTCCCTCCACGAAATTTTTACTCCCCATTTTTTTCACTTCCAGTAAAAATCTCGTACGCAAAAATGGGATGCGGGCGAAGGGATAATGCCAATAAGTGATCTCGCGCACACGAATGTCGCGCTACCCTCCTTCCACCCCTTCCACCACCAAGACTAACAGGGGACAAGGGAGTAAACATTTCGTACACCTGGCATGGGAAGTTAAATTGCTTGTGTTTGGGTGAAGTAATTTATTCGTTATTTATTCGTCAGGGGAGTAACATTTTTGTACGAAATGTTTACTCGGAACTCACCTGTCTTGGGGAGTAATTTTCTCGTGTAATGGGGGAGTGCTTTTTTCGTAAAGGGAGTAACTTTTCCGTACGAAATGTTTACTCCGGAGTAAAAATCTCGTGGGAGTAATTTTCTCGTGTTACACCGGCCTTCAAAGCGGAAGGTCATGGGTTCGAATCCCGGCCGCGCCTGGTGGGCTAGGGTGGAGATTTTCCGATCTCCCAGGTCAACTTATGTGCAGACCTGCTAGTGCCTTATCCCCCCTTTATGTGTACAAACAAGCGCAAGACCAATTGCGCACGGAAAAGATCCTGTAATGAATGTCAGAGTTCGGTGGGTTACAGAAACACGAAAATACCCAGCAATCTTTCTCCGAAAGCGGCGTATGGCTGCCTAAATGGCGCGGTAAAAAAGGGTTATACACGTAAAACAGGGAGTTTCAGCCCACAGACGTAGAAGAAGACAGAAGAAGAAGACTGACGCAGTCTTGAAGTGTGTGTGTGTGCGCCGTGCGACCAAAATTGAAACAAAAAGAAGTGGTACAGGGTGACCCCAACAACCCCAGCAACCTACAAAAATGTTCATCTGTTGACCGAATTACTTCGCATTGTGTATGCATTAAATTCAGCGTAGGCTTGACTAATTCACAAAATGGGAAGTTTGCATGTCAAAATAATGGTCTTTTGTGCACTTGGAATAAAAATCCAACTTCGTGGATCGCCTTTACATTGTTTGAAATTGAGCAGTAGCCAGAACCACCCGATTTAAAGCCTCCAGGCTGTCGACTTTGGGGTTATCTAAAGGAACTGATAAACAAACACTTTCATTAGACAATCAGTGAATTGAATACAAGAGTTATATGCAGGAACGAGGCATTTTCCATCAGAAGGAAAAAGTTCACGTCACTGTCACTGATGATTATTTCACGCCATTTCCCACGTGCTTGTTTTCAGACAGGAGCAGAACCTGAGGCAGAACAGGCGAGAGAGGACTTGAACGCCTTGAAATTGACCTAGATCCGGGCCCTACAATTGACGACGAAGGGTTCCTGATGTCCGCTACATTTCGGACAGTAGAACCCCCTTTTTCACATCTACCTTTTTAAGACTTCAATTTTTCAGATTTTCTGATAAAAACATCAGTAAATTTACCTCCATTTCAGGACTCCCTCTATTCTAAAGATCTGATTTTACCAGAGCCTCACAAAAGTGTCTGTATCTCTGAAACTGTTGGGAGTTTTGGATTGAGACTTCATGTTATCCTCAAACACCATGGGCTCCTCCCATAAACAACTTTCTGAAGGATTATCTTTAAAAACAAACACTGAAATAAACAATGACGTAATTTGAACTGAGCAGTTCGGATGTGAGTCGTTGGCGACCCATATAAAATAAAAGAGGGTATTAAAGGCACACTCAGCTTGACGTAAATCATCAGTTTCTGGTCACACACACAGTACAAAAACCCTACAGTACAAACACCCTTTCGTTTAAGCACTCACCGCTTGAGAACATCCCGAGGTGCCCTCTGTAAAGAGCGAGCATTTGTCAAAGAATTTATTTCGTGCAGTCAGAACGGATTTACAATGAGACAAATCGGACGCCTCGCTTTGGCGTTAGAACTAACTTTTAAAATCTAAATAATAAATTGACAGCTTGTTACACAAACATTCTTAAATCATAAAATAAGTATTTTTTCATCAAGACAAGATCAGTACAATTCGAAGTTTTGAAAGTTTGAAAAAAGAGAGCCCGGAAGCAGATCAGGCAAGGTCGTGTTTGCCCAAGCAAACGAATTTTCTGCATAGCGCTTGCTTCTCTGAATCCAACCGCTGCCGATAAGTTCGTGTGACTCGCAGTCGTTTGTTGCATTTTACATTCAGAAGTACACAATAACGTGCTATTGCAGATACAGCGAGTCGCATTGAAATCACAAACTCATGACTAAATTGTGAAAAAAAGGAAAGTGGATCACATGGGTTCACGATGGCTCAGGGTTAAAATAAACCACGAAATCTGGTGTGTGGTTTACGCAAGCCATTCAGGGTTTAGGGTTATTTAGGGTGGCCGAGTGGTAAGCGCACTTGCCTCGGAAGCGAGAGGTTGCGAGTTCGACCCTGGGTCAGGGCGTTAGCAATTTTCTTCCCCCTTTCCTAACCTAGGTGGTGGGTTCAAGTGCTAGTCTTTCGGATGAGACGAAAAACCGAGGTCCCTTCGTGTACACTACATTGAGGTGTGCACGTTAAAGATCCCACGATTGACAAAAGGGTCTTTTCTGGCAAAATTGTTTAGGCTTAAGATAACATGTCTGTGTCTTTCGCTTTAAGATAAAAATGTCCACCAAATACCCGTGAGACTTGGAATAATAGGCCCTTGAAAGGTAAATATGCGCCGAAATGGCAGCGATCTACTGGCCCAAAAAATTCTATCTCACACGGCATTCTGTGAAAGGCACTTAAAAATATCCAGTTATTATTATTATTATTCAAACGAACAGTGTCATTTAATAATTACCCGGACTGTCAGTGTAGTCCAAAGTATGGTACGGTGAAGGTATAGTCTTTTATTATAGTATGTATATTTGATCACTGCTTATTCGTTTACCCTTAAAATTAACTGCGGGGAAATAGCTCAGTCTGTAGCGGCGCTGGCTTCAAAACCAGTTGTCGCTATCGGCGTGGGTTCGATCCACACATTCGGCGAGTCAACTTTGTGCAGACTCTCCTCGGTGTCACGCATGCGCACGATAAAGAACCAAGGTTCACAGCATAAATCTCAGGGCTTGGAAACATGAATACACGCATGTTGGAAAAAACCGGGCATCAAAATGGGTAGCGCCGTACTGTATGGCAGCTCGCTTTCCCCAGGGAGAAAGCAGCCCGAATTTCCATGAGGGTAACCTCACAGGACTATATGAATCTTATCCTTATCTTATCTAAATTGTAAACCTGTCTAAGTAAATCATTATTTTCTATTTTACACGTACACTACTTTTTTGGTAACTGATTTTATTCTTAAATACCAATTAGTGTAAGGGAATGAACTGTGCTTGTTCTTGACAAATGTAGTGTCACGATTACTTCCCTTTGATTATTCCAAAACAAGTCTTGGAGTTTGGTAAACTATGCTTCTGCATATTTATATGATTAAAAGTGAATATTTGCGAAGTTAACATATCTCTGCAATGTGAAAAATCGTAAATTAAGGCTTTGAATGTTGTTAACAGGAAAATCTTAATTCTGTCTAAACTGAGCAAAAACATTATTGCACCCATTTTCGTACCCTAACTAAAACATTAATTCCCGTGTCATTTCAATCAAACTGTATATACCATTCAAAACCGTTCACTTGGTTATCTGGCACACTTTTCGGATCATAGATTTCTGTTATAGTTAGCACGTGACCGCCACCGAAAAAAGTCGACGAAACTTCAGAATAGGCTTTACTTGGACACTTTTACATACGAGGATAAAGCCCAATCAATTATCTATCCAGAACAGATTGTTTTGTTTTGCTATCTTGCGTATCTCTTGTGTTATGTCATTTCTACATCCGAATACAAACCTGAAGTGATCCACAATTGTACCCAGGGTAAGTCTCGTATGTCGACTTGAGATCCTGAAAGTTTCAAAGCAATCCATTCAGGAATTACTTAAATACAGCGCTTTTTGTAATGGTACCCCTCAAAATGGACGTAAAAAACTCTCCTTTTCTACTGCTCATGCGTTCCACACCTGCATCAGTAGAAATTACAGTACAAAAGAGATACGCAAGATAGAAAATTAAAACAACCTGTTCTGGATAGATAATTACTTTGGCTTTTTCATCGAATGTAAAAGTTGCCAAGTTAAAGCCTATTCTGAAGTTTTGTCGATTTGTTAATTGGTACCTGACGTTTTTTTGCTCAATTTAGATTGCAAGAAATAGAAAAAATAGAAACCCACTAGAATCAGTGTTTTTGAATTCTCAAGAATATTGTGTCTTTTTGTAAATTTAGAAAGGAATTAGTGACAACAGATTATTTGAAGTATTTGGATGTTATTTGTTTATTTTTCTCTCAAAGTTATCATAATGCTGGTTGTATTACTATGTCACAGTACTGGACACATCTTTATCAAACTGTGCATGTGAATTCTTTCAGATGATATTCTGAGACCTGGTTTTGGTGTTTTTTTAAACAAAAGTTTATGACGTCATATGTACATATCCGGATTTTTTAAGACAGTTGAGGCGGTACTCTGGCGATCGCATTTTTCATCTAATTCAGTCAAACATGTTTCAGCTTAGTCCGGACTTTGGGATTGCATTTCAGCTTCTACGCTTAGAAAGTAACTAATGTGCAAATAAAGTTCGACTTCAAACGAAAATTGCGATAACAGACACAAACGTGATTTCGTTGTATTCTCTTTTACTTTCCTGAACTGTTTTGAAAATAAGGTAAAGGAAATAGGAATACCAAAAATCTGTTTTATGCAAATTACGTTTACAGCTTCTTTCCGGTCTCTAAATTGTTTTATTTATTTAGGCCCACATATTACCTGAATGGTTTGATTTTTCTTAACAAGACGTGTTTATTTTGTTTGTGTATGTTTAGCAATGGTTTTATGGATGAGTGGAGTGTGACTGTGAGAATGAAGTTTTTGTCGTCTCACACAGATGTCAGTTGAATCAATCAATGTATGCATTTGTAGCAGCCATCTTGCAACGTGTTTTATTGTTCATAATCAGTAACTGAGAAAGTGCAGGAATTATTTTATGGCAATCGACTTGTGAATTGAGCTGTGTCATTTTAGTCAGATAATGAAAACATTAGTCGTTTTCATGTTGCACCTGTGGTTCATGTCACTGCATGAAGACATCCGTTTGTCGCGGCTGTTTTGTTCAGCACGTATTACATCTATCAGGTGTAGGATGTGAAACAGTCATCTGCTGTGTGCAAAATCCTGCTGTGAAATATTTGGATCAGTGTCAGTGAACGTGTATTTCAAGTTTTTGTAGCGACTTGTCTTTTGAATTGCTTGTTGTCGATTGAGACAGTAAATGCACTGATTTGTAGCTGCTATCTTCTGTTATCGATGTGAGCAAACGTGGTTGTCACTGTCACTCTCTCTCTTACGCTCTCCCTCTCTCTCTCTCTCTCTCTCTCTCTCTCTCTCTCTCTCTCTCTCTCTCTCTCTCTCTCTCTCTCTCTCTCTCTCTCTTCCCGCAATGGGGCACTGCGGTTATGAAATTAAAGGCCCCTCCTGTTTTTGGAACCGCAGGAGCTTTCTAGTTTGCTGTTAGGTAGATTTTTGGTTCCTCTTTCCTGTCATGCTCTCTTTTTCTTCATGAATTCTTTTCTTTTTTCTGCCTTCTTGCTCATTCACCTGTATTTTTTCCAAAACTCTCTTCTCTTTCCGCTTGTCTCGCGATTCATGTATAGTTTAATCTGTTAGTGTTCTGATGTAAGTCCAGCAGTAGATAGGTTAAGCCTATTTTAACATACTGGAAACTGGTAATCTTCCAGTAGGTATTAATTTAGTTTTACTAAAGCCTGCTGGGACACAAGTAATGGGTTAGTGCATTTGTAAACAGGAATCGCTTGACAAGTGGCCCCCTTCATCTCCCCCTTCCTCGTCCTGATATGGCTCTGCGTAGTCGGCTGGACGTTAAGCAACAAATAAACAAACAAACAAATCTCTCTCTCTCTCTCTCTCTCTCTCTCTCTCGCTCTCTCTCTCTCTCCCTCTCTCTCTCGTGGATGGAGGAGTGAATGTATGTGTGTACGTGCGTACGTGTGTGCGGTTTTGTGAGTGTGGAACGATTTCCAGAAACTACTGGACTCATCTTCATGGAACTGCTGAACATTTGACATTATTCAGATAATATCACAACACATTTTTGTTCTTCTTTTTTGACATGTATTTTGATGACCGACAGGAATAGACTCACGTGCATATTTTACCATTCGTGATCTAAGGTTGAATTTCTCCGAACTGTGTCTATTTCAGTCGTTTGACAGGTAAATCTGACACAACACGTGGTCTAGCTAAACGATTCGACAAATCTCATGAAAAAATTAAATTCTTACACATGTGTAAAGTTGACTTGGATCCTTGCGTATTTGGTTTAAACAAGTTTATTCAATAAATGTCATTTGTACTATTACCGCATACATGAAATTAGGAACATGGAGCACAACAAGCTAGGCTTATGAGCGTACTCTTAAAAGCAAATGAAATTTGGCGGACGATTTTAATATAGCAAGTTAGAAATAATGTCAAAAAATAACGTATTTCATTGTTATGACGCCGCCAAGATTTGGCCTACACTGGGGGAGCAAACACGCTAGAGAAAATGTATACATTTTGTTCACTACTGAGTGTTATGTCCCTTATACTGATTCTAGACAATGCAGTCACACATGCAGTCACAAAGACAGGCAGACACGCATACACACAGACACGGTCACTTGGACACACACTGGGCACATACACACACACACAGTTTCACCCAACCACACACACACACACACACACACACAGTCTCACACACACACACACACACACACACACACACACACACACACACACACACACGCATACACGTGCACTGACACACACGCATCTAAACACACTGAAGAAAAGATAAAAACAGTTTATTACAATGTGAACTCATAAGTGCATATCACAGTTACGTGGTAAGAAGAAAATCGAAAGTAAGTGATTTAAACATGGACAAATACATTTTATTTTCTAAACATGTCCGCTCGCAAGACCCATTGATGGCACATAACATACATTGGCAAGTAAACATCAAGACTTTACTCGTTTTGTTTTGTGTAGGTCCGAGCCAGTGGAAGAAGAAAACAATTCCAATAATGAGCTGACGCCGATTTGTTTTCTTTCTTGAGAATGTAGGGGGTTCAAGCGAAACCTATCCAGCATCAATAGTATTCCCTGTTTTGTTCTTTATAGACAAACATATATTCAGAACTGGATCGATGACAAATTTTAACTCAATTCTAAAACTGAGTTCATTCAAACCAAGTTATGATTAAAATTTGCTTCATCGCAAAATCCTTCTCTTCCTATTCCTTCTGTAATGTGGAGACGTTCGTTAATCTACATTTCCATACAATGAAGGATGAACAGAATCTTCTCCAAATGCCATTCAAAATACTTATCAAATTAAATATACATTTGTCATTACCCGCTATTTATACGAGCTAGTCGTGTGACAGAGAGTTTTCTTGCACACGAGACTGTAGATGTTTCACGACGGCTTTAGCCGGAGTGAAACAGCAGCAGTCGAGTGTGCAAGAAAACTCTCTGTCACACGACTAGCTCGTAATGGCGATTATGTCTCACAGCTTCAACAGAGGAGAGAACAAACACGTTTTGCGTACTCACGCTTGATAAACCTAAACACAGGAGCAGCCATTGTGGAGAGATCTACTTTTTGACGAAAGTGACCGAACAACTATAAATGACGTCTCGGTATATGTGAATGACGTCACAGTCATCGTCACAGTCTGTATCTTTTGAAGCATCGCAATCTTCATGACGTCTTTCTGTGTCTGCATCCGCGAAATGTTTGTTCTTTCCGGGATCTTTGTCATCTATGTTCAGAACTCTGTCCTTATAGTGTCAGACTAACAGGCCTCCTGAGCGAGCCACTTTCCAAGGGCAGCTAAATTCGCGTATGGAAACAGTACTGTCGTCTGGGATGCCGTTTTCAGTATTCTGAGCGTTGAAGAATTTGTAAAGAGAAGAAACGATAACAGCAGGAGAAATAAAAGTCGTGTGTGCATTTTGGGGTTTTTGGGGGGACGATTTCGAGTTTGAATCCGTTCTTGCACATGCTCCAAAGCGTGTAACATACAATCTTGCACACGTTTGCTTTAGTAGTGGCAAAGAAGGAAAGCGTGTGACATATATACATATTACGGCAACTCTAGTTCGATCCTGGCAACTTTTAGATAAAGGTTAAGAGGGAGAAGGAAAGGATACGATTTCATATAGTCCTGTGAGGTTACCCTCATGGAAATTCGGGCTGCTTTCTCCCTGGGGAAAGCGAGCTGCCATACAGTATACGGCGCTACCCATTTTTGTTGTTGTTATATGCATGCGTGTATTCATGTTTCCAAGCCCTCAGAGTTTCGCTGTGTACTTGGGATCTTTATCGTGCGCATGCGTGCACACGCGGGTGTTCCGAAACCGAGGAGAGTCTGCAACAAATTGACGCTGGGGATCGAACCCACGCTGATGGCGACAAATGGTTTTTAGGCAAGCAAAGTTAGCTGAAGCAGGAAAATTTCACATAATTATATCATTATTATATTATATCAGAACATTGAAGACGTTATACCCAGAAAAAAAGGGAGTGCAGGGTGCAAGCACACATAACTGAGAGTATAGCAAGTATAGCAGAAGCAAGGCAAAATTACTACATTTAGTCAAGCTGTCCAACTCACGGAATGAAACTGAACTCACTGCATTTTTTCACCAAGACAATACAGCTTCGTCAATTCCCCCGCACGTGTAAAACGCAGTGAAATTGACAAGCCAGTCAGTATAGCGTAGTAGCGGTTGGGTTTAGCAGGATATCGCGCTTTTCTGTACCAATATTCTTTTTAACTTTCTGAGCTTGTTTTTAATCCAAACATAACAAATCTATATGTTTGTGGAATCCGGAATCGACAAGGAATAAGATGAAATTGTTTCTAAATCGAGTTCGGAAAATTATTTTTAATCATAATTTTCATATGTTTAATTTTCTGAGCTTGTTTTTAATTTGAATATAACATATTTATATGTTTTTTGAATCAGAGAGTAATGAAGAATAATAGGAAATTATTTTTGGATAGTTTTATAGAAAAACAATTTTGATTACAATTTTCAGATTTTTAATGACCAAACTGATTAATTAATGTTTAAGCCTCCAAGCTGAAATGCAATACCAAAGTCTGGCTTTTGTCGAAGATTGCTTGACCAAACTTTCAATCAATGTGCTTAAAAAATGAATGCGTGACAGTGCCGCCTCAAATTTCACAAAAAGCCGGATATGACGTCATCAAATACATTTATCAAACAAGTCGCGTGAAGCGATACAAACACATTTATTCAAGCTATCGGCATAAAAGGAACAGATTAACTAAATACAAGTCGCGTAAGGCGATAATACAACATTTAGTCAAGCTGTCGAACTCACAGAATGAAACTGAACGCAATGCCATTTTTCAGCAAGACCGTATACTCGTAGCATCGTCAGTCCACCGCTCATGGCAAAGGCAGTGAAATTGACAAGAAGAGCGGGGTAGTAGTTGCGCTAAGAAGGATAGCACGCTTTTCTGTACCTCTCTTCGTTTTAACTTTCTGAGCGTGTTTTTAATCCAAACATATCATATCTATACGTTTTTGGAATCAAGAACCGACAAGGAATAAGATGAAAGTGTTTTTAAATTGATTTCGACAATTTAATTTTGATAATAATTTTTATATATTTAATTTTCAGAGCTTTTTTTAATCCGAATATAACATATTTATATGTTTTTGGAATCAGCAAATAATGAAAAATAAGATGAACGTAAACTTGGATCGTTTTATAAAATAATTTGTTTTTCTTACAATTTTTAGATTTTTAATGACCAAAGTCATCAATTAATTTTTAAGCCACCAAGCTGAAATGCAATACTGAAGTCCGAGCTTTGTCGAAGATTGCTTGGCCAAAATTTCAATCAATTTGATTGAAAAATGAGGGTGTGACAGTGCCGCCTCAACTTTTACAAAAAGCCGGATATGACGTCATCAAAGGTATTTATCGAAAAAAGGAAAAACTGATGTCTGGGGATATCATTCCCAGGAACTTTCATGTCAAATTTCATAAAGATCGGTCCAGTAGTTTGGTCTGAATCGCTCTACACACACACACGCACAGACAGACAGACAGACAGACACACACACACATACACCACGACCCTCGTCTTGATTCCCCCTCTATGTTAAAACATTTAGTCAAAACTTGACTAAATGTAAGATAGTCTCGACTAACCACACGGACAAACCGAGACTAGTCAAGCTCGTCTCCGCGCAGCGCGCGAACGCAGTACTTACTTATTTTCTTATTTCTTATTTTCTTTAATTCTGAGCACATGTTTATGGTAAACATGACATATGTATATGTTTTTTAAATCAGAAGAAATTGAGAAATACGATACAATTTTTTTTAAATCTGCTAGTGAAAATTCGATTTTAATGACAAGTTTAATCAGCATACTAATTAACTAATTTTCACGCTGCCAAGCTGAAATTCAATCTCACAGTCCGGAATTCGTCGAAAATTGCTTGACCAAAATTTCAATTAAATTGATTGAAAAATGAGGGCGTGACAGTGCGGCCTCAACTCTCACAAAAAGCCGGATATGACGTCATCAAAGATATTTATCGAAAAAATGGAAAACAAATCTAGGTTTATTATACCCCGGAACTATCGTGTGCAATTTCATGAATATCGGTCCAGTAGTTTTCTCTGAATCGATGTATATATACACACACACACACACACACACACACATACACACGACAGCACACACATACATACATACATACATACATACACACACACACACACATACACACACACATACACACACACACACATGCATCACGACCCTCGTCTCGATTCCCCGTCTATGTTAAAACATTTAGTCAAAACTTGACTAAATTTTAAAAAAACGAAAAATAACGTGTGGGGATGTTATACCCAAAAACTTTCATGTAAAGTTTCATGAAGATCGGTCCAATATATTTCTCTGAATCGCTCTACACATACACACAGACACACATACATACACTACGACCCTCGTCTCGATTCCCCGTCTACGTTAAAACATTTAGTCAAAATTTGACTAAATGTAAAAAACGGCTATTGAAAGGAAGGAGGCTAGTAAAATAGAAAGAGAGATGTTCCCTCCTTTTTCTTATACGCTTTAGTTAATTCGAAGAAGAGCATCAACAGTTTCGAAACTGGATGAAGAAAAAAGTGAGAGCAAAATAAAAAGGAGTTTACAGCAATCATATCAAATTTATAATTATAAAGTATGTATGTGATCTAGCATTCTATACATATTTGCCCAAACATACAAGAATGTAACTTTCAAAAAACAGAGCAACAGTTATTGTTAACGTGCAGGGAAATAAGGCAGTAGGGCCCAGACACCGAGACTCGCTAGCCTGCCGTGGCAAACATCATGCAAACACTAACAAGTCCAAGATGCAGGGGTTTACTACATTACAGAACAAATCTCCCGGATATAGCTGAAGGCCAAAGCATGCACAGTCATATGGAGCTGCTGGGAGAACTCCTCATCTTCCTCTTCCACCACAGCGCGCTTAGCTTGCCGTTCAGCCTCCTCTCTATTGACGTGTTTTTTTAGCTGTCTGCTTTGAATCAGGCCTTCAACGTGGCTGTTGATGTCGAAAATCAACCTGGTTGTGTAGTACGTATTACCGTTTGCCCTCACCATGTCCTGAAAACGATAAAACACACACACACACACACACACACACACACAGAGACACACACACACACACACACACACGCGCACGCGCGCGCGCGCGCGCACACACGCACACACACAAGACCCGTTTTTAAGAAAATGAGATTGAATACCAAAATTCTGCATGCTACCATTTCCCTCGTACCCTTACTTCGTTCTTTCCTTGTTCTCATGACACTTCGGAAGGATTGCAGCTTTTATGATCAATATGTGTAAGTTACACCTCCGTTTATCCATGTTAACGCGTGGTACAGGGTGACCCAAAACAAATGCAACCATCAACAATTCTGATATCTTCTACATCTGTCGACCGAATCACTTTATATTTGGGGGACATACACCTCAGCCTATGCATGACGCTTCAACAAAGTGGCCATTCTTTAGATCAAATAGTCTGACTTTCGTGCAATTTCAAAACAGGTTTCCATATTCGGCGAACAACTCAGCAGAACGAAGTTTGACATTGAGCGGTAACAAAATCTGATTCAAACCCTCCAGACTTTTACTTTTTGAATTATCTGAATGTCTGAGTATACACAAACACCCCCTTCACCCTCTAGATCTTCGGTGACCTGAAGAAATCAGTTACAGCTAGGTTCAGGGCAATCTCTATAGACAGGAAAGCTTTTGTGAAATTAACAATTTTGGAGGTGTAATTTGGAACACTTTTTGGAGAAAAGGTAAATGTCGGACCATTTTACCTATATAGACTCGAAACTTTGTAGAATGGTCGTGAAAGAACTGAAGTTCACGAATAACTATGAACATATTTGCAAAACTCAAATGACTGGAAAAAGTAACCCTTTCGTATATGACGCGCAAAATTAATCAATGACATGAACGCATTCATCCATGGGAAATGCCTTGACCCTGCCTATAATTGCTGTATTCAAGTCATTGATTGTTTAATTTGATTCAGGTAGACCATGACATTTTTTCCCCAAAGGTAACAATCTGGAGGGATTAAATCGGGTTGATGTGGCTACCGCTCAATATCAAACCTCGTACTGTTGAGTCGATCCCCGAATTTGGAAACCTTTTTTGAAATTGCACAAAAGTCAGACCATTAATTTCAATCTATAAAATGGTCACTTTGTGGAATGTTCATGCATAGGCTATAATTTATGTCCTTAAATATGAAGTGATTCTGTCATAAGATGTAAAAGTGATTAACACGCATATTTGAAGATTCGTGCGCTAAAATTAAACATACAGTGAATTTTGACGAGTTTTGACCACAAGTGCGCATGTACGTAGAGGTTACATGCCGAGTCTCAGTGATTATCAAAAATAATGGTCGAAGTTAGCGGATCATGAAAAATGCGAGCTTTAGCGAGCTTTTTCATGACCGCGAACTGAGACCATTATTTTTTATAATCACTGAGACGAGGTGTGTAACCTCTTTATTCCTCCTTTCTTCAGTTATTCAAAGAAAAGAGGAGGTTTTTTGCGAAAGTTTGATCGAATCCTATTCACTCAACCAGTCAACCTGCGCAGGCGATCGATTAATGCGCGATTGTATAGTTCCGTGCAAATCATTCCATTCTGTTAACACTTCTTGTCAGTTTTCCTATTTTGGACTAAAATCAAGTACACAGATATGCTGTTATTCTGCTGTGGCGGCAAAGGCAGATATTGTGTGTTCTGTATATGTTTTGGTATCGGTTAGGATAATGTTCTTTCGTCAAATGGGACTAGCAGACGAACTTTTGCACCCGTGTTCCAACGTTAAAAACTGTATGAAGTTAAGTTTTCTGGGGAAAATAGTGTATGAAACCGCTTTATGTTGTTTAAATTGATGAGATGTGTGCATTTGGTTGCGTGTGATCTGTTTATTAAATGAAATATTGTTGAAAACTGACCGTCGGATTGCACTCTGTTGTCGAAGAAACTGAGTGAAAAGAAGGGGAACTACTCTTGTCGCTAGACAAAGTATGAGTTACTTGCCTTGGGAAATTGCTTGTGATGAACGTCTGATCTAGATTCAGAAAACAACCGAACTCATGGATTTTATATGGAGATTCATGTGTTCAGGCCTGTAGTTGTTAATTTAAATGCGGTATGTTTGTATTGTTTGCTCCAGAGATGTATACTTCGTACATTAGAGCGTTCGGAACTTTTCAGTCGCGAAAAGTAGTACCGAAACAGAACAGCTTCTCAACCCATTGCACTATCGAGGATTCAGGCTGTTGCTGGGTCGTTATTTGTTTGGTTGCTGGGTCATTATCGAAAAATAACTACCCCTACAAGTTTACAGAGGTAAAGAAGCAGAGGGGGGAATAAATAGAGATTACACAATGTACTAATTTTAACTCGCATTGGGAATCCCGAGAGACTTTCTATGTTCAGTGGAGCACTTACGGGGGTCTCGGCATGCTTCGGTACCCTTGGATTACGCAGCATATTCACCTCCTCAGCTAACAAAGACAAAGAGGCAGGTCATGGGATAAATAGAGAATACTACATGGCTTGCTGAGTCGTACCAGATTTACACGAGTTGTTTTTTAAAATATTGAACTGCGAGCAAAAGCGAGCTGTTCACTATTTGAAAAAGCAACGAGTGTAAATCTGGTACGAAACAGCAAGCCATGTTGTATTCTGTTTATCCTACATACCGTACTTACATGTATTTTACTGAACATGTCCTGCAGTCGAGGCAGCTAAATTGAAGATGCTTGTTTTGGAACCTCATCTCATCTGAAGCCTCGTGCAATCTACTACGTCAAAGTAAAGAAACGTCACTATGAAAGTGTGGTTTGACGTATTAGTTCTAAAAATTCAATCAATCAATCAATCAATATGAGGCTTATATCGCGCGTATTCCGTGGGTACAGTTCTAAGCGCAGGGATTTATTTATTTTTTTATTTTTTATTTTTATTGTATGCAATTTATATCGCGCACATATTCCAGGCGCAGGGATTTATTCATCGAGGGTAATTAGCGAGCGCAATTTTTTTCTTCTGTAATGACGTTTGTCTAGGTGACTTTGGCATCATAAGCGGTGGAAAAACAGGTCCCTGCCAGACTTGCTTGACATGACCTCATTTACATTATATACACACGTGTTATTTGAACGATTATTATCTCACGAGTGTCTCTCTCACGTATGTAGGATAAACTGATTTATTATATGAACGAGAATTACGGTGGATACATGTTTGTATGTCTCTATTGTTTAGCGTGGTAATCTTACGACAGAACATAAATCCCAAACAGTTATTTATACACCGCCTTGAAGTATTTATGTTGTTTGGTGTGATATTCCAAACCCAAATCCAAGCTGTGTCATTACTTTCCGATTTTCCTTAATAACTCACCAGAAACTTGATCATCACTTCCTGTAGCAGGGTTTCCTTTGCCGCTGGAGTAGCTTTGTTGTTCATTCCAATGTAGCGGTAGTTGGCGTCTACAAGTACCTTTTTCAGCTCCCCGGGCATTTTTTTTACCTCTTCATCAAGGGCCTTCTTCTGCTCGGCTGAAATAGAACACACCGGCACAGTAATATGCGCATTCGAACGCAAATACGGGATACTGGAGTTTTTGCATAATACTTTAACTTTGAAAGAAGGAACAGGGTTTTTGACACGGTTTTCATCATGATTTTGAGGTTAAGCTGCTCCTTGCATTCAGAATATATAACCCCAAGGACACGGTGTCCGTTGTCGTCTAAAGTTGAAAAATGGGTGGAGCGATCTGATGGAGAGAGACAAAGAGAGAGAGAGAGAGAGAAACTGAGAAAGACGGACAATGACAACTCTTTATTTAAGGTAAGAAAACCCCATGGGTTTCGCGCAAAATTGGGTTTTTTGGTGTTCACGCTACACACTAGAATACAAACCGATTTGCACGAAACTTGCTCAGTTTTGTCTGACTTTTCGTATTGAGAGGTGGCCGCATGTAGATTCCCGAGAAATCTGTGTTGTGTTTTCCGAAAGCAAACATATCAATCCATGAACTTGACGCCGCCAACATTTCTTCGATCTACTCATACCGAACTACTGTAATCGTAGTACAACAAGTTTGCACATCTAAAACTGTACAAGATATGCACATGGCATATTTAGATTCAGCACGCAAATACACGCTCTGTTTTGCAAGTGTGGCTTCATACGTACCCTTTCACACATCAGCCAATCAAAAACAAGGTTACCCACTTTCTGGCAACAGCAGACGAACACAAGCAACGTATTTAGATCTACATTGTGATACTCATACCTGTCAAGTCTTACGATTTTCGCGTAATTCTTACGGAATTTTGATGTTTTTCAAGTCTTACGGCGTATACCGAAGATCTTACGGTTTTTACAAAATTTGGTCAAATAAAAAAAAGATCGCAAAGGTTCGTCCGAGAACAAAGTAACAGCTACAAAATCTCGCGGTAACTGATCCGGCGGAAGTACAAGGCAACGAGTACTGTGCGACCACGCTTGACCACACGCGACCTCAAATTAAAGCAGTTACATGTACTATTGTTGTTGTTCTCGGTATCTTCAAGGTATTTTCTCACGTTGCGCGAAGTTTTAAACCATAGAAATGAAACTAAGGGAGTTGTGATGCATTTTGGAAGAGCTCGCGATCGAAAGCAAAAGGAGCCGGATTTCTGTCACATCCAATCATGTCGGACTTGTTTTTAGAACACGCGCGACCTCAAACTTAAGCATTTACATGTCATATTTTTGTTGTTCTAGTATCTACACAGTATTTTCTCATGTTGTACCAAGTGTGAAGCCATATAAATAAAAATAAGTGCGTTGTGATGCAATTTCGAAGAGGTAGAGAGCGATGTTTGTCACAACCGATCATAATCATATACGACTTGTTTTTAGAACATGCGCGACCTCAAACTAAAGCATTTACATGTCATATTTTTGTTGATCTGGTATTTGTCCTTGATTGTTGAGACACACATGAGTTTCTGGCTTGTAACTTGTGTGTTTTACATGTTCTGTTTGGATCAAATGTTCTCTTTTGTGGTGGGGGTTTCCATTCATGATTGAATCACTGTGCTCAATGAATGAATGTTGTTAAAACACACTTGTCTTGTGCCTTTACTATCATGTGGTGTTTTTGTGCATTCTGGTAAAAATTTTGTGAGGGGTGTAAATGAGTGTCTGGTTGGACGTGTGCCGTCTTTGTACAATTTAGGTGATTCTCGGTACAATTTACATTTAAACATGCTTTGCATTTCAAAATTACATAAAACAGTGTAAGTCAGTGTTGAGAAAAGTTTTTTTTATTATGTGTGAAATAAGGCTGAATTCTTGTTGTGTGTGTATGTGTGCATGTATTTAGTTCTTGTGGTGATTAATCTAACGACTTCTGCAGTTTTGCACGTTGTCTTCTGCTTTTTGGTGCAAACTTATGGTTTTGTGAGCAAAATCTTATGGTGAGAGTCCACAAGAGCTTGACAGGTATGGATACTTGAATCATCTTCCAAAGTTGTTTAACGAGGGTAATAGCCTGCTTATTTGCATCTTGCCCTCGTAAGAGAGAGAGAGACAGAGACAGAGAAAGAGAAAGAGACTGAGTCAGAGAGACAGAAAGTAAGAGATGAAAGC
The DNA here is from genome assembly GCF_037325665.1 of Littorina saxatilis. NCBI lineage: Eukaryota > Metazoa > Mollusca > Gastropoda > Littorinimorpha > Littorinidae > Littorina > Littorina saxatilis. The sequence continues at coordinate 2,446,761 of NC_090252.1, read as the reverse complement.
TTTGATTGTAAATTACAACAAAAAAACAGATTTTGGAGAAAAAAACGCTTTACCAATGGTGTCACCCAAAGCATCCATTCCATTGAACACAATGATAAGGTACTTGGACATCTCCTTCGAAAACAGTTCCTTGAGCTTGACGTACGCCTGGTACTCTTCCTGTGTGAGCAGTGTACATCATTGTAAAATAAGACTAATCACCATCATGTCATAGAGCTGCGAAATTTAAACAATCTTAATTAAAGAAACAGAATCTGATTAGAGTTCCTTTTCCAAGCAGGAGACAGTAACGTGGATTTTTTTTTTAACTTTAAGACCTGGGCAAACTACAATCAACATGATCATTTAATCTTTACATCAACTAAGCAAATTTGTTTTTCACAGTATTAACACACGGCCAGGAGTCTAAACGCAAAAATAAATGTCAAAGTCAACAACTTGACAAAACAATCTACTTTTTAAAATACATTATAATGAACTGTACAAACAACTTCAATATTACGGCAAGTCAATAGAAAATTGGACGTCATGCAGATCTTACAATTTAAATTATTCGAACTTTTTGTACTAGCTCTTGGTTAAACACTTCTTGACCCTTCAATGACATTTCCGCTACCGAGGTCTTAGCATTTATACAATAGCTGATCTAGGAAAGTATGCACTGATTACACTCTAAACAGCAGTGAACATAAGTATGTTGAACACATTTCTGACAGAAATGTTGAACACTTTGTGACATAGTACATAGTTCTACAAGCGAAAGAGACACACATAATACACACTCATTGTTAATATGTGCACACTATGTGTTTGTTACGTGTGACTCTTTCGTTTGTACAAGTAAGCCAGCAAAACTTTGAACAATGTCACAAAGTGTTCAACGCTTGTTACAGAAATGTGTTCAAAATATGTTCAATTCTATTTAGAGTGTAGGATACGCCATTACATAATCGTGTTTTGTTTCTATTTTAGTCGACGGAATTTTGCTTAAAGAGCTGTTGATTAAGGAAAAATAGAAATATAGATTAGTGTTTCAAGTCGTAAACACAATAACCAGAAATGCAAAGTAAATATATGTTTGATGAATCTTTTATGATGTGTTATTGTATGTGTGTGTGTGTGTGTGTGTGTGTGTGTGTGTGTGTGTGTGCGTATGTGTGTGTGTGTGTAAAAGAGAGAGAGAGAGAAAGAGAGAGAGAGAGAGAGCGAGAGAGAGAGAGAGAGCGAGAGAGAGAGCGAGAGAGCGAGAGAGCGAGAGAGAGAGAGAGAGCGAGAGAGAGAGAGAGAGAGAGAGAGAGAGAGAGCGAGAGAGAGAGAGAGAGCGAGAGAGAGAGCGAGAGAGAGAGAGAGAGAGAGCGAGAGAGAGAGAGAGAGAGAGAGCGAGAGAGAAAGAGAAAGAGAGAGCGAGAGAGAAAGAGAAAGAGAGAGCGAGAGAGAGAGAGAGAGAGAGAGAGAGAGAGAGAGAGAGAGAGAGAGAGAGAGAGAGGGAGAGAGAGGGAGAGAGAGCAGACCGACAAGTAGACAGGCAGGCACAGACCAAGAGAGCTCAAACCTTGGTAAAGCGCCGGTCAGTTCTGAGAGCAAGGACAAGCAGATGAGGTCCAGGGCAGGCCACTGCAACACTCTTGCCCACTTCACGGAATATGACGTCATCACCTTTGTCTGTATCGCACAGGCCTGGTGTGTCCACTAGCTGCCACACACATTCAAGGTATCATACATAAGGAAACAGCATTGCCCTCAGGTCGCTTCCAAAGTTCTTCCATAAGATTCTGCGTTGCAAATAATGTTACCGCATAGGAGGGATGTCTTTATTTTGAAAAAGCAAGTGGTTTGAAAGCTTAATCAAATGTCGTAACATAGGCAAAGAAAGAGGGCTCCTTGGGACAGCTCAGTTGCGTGGCTTCCTCTGAGTTACTTCCCTTGTTTGTTTAATGACGCTGTAAACTAGTGTGCCGCTTCATAGAGGGTGCATCCGGTTCAGCAGCCAATCTGGACTACTTTTTACCTCCAGAACTGAAGAGCAGCCGCACTTTGAAGCTCAATAACTCACTTTGAGTTTATCAATAAGCACACGGTGGTGCAAATCGTATTGTGATCGTCTAGATTAAGGCACAGTAGATTCCCCATATTCTTCCCTTCCTCTTTCTTATATCGCCAGAAATTCCAACATCCCAGTGATCCCCTCTCCCCCTCAGAAATGGTCTGACCAATGGCATCACTTTCAAAACCATTGTGCTATCAGCTTTCATAAGCGTACAGCCATCTCTAGATTAACTTTTTTCGCAATTATGCACATCGGAGCCACGATCAGCCGCCGATTGCTTGCATTGATCGCTGAGCAAACGTGTTTTCCTAAACTCACGTGACCTCACTGCCAGCGGTCAATGACAGCCAGCGATCATTGCTGTAGCGAATCGTGAAACTCGATGTGCATATTTCAACAGAAAAGACTATCATAGTTAGCATGCACTAGATAACGCCACATCACTGTTTGTCGTTTGCCGAGATCGCGGGTCTAAACCGGTCAGCAGCGTGTTTTCCTTTCTACTCACTTTCCGACTCACTGCTTGTGACGTAACTCTACCACATTTTACGATTATTTTATTCACAGCAAACGATCAGGGTGTCAGACGAAAGACGTATCGTAAAGCAAAAGGAAAACTTATCACTTTTCCAAGTGACATTTTCTAGGCCACATATTTTTTGTTTTTACATTATTTTAGTCAAGTTATGACAACATGTTTTAACATAGGGGGGGGAATCGAGACGAGGGTCGTGGTGTCTGTGTGTGTGTGTGTGTGTGTGTGTGTGTGTGTGTGTGTGTGTGTGTGTGTGTGTGTAGAGCGATTCAGAGTAAACTACTGGACCGATCTTTATGACATTTTACATGAGAGTTTCCGGGTATGATATCCCCAGATGTTTTCTTCAGTTTTTGGATAAATGTCTTTGATGACGTCATATCCGGCTTTTTTAACAAGTTGAGGCGGCACTGTCACACCCTCATTTTTCAATAAAATTGATTGAAAGTTTGGCCAAGCAATTTTCGACGAAGGCCGGACTTTGGTATTGCATTTCAGCTTGGAGGCTTAAAAATTAATTCATGACTTTGGTCATTAAAAATCTAAAAATTGTAATTAATTTTTTTGGTTTTTTAATGATCCAAAATTATATATCCAAAACATATAAATATGTTATGTTCGTATTAAAAACAAACTCTGAACATTAACAATATAAACATTATGATTAAAATTAAATTTCCGAAATCGATTTATAAACAATTTCATTTTTTTCCTAGTCCGTTTCTGATTCCAAAAACATATAGATATGATATGTTTGGATTAAAAACACGCTCAGAAAGTTAAAACGAAGAGAGGTACAGAAAAGCGTGCTATGCTGCACAGCGCAACCACTACCGCTCTAAACAGGCTCGTTAATTCCACTGCCTTTTGCACGAGCGGCGGACTACGGTCATTGTGAACAAATGCAGCACTGTGTTCAGTTTCATTCTGTGAGTTCCACAGCTTGACTAAATGTTGTATTTTCGCCTTACGCGACTTGTTTGTTTACTGAGGTTGACATAAGCTGGATTGCTGTTCACATATTAATATTTTGATACATACCTCTATGAGAGTTCCACTCCGTTTTCCTGTTTGCCATTCACATTTTGCAGTCTCTGATCTCATTCCTCTTCCAACCTTGAACGTATTTTGGTTCAGCAAGCTGTTCCCGAAGGAACTTTTGCCGGACCCGGTCTTTCCGATCAGGATTATACGTATGGCTGGCAGAGAAAAAAATGAATCTTTGATTTGTAAAGGTGCAATTTGCATTTTTCACTTGTTGAGGAAAAGAAATAAAACAAGTCGAGTGAAGCAATATGAAAACATTTAGTCAATCCGTCGGCCTGAAAATAAAAGATCAACACTTAATAACAGCCAACACCGAGACTTCATGCACTAAGGCTATGCTAGCTTAAAGATATTATACCGAAGGCGTCATCTTCGAGATTTTTTTGACGATTTGGACCTTAACAAGTTCAAGGGACATCCGCTGTCCTGTATTAGAAACAACTGCAATGATTTGGTCAAAACTGCTCGGAAACTATACGAACTAATTACATGAATATTTATCAGCGAGCGGTTTGCTTCGCCCGGTTTTTCTGTCAGGAGTCCGGACTTCCGGTCATCACCATTATTTATGTAGTTTTCATGGATACCCATCGTCAAACAAAATTAAGACCGTTGGGTTGAGGCCGAGGAAGTCAAACTTACAGTCGAGCTCACGCATTCAAATTCCGTGCCATACAGGGCTAAATCGCTTCGCATAACAGAAACAAACACAACGTGCATGGGAGAAAGCAGGGTCATGCAAGGTCGTGGTTCTCGTAGCAGACGACGGTAATGCCTATCGCCAGTTCCTCTGAACAGTCAAAAGCCATCGCTAGAGTTCGTGTGAATCACAGCCGTTTGGTGCGTTTAGATTCAGAGGTACATAATAACGTGCTATTGCAGATAAGCTTACAGCGAGTCGCATTGGAAATCACAAACTGACGACTACATTGGGAAGGAAAGGAAACTGGATCACACGGGTTCACGATGGCTCAGGGGTAAGATAAACCACGCAAAAATTAATTCTTTGAAAATTACTCGCTCTTTACGGAGGGCACTTAAGATGTTCTCAAGCGGTGAGTGTTTAAATGAAAGGGTGTTTGTACTGTGTGTAAAAGCCTGACAGTATCTGTGATTTTTTACGGGAGGCTTACTGTGCCTTTGAATGCTGGTCGACTGAGATTTCAACCATTTGATACTGTTTGTTGCTGTGTCTCTGTAGATTGAGTATTTCGCGCATATTATACACATGTACTTCCGAGACAGGAATAGTATCACATCAAATGAACTGCATCTTACTATTGCCCAAGCAGACACATTTCCGCCACCTGCTAGTTTCTTTGAAGACGCCGACAATCGGTTTGTGACAAAATCATTCACTTGTATTTTTATTTTATTTAGAGGTACTCAATAACATGCCATTGCAGATACAGAAGAATCGCATTGAAATTACAAACTGACGACTAAATTCATCACGCATGTGAAAAAGGAAAGTGGGTCACACGGGGCCACGATGGCTTGGGGGTTGCATAAACCACGAGAACTGGTGTGTGGTTGACGCATGCTAAATAGCCCTTCAAGCGAACTGTGTCATTTAATAATGTTAAATGCTAGTGCAAGTGTGTTCCATCAGGTTAGATTTGCTTATTGTGTTAAAGATTCCATCGTTCTTTAAACCTCATGTGAGGTGGAGCGGGGCTTTAATCTGTACATTTATTGAATTTAAAGATGACACGGACAGCACTTTTGGTCAGTGTTATAGGAAATATGATAGCCGTGCTTGTTATTACATACGTGAACCTATGTTTTATGTTTTATGTGTGTTGTCCTATACAATTGTTGTTATAATCGTTTACAGACAGGCAGGGTGTGCAGAAGAAAATTTTCATTTTTTATGTAATATTTAAATGGACAATAAAGTGCTGTTATTGTTATTGTTATTGTTATTGTTACTGTTATAGTTAAGGGCCCACTCCGCCTCACAGGAGGTCTACAGAACGATGACAACTTTTCACTAAGACAGCTTTACCAGAAGGAACACACTCTTGATAGCGTTCAACGACATTGAAAGCCACTTACAAATGACATGAATGGCTATTTAGCAAGCATAAATCACACAGCAGTTCTCATGGTTTATTCAATCCTTGTGCCATCGGGGCTACGTGTGACCCACTTTATTCATATATGACCTATGGAGGCGTTTTCAGTACCACAGCGACTCTACATCTGAAAAAGCACGTTCTTGTGTACCTCTGAATCTAAAATAGCTTAGGCGATAAGGAATTTAATGCTGCACATTTTAGGCAAAGCAAACCCTGTGGTTCAGAAGACGGGTTCCACAGTACAGTTCAATATTAGCGTCAGAAACATTATTTGGGAGCGCTGTGGTGGCCGTTGTGGCCAGTCAAAGTAGTTGGTTGCTCAGTTTTGACTAACATGATTGGCCATAGTAAGGAACTTACTGCTCCACCGGTGTCGAACATTGCTGTGACCGTGCTGAAATAATTGACCGGACACATTTTGCGAATCTCGACGTTTATTGCCAACAAGAATCTGTAATGGTTGAAGTATCATGAATTTTGACCAACTTGGCTACTAAGCAGTAATTACACGCAATACATCAAAGAGGGGTTCTTATTGACGTTCAAAGCAGCTGTGCCAAAGCCAAAGACAAAAGCTAAGAAAGTGGCATAACAAACTGCGTGAGCGACATTGTGTTTTTTTGCATAACATAGAGTGATTTCTTTAACCATTTAACCGACTCCTTCACATTCAAAAATATAAAACTAAGTATCAAAAAAGTCGAAAATCTCAAAACAGTTCATCTGCACCGGGGGTGCAAAAAAGAAACGCACCGGACATGTCACCGGATGTTTACCATCGCGCCAGCCTGTGAATTGCTAAAGAGCACGCCTTCGTCTGAAGACTGTGAGTATATTACTGGGTTTTACTATAGAAATGTATTATGTATGACATTAAAAGAATGTACAAGTCCTTATTAAATGAATGTATTCTTTATCCTGATATGGTCGGATGGATTAAATGTGATCGATGCATGCCGTTGCTTTGATCGCAACTTGTGTTCGATAGCAGGATAGCACGTGTACTTTTTCAAAGAGAAAAGGCCATTCAGACATAAAGATTCAGGCAGGGAATAATGTATCTGCTTTGTAAGCTTACTTCTGGAATATACCACTAATCGTACGTGTTCAATGTCTGAAAAATGTACTCTATGTGTTTCTGCACTGCTAGATCTGCGCAGTCTGTGGAAAAAAGTATGGGAAGCCATTTGTGTCAAAACAAGCTCGAATGTTAACATTTCTCTATTGTTTTTTGTTTTTACAAATTCGGCGAATTTTCTTAAATAAAACCGTTAAAGTCATAAATGACTATCAGAATATGTCTGCAAATGCTTATGTGTGCGCGCATGCGTACCAGAGAGAGAGAGAGAGAGAGAGAGAGAGAGAGAGAGAGAGAGAGAGAGAGAGAGAGAGAGAGAGAGAGAGAGAGAGAGAGAGAGAGTTATCTGCTGTCACATTGTTTTTCACAACATAGGAAAAGGTGTTTTAATTGTCTATGTTGTCACTTTTGGATTGCAGAGACGCCATGTGAAACTCTACAAATAAACAGGAACTAAGCAAAACATGTCAAGAAAGTATCAACGTCTTGATCATTTCAGTAAATATGGAAAACCTGCTAACAAAAAGGTGGTTATTGACTGGAATTTATGTGCGTTGTGTCAAATTAGTTCAAAAGAGTCACTCATTTGCCCAGCTAAGAAGGACGGTGTAGGTTACAAATATGTGGCTGAAAACCTTACACAATTTCAAAGTCTTGGAGAGTTACCGATCCCTGTATCACTGGAACTATTGGACGAAGGACATGGACTGGAGAATGCTTTTAAAGCGCATAGTGCTTCGTAGCATAAGTCTTGCAGAACGAAAGTAAGTAGCACTGTTCTCACACGGAAAAGAAAACTGGATGAAGTATCGGTGAGTCCTGCTAAAACTCGGAAGTCGACTGTTTCTTCTGACTGTATCAACAATGTGTGCTTTTTCAACTCAAATAGTTTCCCTGCGCTGGTCGCCGGCTGGCCAGCGCCTCCATTTTGTTTTGTAGTTTTTTTCTGCGAAGAACCACCCAGAAGTGCAGGGTTTCATAGCGTGTCAACAATTCCAGTGGATACCAAAGTCCGTAACCATGATAAACTTATCAATGACCAGCTTGTCCTTAGGAAGCTTGCGCCTTGTGATATGGTAGCAACTGAAGCAAAATACCACAAGAAATGTATGAATGCCTTTTTTTAAGGCGAGAACCAAAGTTACATCTGGACAATGTGGAGGCAGATGGGGACCAGAGGATCAAAGATGTTGCTTTTGCAGAACTTGTTGCATACATTGAAGACTTCCGAGACAAGCCAGAAACAGCACCCGTTTTCACAATGTCACACATCTGCCAGCTGTACATCTCACGTTTAGCAGATCTTGGTTTGAAAGATTCCTATGTGCATACAACAAGACTTCGAGAAAAGCTCCTTTCAGCTGTGCCTGATCTTGTTTCAACCACGCAGGGTAAAGAGGCTGTCCTTGCATTTGATAGGGACATAGGAGATGCTCTTAAATCAGCATGTAACACTGGTTCTGATATTCTTCAGCTTTCCAAAGCTGCTCAGATAGTGAGGAAAGAAATACTCAAGTCACAACAGGTCTTTCAAGGCAGCTTCAAAGACAGATGCCAAGAAGAATCAGTCCCATCGTCTTTAAACACGCTGGTTAGCTTCATATTGAAAGGACCATCTGTTGTTGAGCAGCACCAACCCGACAGTGACCCTCAGCAACAAGCTGTCTTGACAATTTCTAAATTGATTGCATTCAACTGTAAAAAATCTTCAAAGACAGGATCTGTTCACAGGCGAAATCGGGAAAGGGAGACTGTTGCCTATAAATACATGCTGACACTAGAAACAAAGATCTGGTGGAAACAATGCACACTCATGGAATCGGAATTTCGTATGCCCGGGTGCTTTGTATTTCTACAGAGGTAGCTAGCAAGGTATGTGCTAAGTTTGAAGAAGAAGCAGTTGTTGTACCAACAAAGATGCTGAAAAACGTCTTCACGATAGGAGCTGTGGATAACATTGACCACAACCCTTCTTCAACAACAGCTACACATTCTTTTCACGGCACCAGTATTTCGTTGATGCAACACAGAGTGAGTGAATGCGAGGGTCAAGAACAAGCAGTCCCTCTCATTGGTGAGAAAAGCAACCAACCTCGAAGTATTCCTCTGCTTCCTGCTACATACACCAACGTCATGCCTGTACCTTGCACATCAGAAGAAAACTTTGCACCAGACGTCCAAGGACCTTGCAGACCCTGCGTCAGCAAAGAAATCGACGGCAAGGAATCAGAATGTGAGTGGCTGCGGCATGTTCATGCCTTTCTTGAGAGAAATCCAGCGAAAGAAAATGAAAACATTTCGTGGGCAGCATACTATGCATCACAGCTCAGAACTGATGACAAGCCTGTGTCAAGGATAGGACTGATGCCCCTTCTGTCTGACAATGCACATCCGCCATGTCATGGATCTCATCAAATGCGCAACTCAACACCTCAATCCATCACAGACCCCCATCTTAATCATGGACCAGCCACTATTCACAATCGCAAAAGAGATACAGTGGCAATGGCCGGCAGAGTCTTTCTTTCTTTGGTGTTTAACGTCGTTTTCAACCATTCAAGGTTATATCGCGACGGAGGGAAGGGGGGAGATGGGATAGAGCCACTTGTCAATTGTTTCTTGTTCACAAAAGCACTAATCAAAAATTGCTCCAGGGGCTTGCAACGTAGTACAATATATTACCTTACTGGGAGAATGCAAGTTTCCAGTACAAAGGACTTAACATTTCTTACATACTGCTTGACTAAAATCTTTACAAACATTAACTATATTCTATACAAGAAACACTTAACAAGGGTAAAAGGAGAAACAGAATCCGTTAGTCGCCATTACGACATGCTGGGGAGCATCGGTTAAATTCTTGGGGCCGGCAGAGTATGGTGAGCAGAACTATATCATCATGCTTGGTGGTCTCCATATTTAAATGGCTGCCTTCAAAACCATCGGCGATTGGTTGAAGGGTTCAGGGTGGGTCAGTGGGGTGGCAGACGCTGGTGTTCTTCTACCAGGTATTGCAGAGTCGTGTGTCAAAGTTACTCATCTGAAGAGAACTCGACACATCCATCACCGCAGTACGTGGTTCTACTGGAAATACTGGAAAGGTTCGTCAGCATCATGTCCGAACGCACAAGTTCAGAACAGACTGTCAACAAGGCCAGACAAAGTATGTTCACCAAAGGAAAGAGAACTCTGGAAAACATAAGACCCACATCTGCTGCTCTTCAACAGCACACAAGGGCTGTTTACCAGGGTGGCTTCATCTGGGGTCAGTGTCTGCTGAAAGAGCCTGATCTACCAAGTCCAGCTCAGTGGGGGTGGCAGAAGGATGCAGGTCAGACCTGGCGACCGTTGTGGACCACCCTGCCGCAAGCCCAAGAAACTTGCTATGAACTCATACATTGTGGCTGCAAACAGGGATGTAGAGGCCGCTGCAAATGCTCAAAGGCAAACCTGCAGTGCACAGCGCTGTGTTTCTGTGGTGGGGACTGCAAACGTGATTAGCCGCGCCTGAACAACACGCAGACCTCTTAGTAGTATTTACTTCAAGGTAAGATTTATGTCAAGCACAATCTCATCGGTTCTTATTTTCCTCTTGTTATTTCATAGTAGTTTTGGTTTGTATTGCATTTGTTTTGCCGGGAAATTCTTACTCATGATAAGTGGCGCCGGTGAAGAAAATGTACATGGGCGGAATGGGTTACCTTGTTTAACGCTCTATTGTGGCTATCATGGGCCCCGTACAAGGTGTTTCTGACGCTAAATTTGCAGGCTAATGTGTCCACAAGGTGTATGCAAAAAATCATGCTTTGCCTCAAATTTGCAGTATCAGCCTGATATTCGACCCTTATCGCCCTAACTAAAACGACAAACGACTGCGAGTGACAAAAACTGAGCCGCGGCGGTTGACTTCAAAGAAACTAGCGATATGGTAGGAAAATGGTAAGATGCAGCTCATGAGATGTGATTTTAGCTCTGTTGCGGCAGCGCATTTTAAGCGCAAAACTGTTTCTACACAGACACAGCAACGAACGATATCAAATGTTCGGAAATCTCAGTCGACTGTCAACTCACACGGCCTCGCATGACCTGCATCCGGGTCCCTTTCTTCAAACTTTCAAAACTTCGAATTGTACTCATCTTGTCTTGGCGATAAAATAATGCTTTCGTGATTGAAGAATGTTTGTCGCACGTCTATTCTCCAGCAAGACAACCCCGTGCCTCTTCTGACTGTCGCATCCTTACCATTCCACACACCAAAACCAAAACATACGGACAACGCACTTTCACTTTCTGCGCACCCACACAATGGAATTCTCTCCCCTTTCACATCCGCCACTCTCAGTCACCCCGAGCATTCAAACGAGCACTTAAAACACACCTTTTCAAGAAATACACCCCCTGATTTTGTTTTCTCAGTCCATCAGTAGGCTACATGTAGTGTATTTGTTGTTTTAGTGATAATGTGATAATGTATATAAACATCTTGGGCTGTTTTCAGTATTGTTGATAACATATTCTGTTTGATTAAGGGTATTCAGCTGGTATTTCCTTATTTTCACTACCTATTTTATTCATGTTTTTATTACTTAGTTAGTGGAATAATTTTTTGTGATGTATGTTTGATGGTGTATGTTTTTAATTAAGCGTTTTTGACTATGAATGTAGATGTAAATGCTTGTATAACTGTGTTTTAATTTTAAATGTGTCAAGCGCAAAGAGCATAATTGTAAAGTTATGATGTTGCGCTATATAAATGCTCATTTATTATTATTTAAGTTATTGAGACATCCCAGTGCACTAAGGGATTTATAGAGCAAATCGAGAAAATTCATTATTGAACGAAGCGCATAGCGCTGAGTTCAATAATTATTTTCGAGATTTGCTCTATAAATCCCTTAGTGCACTGGGATTGTTTCAATAGCGATATTGTCAGTACCGCCATAGAAAAAAGAAGATTTCAAACGCACATTTTGCAACGCGCATTTGAATAGGCATAACTGTGTGGTCAGGTCGTGTACAGTAAAGATCTACTTTTGTGTGGGGTGTCTCAAGTGTGTCGTGCTTTCGTCACACGCATTTTAATTTCTGTTGGTAAATTCCAGTGTAGCGTTAATCTAAAAGGACTGGGTGGCCGAGTGGTAACGCACTTGCGCTCGGAATCGAGAGGTTGCGTGTTCGACCCTGGGTCGGGCCGCTATTTTCTCCCCCCTTTCCTAACCTAGATGGTGGGTTCAAGTGCTATAGTCTTTCGGATGAGACGAAAAACCGAGGTTCCTTCGTGTACACTATATTGGGGTGTGCACGTTAAAGACCCCACGATTGACAAAAGGGTCTTTCCTGGCAAAATTGTATAGGCATAGATAAAAATGTCCATCAAATACCCGTGTGACTTGGAATAAAGGCCGCGAAAGGTGAACATTCGCCTAACAGGCTTGAGGTTTGCTGGTCGATGTGAATGCGTGATATATTGTGTAAAAAATTCCATCTCACACGGCATAAAGCGCTTTGAACTTCGGATAAGGCGCTATATAAATAAAGAGAATAATAAAAATAACAGTGATGATCTTTCAGAGAGACCTCATTTGAACTCGGAGAAAGGATTTGCGATTCGAAACCTCCAGTCGAGCTTCGACGGATTGACTGTGCGGAGTGACTCCCCTTGAATTGACTCGAAGGACTCGACAAACAAATGTGGCATATTTCTCGTGTTGTATCTTCACTCATCGGGGAGTCTGATACTAAATATGAACGGTAAGAATGCTCTGAACCCTACACGTATTATATCCCCATCGTTTTTTTCGTTCACATTTGCCCAACATGTTAATTTGCTGAGCGGGGTTAATGTCGTCTGCTAGTGCTAGGCTACCTGAGCAATCGAACCACTGCAGTCTGCACTGAGTCTGCACGCTGGTAATAGGTCTTATATATGGTAAGAACGTTCTGAACCTTACACGTTTTCGATTACGATTGTTCTTGCCTTGAAATAATAATTCGGAAACCATTCATTTACTGAACTGATGTAGTCGTATTTCTGTGTAGTCTGCTACAGAGTCGATCGAGTCAGTCTTCCAAACTGGTCTAGCTGGTACGTTATCGGAATAACACTTGTGTTTTCTGTTAGCCGCTGGGAATTGTATACTAACTCATCATTTGGTAATGTGGATGATAAGCTACATGCCACTAACACGGCATATGAGAAGAATCTATGCAAGTCGGCGAAAATTAGATGAAACACAGCGACTTCTATTTTTAGATCACTGGCACTGGCACAGGCACATGCAATCTGTCAGAAAAAAACCCACTTCTGCTTTAATTGAGAAGCAGGGAATTTATGGTCATTTGGTATTGTGGAGAATATAAGCTACATGTCATTAATTAATTCTGAGGATGAGAGCACAGTCTCGCTTAGGCAAAGGGCGGAAGAATACGCTCTGTGGAAAAGTTAGCGCACTCCAAGAGTGCGCTAACAGTGTTAGCGCATCGCCATTAGCCAATCAACTGGTTCACATCAGTCATGTGACACCAGTACTTACTGACAATTATTATTATTATGCTGTCAATTTATCATTTAGATTTTAAAAGTTAGGTCTAGCTCCAAAACTAGGCGTCCGATTTTCATGGGTGTATACGTCCTGTTCTAACTGCACGAACTATATTCTTTGAAAATGTCTCACTCTCAACGGAAAGCAGCCAGGATGTTCCCGAGCGGTAAGCGTTCAAATGGCAGTATGTTTGTGTTGTATGTAAAAGTTCATGGAACTCAGTGATCAGAAACAGATGGTTTCCGGTAGGCGGAGGGGGGCCTGAAGAAACAAGTCAGATATATTTAAACTTAAGCCAACAATGTATATATATACAGGGTAAAAGTGGAAATGACCCGTATCTAATCTGTGGTGTTTTTTTCGGCAGCCATAATTCAATCCATTTGAACCTTAAAGGCACAGTAAGCCTCCCGTAAACCATCACAGATACTGTCAGGCTTTTACACACAGTACAAACACCCTTCCATTTGAACGCTCACCAAACGGGAACATCCTAGGTGCCCTACGTAAAGAGCGAGCAGTTTTCAAAGAATTAATTTTGCAGATTGTGTCAGAGACAATCGGACCGTGGTGCGTTTTGGCGCTAGACTTAAAGGCACAGTAAGCCTCCCGTAAACCATCACAGAGCTCCCCGAGCGTCTAAATACAGTACAAGCATACTTCCATTTGAGCGCTCACCGAACGGGAATATCCGGGCTGCTTTCTGTCGAGCGTGAGACATTTTCAAAGAATTTATTTTCGTAGACTTGTTCGTTAACAACAACGGCGCCTCGTTTTTGCGCTAGACCTAACTTTTAAAATCTAAATAATAAATTGACAGCTTGTTACACAAACATTCTTTAATCATAAAAGAATTCGTTTTTCATCAAGACAAGATCAGAACAATTCGAAGTTGTGAAAGTTTAAAAAAAAGAAAAGCCCGGAAGCAGGGTCACGCAAGGGTCGTAGCAGACGGTTTATCAGTGCAAATCGCCGTTCCTCTCAACAGTCAAAAGCCATCGCAAGAGTTCTTGTGAACCACAGCCGTTGTTTCGTGCATAAAAAAACGTGCTATTGTAGATAAGCTCACATCGAGTCGCATTCATGACTAACTGACGACTGCATTGTGAAAAAGGAAAACTGGATCACACGGGTTCACGATGGCTCAGGGGTAAGATAAACCACGCAAAAATAAATTCTTTGAAAATTGTTCGCTCTTTACGGAGGGCACCTAGGATGTTCTCAATTGGTGAGTGTTTAAATGAAAGGGTGTTTGTACTGTGTGTAAAAGCCTGACCGTATCTGTGATGGTTTACGGGAGGCTTACTCTGCCTTTAACTTTTAAAATCTAAATAATAAATTGACAGCTGGTTACACAAACATTCTTGGGGGCCCGGGTAGCTCAGGTATGTTTGTGTAACCAGCTCTCTCTCTTTCTCTGAGTATTGTGACATGCAACACATCCACAGCCTGGATGTTCTTTGTGAATGTATTTCTTTAAAGCACATTTCCACTCTGCGCAGGAAGTAGTCATAATGATGAGTTTTAGAAGTCATCAAACTGGGCAGATCTGATCTAGTAAGCGGAACTTCCCCGTAAAAAAAACTTACCGTTGCTCATGTTTGACCAAAGTGGAAAGATTTATCTGAAAAAAGGAAAGAATAGTAAATAAGCAAGCTGCTCCGGAATGATGTAAAACAAAAATGCATGGTGGCGATATAAATAAGAAGAACGATCATGTAATATGTAATGAAAATATGTTAGGTAGTTTAATTAGAAACGATGTGCACACACACACACACACACACACACACACACACACACACACACACACACACACACACACACACACACACACACACACACACACACACACACACACACACACACACACACATGCATGGTCACCGGCCTCATCTCGATTCTCAGTCTACCGGAATATGTTTATTCAAAACAAGTCACCAAGCAAACACAACGTATAAACAAGTCGCGTAAGGCGAAATTACAACATTTAGTCAAGCTGTCGAACTCACAGAATGAAACTGAACTCACTGCATTTTTACAGCAAGAGCGTATACTCGTAGCATCGTCAGTCCACCGCTCGATGCAAAGGCAGTGAAATTGACAAGAAGAGCGGTGTAGTTGTTGCGCTGAGAAGGATAGCACGCTTTTCTTTATCTCTATTCTTTTTAACTTTCTGAGCGTGTTTTTAATCCAAACATATCACATCTATATGTTTTTGGAATCAGGAACCCACAAGGAATAAGATGAAATTGTTTTTAAATCGATTTCGGAAATTTTATTTTAATAATAATTTGTGTATTTTAAATTTCAGAGCTTGTTTTTAATCCGAATATAAGATATTTATATATTTTTCGAATCAGAAAATGATGAGGAATAAGATAAACATAAATTTGGATCGTTTTAAAACCAATTTATTTTTTTTACAATTTTCAGATTTTTAATGACCAAAGTCATTAATTAATTTTTAAGCCACCAAGCTGAAATGCAATACCGAAGTCCGGCCTTTGTCGAAAATTGCTGGGCCAAAATTTCAATCAATTTGACTGAAAAATGAGGGTGTGACAGTGCCGCCTCAACTTTTACAAAAAGCCGGATATGACGTCATCAAAGGTATTTATCGAAAAAACAAAAAAAACGTCCGGGGATATCATACCCAGGAACTCTCATGTCAAATTTCATAAAGATCGGTCCAGTAGTTTGGTCTGAATCGCTCCACACACACACACACACACACATACACCACAACCCTTGTCTCGATTCCCCCCTCTACGTTAAAAAAGCACAATTAAAACAATAAAAACAAGCAGTTGAACGAACGAACAAACTATCAGAGAGAGAGACAGAGAGAGAGAAAGAGAAAGAGAGAGAGAGAGAGACAGACAGACAGACAGACAGACAGACAGACACAGACACAGAGACACAGAGATAGAGAGAGAGAGTTTTAAACTAAATAGAGATTCAAGCACGTTAAACATGTCTAATGTCTTACCAAGCCAAGAAACTCCACAGTCACTGAACGCAACGCTGAGTTTGGTGACTGCAGTAACATACAAGGCCAAAAGAAGACTGTGCGATGGCAAAGATTTGCAACACAAGCTCGTTTTGAAGCTCCGCCCACAAGTAAAGCAATGCACCACCTCGGTCATACGATGTCCCCGCCTACTGCGAAACGACAACTGGGGGGGGGGGGGGGGGGGGGGGGCGGTTAAACCGGTTTGAACCTGCCGCTCTAAAATGTCACTCGCCGTCGTTGATACTTGGACTTTGCCAGGGAATCTAATACATTGTAAGCACTCCATGCGTTTAATAGCACACCTGATATAATAGCATGTGTTGTATTGAGGCTATCTTGGGATCCCCCAGCCCTCCCCTACCCCCCCCCCCCCCCCCCCCCCCCCCCCCCCCCCTACCCCCTTCGTTCGCCTCATTCAGTCAGACAGAACGCCCTAGACTCGTAAACAAGTTTGTTTTTTTGAGAATCCCGTCATATGCGTCATACTGATATACTATTGTCTGCATGCACACTCGATTTTTGATAAACGCACTTTATGCCTGCGCCATGAATGCACATAACGTGTTTGCAAATGTCCTGATTTCTCCTCCTATCAATTGTAAACCTCTAAAACTACTTGTTGGAGGACATCCACCTTTAGCAATATGTTTGATTTCTCAGGAAGGACGCTCAGAATGTTTTCTAACAGTGTATTCAGGCCTAGACAAAACTATGGATTGTCGGTGCAAGAAAAACAAGTCGCGTAAGGCGAAATTACTACATTTAGTCAAGCTGTCGAACTCACGGAATGAAACTGAACGCACTGTAGTTTTTCACCAAGACAGTACAGCTTCGTCAATCCCCGCGAGAAGGAAATTGCTCACCTTCCACGTGCAAAACGCATTGAAATTAGCACGCCAGAATAGCGCGGTAGCGTATTGTGCTAAGCAGGAAAGCGCGCTTTTCTGTATTCTTGTTAACTTTCGGAGCTTGTTTTGAATACAACCTATCATATCTATATGTTTTTGGAATCAGGAAATTATAAAGAATAAGATTAAATCATTGTTGGATCGATTTCTTAAATTTTTATCGTAAGACTAATTAATCTATTTTCGTTAATTGTGATCACATTTTAAGAGTAAACATGACATATGTATATATTTTTAGATTCAGAATATGAGGAAGAATATGATGCAATCAAATTTTAATCTGTTTGCGAAAAATCGATTTTAATGACAACTTTAATGAGCAAACTCATCAATTAATTATTAAGCCTCCAAGCTGAAATGCAATACCAAAGTCCGGGCTTTGTCGAAGATTACTTGACCAAAATTTCAACCAATTTGGTTGAAAAATGAGAGCGTGACAGTGCCGCCTGAACTTTCACGAAACGTCTGGAGATACCATACTCAGGATCTCTCATGTCAAGTTTCATGAAGATCGGTCCAGTAGGTTTCTCTGAATCGCTCTACACACATACACAGACACACACACACACACACACACGCGCATACACCACGACCCTCATCTCGATTCCCCCTTCTACGTTAACACATTTAGTCAAAACTTGACTAAATGTAAAAAGGGGTCAATATATGGCACCATTCCCCTTCGCGCGCGCGCGTTTGTGAGTGTGTGTCACTGTGTGTGTGTGTGTATGTGTGTGTCACTGTGTACGTGTGTGTGTGTGTGTGTGTTTGTGTGTGTGTGTGTGTGTGTGTGTGCGTGTGTGTGTGTGTGTGTGTGTGTGTGTGTCTGTCTGTCTGTATGTCTATGTGCGCGTGAGTGTGTTTGTGTTTGTGAGTGTGTGAGTGTATGTGTGTGTGTGTGGTACTGTAGTGTGTGTGTGTGTCTGTGTGTGTCTGTGTGTGTGTGTGTCTGTGTGTATCTGTGTGTGTGTGTCTGTGTGTGTGTGTGCTTGGTTGAGAAAGAGAGGTAGGATGGCCGATTTTTCCTTCGTTGGGGGTATGCAGTACCTTAAATGATGGACGATTGTGCCAAAGGCATTGCACGTTTTCTTAATTCAACAAGATTAAGGATCTACTTCTGGTTTAATGCATTTTTGCGGGAATAGAATAAGCAGTGTTTTGCTTTTTTACATCTGACCCTCGCCTTAAAAGAGGGACTACTCATCAATGATTAAATAACAGACAAAGAAAACAGTTATTAAGGGTCTACAGATACAGAAGGTTGTGTGCAGATTGCACGAACACAACTGAGATGACATTACACCACGCACATCGACATAAATTGTATCCAAAAATCAACAAGTCGCGTAAGGCGAAATTACAACATTTATCAAGTAGCTGTCGAACTCACAGAATAATCTGAACGCAATGCCATTTTTCAGCAAGACCGTATACTCGTAGCATCGTCAGTCCACCGCTCATGGCAAAGGCAGTGAAATTGACAAGAAGAGCGGGGTAGTAGTTGCGCTAAGAAAGATAGCACGCTTTTCTGTACCTCTCTTTGTTTTAACTTTCTGAGCGTGTTTTTAATCCAAACATATCATATCGATATGTTTTTGGAATCAGGAACCGACAAGGAATAAGATGAAAGTGTTTTTAAATTGATTTCGACAATTTAATTTTGATAATAATTTTTATATATTTAATTTTCAGAGCTTGTTTTTAATCCAAACATAACATATTTATATGTTTTTGGAATCAGAAAATGATGGAGATTAAGATGAACGTAAATTTGGATCGTTTTATACATTTTTATTTTTTCTTACAATTTTCAGATTTTTAATGACCAAAGTCATTATTTAATTTTTAAGCCACCAAGCTGAAATGCAATACCGAAGTCCGGGCTTCGTCGAAGATTACTTGACCAAAATTTCAACCAATTTGGTTGAAAAATGAGGGCGTGACAGTGCCGCCTCAACTTTCACGAAAAGCCGGATATGACGTCATCAAAGACATTTATCAAAAAAAATGAAAAAAACGTTCGGGGATTTTTGATACCCAGGAACTCGCATGTCAAATTTCATAAAGATCGGTCCAGTAGTTTAGTCTGAATTGCTCTACACACACACACACACACACAGACAGACACACACACACACACACACACACACACACACACACACACACACACACGCACATACACCACGACCCTCATCTCGATTCCCCCCTCTACGTTAAAACATTTAGTCAAAACTTGACTAAATGTAAAAAGGAAGAAAGAGAAAAATAAAGCGAGGGAGATGAAGAGAGAGAGAGAGAGAGAGAGAGAGAGAGAGAGAGAGAGAGAGAGAGAGAGAGAGAGAGAGAGAGAGAGAGAGAGAGAGAGAGAGAGAGAGAGAGAGTGATTTGTACAAGTGTAAAATGTCAAATGTTTTACAAATGCACGTAAATGCGGCCGATATTTTCTTGTCATCTCGAAAGTCCAGGGATCCCTTAGTTTGGCGGTAATTACGATGTTGAGAATTTTTTTGAGAACTCACGTGCACATGTTTGTGACGGACACACCGACAGACACGCAAATCTGCGCTTATCACGCTTCGAAATCGAAATATAAAAAAAAAAAACATTTGCAGATTTACTCACACACTTTCATTTTCATATGAATTTTTGGCCTGGGATCCCTTTGTGGTTGACTGGGCTCTAAACACAAATATTGATTATAATAAAAGGCATGTATTGCTTTGTGAATGCGATATTTTTTTGAACATTTTCACAAATCGCGGTTTTAGGTTCGACGTAATTTGTAAACTGTTACAGTTGTACTAATCACGGGTTTAGAAATGCCTTTACTGGTACTTTAAAGCTCTGCATTTTGAAGTCAATTTTACCATTGGCTAGCAATCGATTTCCCAAGCATTAATCAACAGTCAGTCTTTATCTTGGGTTTCGCCTCGGCTGTCTGGAGGGATACAGAGAGATATAGAACAAGAGAGTGAGGGAGAGAGATGTTTTCAAATACTCTGCATAGCTTGAGGGTCACGGTGAAGGTCAGTCAGCTAAGTGCCCTTCCTGAGAAATGCAAATGAGTTGGTTCGTTGCACACAACAAACGTCTGTTTTGTAAAAGCACGCGTGAACTGCTCTATGTTAGACTGCTGAACATTTCTCAGGAAGTTTATCCTAAAAAAATATAACCTTGTAAGGTTTCAATAGCAAGTTACAGTCTGCGCCGACTAGAATGGCTCCGCCTTCCTGTGACTGCTGCGTTTACGTCCACGTCTGAAGGTCACCAGCCTGCATATTAATCATGTCAAGTCGTGCATAGCCCCGCCCATACAAGCAGGCCCACTGAACCACACGAGGGACACTTCTCTGCTCGCAAAAAACGTCGACCGCACAGTGGCGCTATGTGTGCTCCGTCTGTCTGTCACAGTGTTTGAAATTGAATTGGCGGAATTCACGTACGGTTGATTTTGATCAGACCGCACGCTTTCCCTTGGCCAAATTGTCGCTGTTCGTGACCAGAGAGAGATCAAACTCGCGGGAACACTGCTGCGAGCTCCAAGGCACAGTAAGTGTGTTGGTTTCAGTTACCATTGCTTAACATTTTATTGTGTACGACGCTATTTGTGGGAGGTTTTCTGACGAAAGTAACCATAGTAATGTAACCGAGTGCCAATTTACTTTACTCTTTCTTACCGAGCTCAAACACTCAAGCAAACGACACAAGTTATATTACCAGGTTCTTTTATTCCATACGATGAAATGGGGAATGTGTGGGATAACGGGGGTTTACTTTGAAATACAAAACTTTCAATGTATTACTATAGGACTAAACAACTCCCAAAAAACAACGCTCTCAACTCTTCACTCTAAAACTCGCTAAATCCTCCCTCATTACAAAAAATTATGTTCACCACTTGCCAGATAACCAATAATGATAATCTTTACGACTTATCAAATATTTTATCTCTCTTGAGCATACATCAGAAATATGGCAATCCGAATGGTGCAAATGTCCCTTTTAGCTCTTGATGTCTAAATAACACATTATTTAGCTAAATAACGCGTTATTTAGCTAAACAATGCTTTATTTAGCTATATCATGCATTATTTAGCTAAATAATGCATTGTTTAAATTAAACAATGCATTATTTACAGATACAGAAAAAAGAGAGCCCAAAGCACTAAATAATGCATTGTTTAGCATAAATAAGAGATTGTGTTTGTAAATAACTCATTATTTATAAATAATTACGCGTTTTCTCTAAACAATATATTATATGTAAATAAAGTGTTATTTAGATAAATAAAATATTATTTAGATAAATAAAATATTATTTAAATAAATAAAATATTATTTAGATAAATAAAATATTATATGTAGATAAAATAATATTTATCTAAATAAAATATTATTTAGATAAATAAAATATTATTTAGATAAATAATTTATTATTTAGATAAATAATTTATTATTTACTGTTTTTGCCTTGAAATAGTATTATTACGCTAAATAATGCTTTATATAGCTATATAATAGGTTTCCGCTATATAATTCATGATTTGGTAAATAATGCATTATATACCGTAAATAAAATATTATATACCGTAAACAATTCATTGTTTAGCGCATCGCGAAGCCGTTTTTTCTCTTGTTGTTTTTTTCCACGTGTTTCCGTGGATCCGAGAGAGCGCTGTTGATTCTCCACTGTCTTGGCAAACCCAGTATCCGGTACTCCACATCCGGTTCCGCCAAGGGACTGGGTGGCCGAGTGGTAACGCACTTGCGCTCGGAAGCGAGAGGTTGCGTGTTCAGGCCTGGGTCAGGCCGCAATTTTCTCCCCCCTTTCCTAACCTAGATGGTGGGTTCAAGTGCTAGTCTTTCGGATGAGACGAAAAACCGAGGTCTATGCTTGGCGCTTGTGGACAATATTCACTTTTTTGGCCAAAAACGCCAGTTTTGGCCAAAAAAGACAAAGATTTGGCCAAAAAACCCACACATTTAGCCAAATAAAATAGATTTGGCTCTAACTTTTTTTGGGTCAAAACTTTCTATGTAAAAGTTTTGGCCAAAACTGTTTTTGTTAGCTAAAACGGGAGATTTGGCCAAACTTCTGCCATAAAAAGATTTGGCCAAAAAAAGATTTGGCCAAACAAAAAAGATTTGGCCAAATCTTCACTTTTTTGGCCAAATCTTTTTTGTTTGGCCAACTCTTTTTTTGGCCAAATCTTATGTATTTGCTGGCGCTGGTGGA
Organism: Littorina saxatilis; assembly: GCF_037325665.1. Taxonomy (NCBI): domain Eukaryota; kingdom Metazoa; phylum Mollusca; class Gastropoda; order Littorinimorpha; family Littorinidae; genus Littorina; species Littorina saxatilis. Next base: position 2,424,271 of record NC_090252.1, on the reverse strand, counting down.
CAATATTCACTTTTTTGGCCAAATCTTTTTTTTTTGGCCAAAACTTTGCTTTTTTGGCCAAAACTGGCATTTTTGGCCAAAACTTGCTTTTTTGGCCAAAAATGTACGTTTTTGGCCAAAAAAGTGTGCTTTTGGCAAAAAAAGTGAATATTGTCCACCAGCGCCTAGCAGCTTGGCGCTGGTGGACAATATTCACTTTTTTGGCCAAAAACGCACTTTTTTGGCCAAAACTGGCGTTTTTGGCCAAAACTGGCGTTTTTGGCCAAAACTGGCGTTTTTGGCCAAAACTGGCGTTTTTGGCCAAAACTGGCGTTTTTGGCCAAAACTATACTTTTTTGGCCAAAACTTTGCTTTTTTGGCCAAAAATGTACGTTTTTGGCCAAAAAAGTGTGCTTTTGGCCAAAAAAGTGAATATTGTCCACCAGCGCCTAGCAGCTTGGCGCTGGTGGACAATATTCACTTTTTTGGCCAAAAACGCACTTTTTTTGGCCAAAACGTACATTTTTGGCCAAAACAATATTTTTTTGGCCAAAACTTTGCTTTTTTAGCCAAAACTTAGCTTTTTTGGCCAAAACTTAGCTTTTTTGGCCAAAACTGGCGTTTTTGGCCAAAACTGGCGTTTTTGGCCAAAACTATACTTTTTTGGCCAAAACTTTGCTTGTTTGGCCAAAAATGTACGTTTTTGGCCAAAAAAGTGTGCTTTTGGCCAAAAAAGTGAATATTGTCCACCAGCGCCTAGCAGCTTGGTGCTGGTGGACAATATTCACTTTTTTGGCCAAAAACGCACTTTTTGGGCCAAAACTGGCGTTTTTGGCCAAAACTGGCGTTTTTGGCCAAAACTATACTTTTTTGGACAAAACTTTGCTTTTTTGGCCAAAGCTTTGCTTTTTTGGTCAAAACTTTGCTTTTTTGGCCAAAACTGGCGTTTTTGGCCAAAACTATACTTTTTGGGCCAAAACTTTGCTTTTTTGGCCAAAACTGGCGTTTTTGGCCAAAAAAATGAATATTGTCCATCAGCGCCAAGGGGTACTCAAAGATTTGGCCAAAAAATGAAGTTTTGGCCAAAAAAAAATTTTGGCCAAAACTTTCAATGCAAAAGTTTTGGCCAAAAAAATATTTGGCCAAATCTAAAACATTTGGCCAAAAAAGTGAAGATTTGGCCAAATGTTTTAGATTTGGCCAAATATTTTTTGGCCAAAACTTTGCACTCAAAAGTTTTGGCCAAAACATGTTTTTGGCCAAAAACACACTTTCTTGGTCAAAAACGTACATTTTTGGCCAAAAAAGTGTGTTTTTGGCCAAAAAAGTGAATATTGTCCACCAGCGCCAAGCATAGAGGTCCCTTCGTGTACACTACATTGGGGTGTGCACGTTAAAGATCCCACGATTGACAAAAGGGTCTTTCCTGGCAAAATTGTATAGGCATAGATAAAAATGTCCATCAAATACCCCTGGGACTTGGAATAAAGTAAAAAAAAAATTTCATCTCACACGGCATTAAGTCTCAGGAAACATGAATACACGCATGCAGGAAAAAAAAATATGGGTAGCGTGGTGTGTATGGCAGCTCGCTTTCCCCGGGGAGAAAGCAGCCCGAATTTCCATGAGGGTAACCTCACTGGACTGTAAATCTTATCCAATCCAATCCAATCCAATCCAATCCAATCCAAATGTAATCAAGATGGCTACACAAGCACAAGGGAACGTTCCCGCTGAATTGATCAGAACTCTAACTACAGCGGTTGTCCAGGAACTGGCACTGCAAAGGGTTCGTATTTTAAAGTTTTATGGGGGAACATCTTTTACATCTGGACATGGAGAATGAACGACTGCGAACTAAATTGCTGCTGTTGTACCATCAGTTGAAGTTAGCCACCTGACAAGAAGATGGTCGGAAGCGAAGCGGATGTAGCTTTAGTACGCCGAGACAGATGCTAGTTGTCTGATTGGTCAGTTTGAGAATCAACAGAGCTCTCGTGGATCCACGGAAACACGTGGTAAAAAACAACAAGAGAAATATCGGCTTCGATGCACTGCGCTAAACAATGAATATTGTTTACGGTAAATAATATTTTATTTACGGTATATAATGTATTATTTACCAAATCATGAATTATATAGCGGAAACCTATTATATAGCTATATAAAGCATTATTTAGCGTAATAATACTATTTCAAGGCAAAAACAGTAAATAATAAATTATTTATCTAAATAATATTTTATTTATCTAAATAATATTTTATTTATCTAAATAATATTTTATTTATCTAAATAATATTTCATTTACATACAATATTTTATTTATCCAAATAATATTTTATTTATCTAAATAATATTTTATTTATTTAAATAATATTTTATTTATCTAAATAACACTTTATTTACATATAATATATTGTTTAGAAAAAACGCGTAATTATTTATAAATAATGAGTTATTTACAGACACAATCTATTATTTATGCTAAACAATGCATTGTTTAGTGCTTTGTGCTCTCTTTTTTCTGTATCTGTAAATAATGCATTGTTTAAGTTAAACAATGCATTATTTAGCTAAATAATGCATGATATAGTTAAATAAAGCATTGTTTAGCTAAATAACGCGTTATTTAGCTAAATAATGCGTTATTTAGACATCAAGAGCTAGAAGGGACATTTGCACCATTCGGATTGCCATACAGAACAAAATACTGACAACCTTTACGATTTATCAATGCATGTCCCCTCTTTGTATCCCAACTGTACTTGGCAACACAATCTTCTCAACAAATCTAACAAAACCTAACTGAGCCCCTCTAACAAAAACTAGTCTACGGAACCTAATCCACAAAAACTCGTCTACGAAAACTAATCTACAAAACTAGTCTACAAAAACCTTAATGGATCCTCGATAGCACAGAGGTACCACGAGTTCACAAGTTCAAACGGATGCACCAAAGTACATGTGTACCGTAACTGTCGTTCCCAAGCTTACATCTGTAACTCTAAGAAAAAATAGCTGTCTAGTACGGGAATTGCACCTTCAATGATTTACTCAAAATATTCGTTAACTAGAAGAATGACCGAGAATGTGGGGAACCAACGTACTCGTCAGAGCCCGAGTGTCTATTCAGTTAACGGCGTGGGTTTTTTTCTCGAGTGCTCGCGGGCACTCGTACATCTGGCAGAAGAAACCTGGATCTGACTAATTATGCTGTCGCGGGATCGAGTTTTATTTAACACGAGATTATGTTGATTTTCTAACAAAGCCTTTAGTCTGAGTTAGACATCGACTGTGAAAAACGTCTCGGCATATCTGAATATCGTCACAGTCTGTAGATTTTGAAGCATCGCATTCTTCGTGACGTCTTTTTGTGTCTGCATGGGGGAATAGTTTTTTTTCCGCTTTCTTCGTTATCGCGGTCGACAACTCCGTCATATCATTTCAGACTCGCAGGCCACGTTCCAGCAGCTCAACTCGCGTATGAAAACAATACAGTATTTGTTGTCAATGTTGACGAATTTGTGACCAGAAGGAAAAAATAACAGCGAGATAAATGAAAAAATTTGAATGAATTTTCGACCCATGGAATGCTAGTTTGACTCCGTTCGTGACAAGTTTGGGAAGCGCAGTTCATACAATATTTATCACGCTTATATGACGTCATGCAATAGTCACATTACAGATAGAACTTTTTGGCGGGTGAACGTAGCACAGCTTGGTTCGGTTTTATAGATGTAGAGGCTTGAATAGAATAAGAAATACAAAGTTTGGACCCTATCTAAGACCGAGCTGGCCGTAATAACGTAGAATTTATTGTTTTCTGTTGTTCACAACCGGAAGTCGCCATCGTTTATGGGGCACGAAACTCTCGTAAACCCTTCACCAGAGTGGTCTCTTTTGTTAGATCATAGACCAAATAGCCTGGACCGCCAACTCGTCACGTGACCCGCCTTCGAGGTTACGACCCCATCTTGAACACACGGCCAGTACAACTGGCCTTGACACGGAACGATCCAAGGGGGGGCATTCTCAGTCATCTCAAAGAGGGAAATCCAAACGCAATCCGCTTTGTTCGATTTTATGGGCTTGGACGATAGAGAAAAATAAGAAAAGCAAAAGCTGTAGTCCAGTCTGGACGAAACTGCTATCAAGAACGCAGAATTGATTTTTTCTTAGTTTTTTTTTTTTAGCCGTAAGCGCCATTTCTCATTTCGAATTTCTCATAACTGCTGTTCACAATGCGGCCGCAGTGAAACCAACAAAGGGGCCTCACTCTGGAAGAGTTTCCTGCTCCGATAAACATGGCGCTTACGGCTAAAAAAAAACTCAGAAAAAATCAATTCTGCGTTCTTGATAGCAGTTTCGTCCAGACTGGACTCCAGCTTTTGCTTTTCTTATTTTTCTCTATCGTCCAAGCCCATAAAATCGAACAAGGCGGATTGCGTTTGGATTTCCCTCTTTGAGATGACTGAGATTGCCCCCCTTGCATCGTGCCGTGTCAAGGCCAGTTGTACTGGCCGTGTGTTCAAGATGGTTACGACCCCAGCTCTCTCAGTCTCGACTTTCAGGGGCGCGTCACGTCTGGTTTGAAAGGCCAGCGATTCGAAGACAGTGGAAAGAAAGCACGCTCCAGTTATTTGTGACAATGGGAGGTGACAATGAACTGGATTTTCAAAAACTCCAAACTAAACTTAACCAAATTAATCGAAAAACATGTTCCATATGCACTTTTGCTGAGTTTATTTTAGCATTTTCAGAACTTACCTCGGCAACTTTGATAATAGCGTCCATGTTTACAATCGACACCGGATATGACACCCCCTGATTTCTGAAAGGCCACGAGAGGCGCTACCTCGTAATAAAGAGATAGAGCGGAGAGAGAGCTAGTTGGCGGTCCGGATAAATGGTCTATGGTTAGAGTGAACCCGGACAGACTGTGACCATGTGACATTTTGAGCCGCTCCGTTGTCTAGTTCCGACAAGGCGAAGTTTTGTGCGACGCTCTATATTTTAGTCTGTAGTTTGTCGAACTCGAGTATTCTTTTGTCACCTATCTGTAGTTGTGGAGATTCCGGACCAAGTTTCCAGAACGTGTGACGTCATAGCTAAACGTACCTGTGCCCGTCTTGGCTACATCTAGATCTCTCTAATGTCTGCACCTCCCCGCCCCACCTGCCCCCTCCCCCTCCCACATCCCCACTGAAATGGGCGGGGATATAGCTCAGTTGGTAGCGCGCTGGATTTGTATTCAGTTGGCCGCTGTCAGCGTGAGTTCGATCCCAGGTTCGGCGGAAATTTATTTCAGAGTCAACTTTGTGTGCAGACTCTCTTCGGTGTCCGAACCCTCCCCTCGTGTACACTACATTGGGTGTGCACGTTAAAGATCCCACGATTGACAAAAGGGTCTTTCCTGGCAAAATTGCTTAGGCACAGTTAATAATTGTCTACCTATACCCGTGTGACTTGGAATAATAGGCCGTGAAAGGTAAATATGCGCCGAAATGGCTGCAATTACTGGCCGTATAAAATTTCATCTCACACGGCATCACTGCAGAGCGCCTAGAACTGTACCCACGGAATATGCGCGATATAAGCGTCATTGATTGATTGATTGATTGAAACGATCGTTTTCCGCTGTGCTTGTCTTTGCCCATTTTTGTAAAATGAGATATGTGCAGACCTTCTAGTGCCTTATCCCCCTTCGTGTTTATATACACACAAGCACAAGTCTTCAAGATCAACTGCGCACGGAAAAGATCCTGTAATCCATGTCTGAGTTTGGTGGATTATAGGTACACGAAAACACTCAGCATGGCGCCCCCCCCCCCCCCAAAAAAAAAAAAAAAAAAAAAAAAAAAAAACCGGCGTTAGGCTGCCTAAATAAGGGGGGGGGGGGGGGGAGGGGGGGTGTGTTCAAATCGGTCATGCACGTAAAAACCTTCTCATGAAAAATACACGAGTGTCCATGGGAGTTTCAGTTTATGAACGCAGAAGAAACAAGAAAATTTGCTGATTCAAATCAGCAGGTTCCCAGACGTTCCTTCATGTAACTTTTAGGTGAATGGCAAGGACTACTACTAAAGTAGTCCTTGGTGAATGGTCAAAGTGGTTTCTTCAAAAAACAGTCATGGCAGGGTGTTTGTGTGTGACACTTGTCCGAGTGCTAGCGTGAAATAGTGAAATGGTTAAATATGGCAAGTTATTTGAAGGAAAAAATCTTGTTTTGTTCCCGATCAATATTATGCAAGCTAGGGTTTTGTTTATGGTAAATATGTTCTGAAATGGACTACATGTATATATATATATTATGCTCACACTCAGTCATCTTGCACAACAATGCAACACATGGATTGGATTAATGGAATGACATGTATTTGTCAACAACGAATCATGGGATAGAAAACTACAAAATGTGAAAGAAAGTACATTTAAACAATAAATGTAATACTGATTGTTAAACAAATGTAACACCGTTAATTGAACGCCATTGTGATAATAGCACCAGTAACAAGATATTGGCAAGTGCAATGATGGTAGTATTGTAATTACATTTATTTGTCAACAACAAATCAGGAAATAGAAAATTCAAAACGGGAAAGAAAATGTTTATGTTAACAAAATCCTGAAATCAATTTTAAGTAAGCTATTGCCGTCAACATGGAAAAATTGCGCGAGTGTCAATTGGTACAGTAAAACTAAACGTTTCATTGGACATTAGCGCAATTTTTCCATGCCGACGACGATATGTAGATTGTTTTATGTCACACCCACAGCTTAAAAATAGTTTGGTTTGATCGAGAAATGTTTGAGTTATGAAAATAATTATATTTATTTGTCAACAACAAATGACGAGATAGAAAAATTAAAAATGGGAAAGAAAATGTGTTATGTTAACAAAATCCTGAAATCAATTTTAAATAAAATATTGTCGTCAACATGGGAAAACTGCGTTAGTGTCAATTGGTACAGTAAAGGTAAACAACATTTCACTTGACATTAGCGCAATTTTGCCATGGCGACGACGATATGTATATTGTTTTATGTCACACTCACAGCTTTAAAAATAGTTTGGATTGACCGAGAAATGTTTGAGTTATGAAATAATTATATTTATTTGTCAACAACAAATGACGAGATAGAAAAATAAAAAATGGAAAAGAAAATGTGTTATGTTACACAGCTTAAAAATAGTTTGGATTGATCGAGAAATGTTTGAGTTAGAAAAATAGCAACTGCTTGGATTGTAAAAAGAAGTCTAGAAAATGGAGTTTTGGTGCATTAGTGAAAAACATAATTGGCATAATTATACATTGTTAATGTTAATTGAACATGATCCAGATATCATCAGCAACATGATTCAGATATCATCAGCAGCAAGTTATTGGCAAGTGAAACTGTAAACAAATGTTAAAGACAGTGGGTTTGAGAAACAGTAAAATATAGTTTGATACATGTAGTAATGATTGGTACGCTCTTCTTGTCAATTTCACTGCCTTTGCCATGAGCGGTGGACTGACGATGCTACGAGTATACGGTCTTGCTGAAAAATTGCATTGCGTTCAGTTTCATTCTGTGAGTTCGACAGCTACTTGACTAAATGTTGTATTTTCGCCTTACGCGACTTGTTTTTCAATCACTACAAAATTATCATACAGCTTTTTATGTCTCACTAAATTATAAATCAGATGTATGTGGTTGTTTGTTGCCTTGAATGCCCCAAGGGGCAAAAATGAGTGTTTCTTCCATACTAATAAGCCTCATTTGCCTAAACCATATAGGGAGTT
>NC_090252.1:2319004-2411504 GCF_037325665.1 Littorina saxatilis | reverse complement strand
TAGCGAGGAAGTAACGTTTCTTTGGCAATTCTCCCCGCGAGGAACGCACAGCAGCAGTGGAAAACAGAAGTGATGTCACCCTCACAGAAGGGGTCTAAGTCGACCAACAGATGATGTATTTATTACCTGTAGGTACACTTCCTGTAGGTGTTGTTCCTGTACACAGTGAATGTACGCGGGTGCATTTACTTTAGGTTTTCTTGAGTCTCGTTGGAGGTCATCGACTCATGTGACATTGTGCTAACCCTCAAAAATAAAGTTTTTACCCAAAGTGTGTTGATCTATACTACCCGGCATAAAAAAACTAGGCAGATACGTTTGAGGGCATATCTTTCTGATGGGGCCGTTTGTTGTAAAACCAAATATATTATTGAAAAGGCCATTTATTCCCCTACCTTATTCAGAAAACAAGGGTTTACATGAGGAAGTGTTTATACAGTGGAACCTACAACACAGATCCCCCCCCCCCCAAATTCGCAAAATCAAGGTTCCCGCCTTAAAATTGACAAGCATTCAGAACTGCTAAAACAAAGCATTTTCAGCACGTCAGCAGAAAAAAAACAATCAAACCTGCATCCAATCAGTCAGTTTTGTTCACATATCTTGTCTAACAATGACATTTTCGCATGCTGAATGGTGTAGGTGTTATTCCTCTGAGAAGCCGTAAAAGGCGGTTTTTGAGGCCGTTTTAGTGGGTAATGAGACAAAAACCAGTACATTTCAGTAATTCCTCAACGCATTGCCTTAATACTTTCGGAGATTTGTGCTAACACATGTCGTAAAGTACATACGGAATTTTAAGTCTTTTGCGACATCAGGTCTGCTGTTATTAGTCATGCCAGAAAGAGTTCTTAAATTGACGGTAGGGCTTGGCTGACTCATCGAATTTTTTTAAAATTTGCTATCTTCAAGAACAATAACAGATGCGCCACATACTCAAATTCTATGTACATCAGACATGGGTGGTATGAGGATTTCAACGCGAAAGTAAACTTTATGATGTTGACTCATTCAGAGCGCTGAACGCAAATGTTTGGCCAACGCCTTGCGAAGCCCACTGCTGACACGCTAAACTGAGCATGGCTCTGTTACGCCCCATTTTGTCGCATCACCCCATTTTGTCGCATTAGACAATTTACGACAAAATGGACCGATTGTTTCGGCCACCCTCATGCCCCATTTTGTCGCATTACGACAACATGGGTCTACTCTCATACCCCAATTTGTCGTACTTGCTGAACAAGCCCGTTGCTTATAGACATGGTGTATGCAAACATTCCCATCCTTCTGTCCGTCCGTTAGTCAGTCAGTCAGTCAGTCAGACACATGTCCCCATTAACCATTTCTGTAAAACTGGTAACATCCAAAAATCGTGTGAACAAGTTTGATGTAGACGGACGATCGGACAAACAGACAGACTGACAGACAGATGGAGAGACACTCGAAATTGCAGGTAATGTCGCCAGACATTTCACCCAAATCTATCCAATATCTCACAACCTTCGTGATGGAAATATGGTAACTCTGACAGATAGGCAGACAGACACGACAGAAACATGTCCCCATTTACCCCTTCTGAAAATCTCTTACATCTAACTATCGCCGGAGTGAACAAGTTTGAAATAGACGGACGATCGGACAGACAGACAGGCAGATTGACAGACAGATGGGGAGACACTCAAAAATGTATACATACACAAGTATACACATAGGCCTACCCACTCACACACAGGAACCAGGTGTTTTTTATGCTGATGCGAGTAAGAAAACGGGACTGGCCTTCCTGAGCTAAACATTAAAATATCTACATTCGCGGCCCATTTTGTCGCAGGTGCGACAATATGGGCAATGTACGATAAAATCATGGGGCATGAGGATGGCCCATATTGTCGTAATGCGTCACAATGGGCCGATGAGACAAAATGGGGTGTAACATGGCTCTTAAAAGAGCATTTTCAACGTATTTTTGTGTGCGTTTAAACAAGTGCGCTTTGAAAAGTCATCGTTGAAAATGTTGTATATGAAAGGTTAAATTGAAGCTTTCTTTTGTCTTGATGCATGCTACTTTAAAAATAAAATCGTCAATCGGACAGGGTACATCTTTATTTTTAAAACTCTTTGTGTCATGTCGCATAACAGCAGAACTAATTTCTCAAATGAAAGTTCCCTGAAAGTTTGAAGGCAATGCGTTAAGTTGTTACTGAAATGTACAATTTTTTTTGTCTCATTACCCGCTAAAACGGCTTCAAAAACTGCCTTGTATGCCTTCTGAGAGGATTGACACCTACATCGCTCAGCATACCGTAGCGTCCATGGTAGACAAGATAGGTGAATAAAACAGACAGTTTTGGATGCACATTTAATTGTTCGATCTATCGACATGCAAAATATGTTTCGATTAAGTTGTTCTGATTTTCTGTCGGTTTTAACGCGAACGCCTTGATTTTGTGAATTTTGAGGGGTGTCTGTTGTCTGTATTGACACTACGTCATGTTTCCTGAATACGGTAGGGGAATGAATAGCCTTTTCAGTCATGTACTTGGTTTTACAATCAACAGCTCCATCAGAAAGACCTGTAGGTTAGTATAGAAACGTGCTGACACAAACGGTCACCCAAAAGTACAAAGAAAATACGGCATGTCCCACTCTGCTGCCGTTGCGTGGAACTCTCTCCCTTACTCTATCCGACACTGCCAAACATTCTGTTCCTTCAAATCAAACCTTAGAACACACTTCTTCACACATTATTTTGATTAATTTTATTTAAACATGGTGCATTTTTGAATCAGGTGTTTGAATGTTTGAATGTTTTGCCTGTGTTAGTATGCTTGCAGATTGTATTGATGTAGTGTTTGAGTTTTGTTGTTCACTTGTGTACTGAATGCTGCTGCACATGCTTTTGCTTTGCTTTGTATGTATTATGTATGTTTGTCATTGTAAAGCGCTTTGAGAATGTAAAGCGCTCTATAAATCTCCCATATTATTATTATTATTATTATTATTATGTTCCCTTTAGTCACAACTAATGAGCTTAAATAACGACACACGGCAGTTCGACCAGCTCGTCGCTGTATCACTGTGCTGATAGCTGTTAAAAATCAGTTGAAAAACTATAGGCCTGTTTCCAACTTGCCATTCATTTCTAAAATTCTGGAAAAAGTAGTGCTTAGTCAGCTTCTCTCCCACCTTGAAACCAACAACCTCTGCAACCCTCTTCAGTCAGCGTATAGGGCTGGCCACAGCACCGAGACTGTTTTGCTTCGTGTTGTGAAGGACATTCTTTCTGCTCTGGATAATGATGACCTGTCGGTTCTGCTTCTCTTGGATAACTCAGCTGCGTTCGATACGATCGATCACTCGTCTCGAATCTGTTTTTGGCGTTCACTCTACCGCTCTTCACTGGTTTAGTTCATATCTACAGGGCCGTAGTCAGTGTGTGTCTGTCAATAATCTCTCATCTCCTCCATCTCCTCTCTGTTTCGGCGTTCCCCAGGGATCAGTTCTAGGCCCAGTTTTATTTGTACTATACACCACTCCTCTCTCTGCCGTCATCAAGCAACACGCAGTCAATCACTACCTCTTTGCAGACGACACACAACTCCAACACGCATGCAAGCCTACAGAAATCCAAGCGGTGACGCACACTCTCCAGAACTGCACTTCAGATATTAAATCATGGATGACAAACAATATGCTCAAGTTAAATGATGACAAGACTGAATTTCTTCTTTTCTCTGGAGCTTCCTCTTCGACCCTTCCCTTCCAGCCTCCATCACAGTAGGTTCTAGTGACATTTCTCTCTCTGATAGTGCTAGGAATCTTGGGTTCATCATGGACTCCCACCTCTCAATGAAACAACACATCAAAAAAGTCTGTCAGACATGTTACTTTGAGATCAGAAGAATAGGTTCCATAAGAAAATTTCTCACTGTTGATGCCACTAAAACTCTCGTTACATCCTGCATTCTGTCCAGATTAGATTACTGCAACTCCCTTCTCATAGGCTGCCCTGACTCCACTCTCCAACCCTTGCAAAAAGTACAACACTCTGCTGCACGTCTCATTTTCAGAGCACAGCATCGACAACCCTGCACTCCTCTCATGAAAGAACTTCACTGGCTTCCTGTATCTGAACGTATTAGGTATAAAGCTGCCTGCTTCTGCTACAAAATCATCTCTGAATCGGCACCTGCCTATCTTTCTGAACTGGTCTCCCTCTACACTCCCTCTCGCACCCTTCGTTCTTCTGATGATGCTCGACTTCTCCGTCAAGGTCGCTTTAAACGCAAGGCTCATGGCTTCCGCACGTTTTCGTATTATGGACCTCAGTTATGGAATTCACTCCCCTTTCAATAACGTCACTCTCCATCCATTTCATCTTTTAAGTCCAATTTGAAAACTCACTTGTTCCAACAACATTACGGATAGTTCCTAGTATAGAGTCTGGGGATGTGAGATGTGCATGATGTGTTGTTTGAATCTGACAGTGATTGTATGAATTTTGTATACATGTATTGTTGTCACGCGCTTTGAACTTCTGATAAATGCCCGTTATTATTATTATTATTATTATTATTATTATTAAACACGTGTTATGTTCTTACTCCTACTGTGTACTGAAGTAAAGCGTGAATTTCCTCAAGAGGGTGTAGCAGCACTTCATTCTTATCAAAGTGAACTGTTAGTCCATGAGCTGAGTCCAGAAGTGTTTCACCCCCCCCCCCTTGTTAAAAAAAATCAAAGTGATTTTGTGGACCCTTAGGGTTTATAGAACACAAAACTTGATGTTACCAAGAAATATTTTGCGGACTGCTATGGTCGGTCCATAAACTTTAATGAACTTTGGTGATCAACTGTGGCGTTATTTCTTAAGCTAAGATATCGTTCTTTTTGCGTATGTTGACAACAATGATTTCTACACGATATACAACAATCAGAACGACAATAACCGCAAAACTCTGACCACAGTGAAGGCACGCGTGCACCCACCGTATCTCGAACGGTGCGAACTGTCGATTTGCTGAAATATCTTCAATAAAGTTTTTCTCTGGAAAATTGTGCAACATACTGGAAATAAAGTACAATGCAGTTCAAAAGTAGACTTTATAGCCGTTCTTTTGAGCTATCCCACGTTACCACAAGATTATTCTGACGTACACTATGGCGGGTTTATCTCCCCTACCCCAGATTTGGCTTTGACGTTAAAATGCATTCTTCTGTGACGATTTCTGCACGCGTAGCGTGTATAAATAATTAAATGTGTATACTTTTAAGTGCTCTGTGTTGTAATACTATCCTTCATTTGAATCATATAACTTGATAAACATAATGGGTCATTAGGGCACCAATGATGACCCATCTCTCGAGCGGAGTCAACTGTCAATTTGCTGAAATATTGTCAATACACTTTCCCTCTCAACAATTGTGCAGTTTATTGGAAACAAAATACAATGAAGTTCGAAAGAAGCATTTCTTGCCGTTCTTTTGAGCTATCCCACATTACTATAGGATTATTCTGACGTCCACTATCTGGAGGGGGTGTTTATTAGCGATAAACACCTGGCAACCGAACAACAATCGCCAAGCAACCAGATTAAATCCTTGACAGCTTGTGAGGCATAAGTCAATTTTTGCGGACTAATGTTTGTTGTTATTGCTCTACGTACCCTCAACTTAGATAACTGTTTTCATGTATCGATTTATCTCTTTCTGTGTATCTGAATTCAAATATGTAACTGGGCATCGTCATCTGTCCACAGGTCGTCGACACGCCTGATATTGAGTGCTTCTCAAACAACCCGAGGACAGAGGAGGAAAACATCAATGTGTGGAAAGCAGCGACAGAATTCGATCCCGATGCTATTCTCTACACCGTCAGAAGCGATGACAAGTAAGATAATTTCTCTTTGGGGGTGCAGTATAAAATCACGAGGTTTAGCATTGTATAGAGATCTAAACAACGAAGTGACTGTGGTAAGATGAACAAAGTTAAAAAAACAAAGGAATACTGTACTCACCAATACAAGAACGAGACAAGACGGTACGAATTTTCGCTTATGGAAGCTTCATCAGAAAAAACAGGAACACAAAAGACAACAAAAAGCAGACGCAACACGGAACGAACAAGGTTTGAAAGAAAATGGAGGGGAAACACGCAAAAAAGGGAAGGAACTCTAGGAACGGAAATGAATGAAAGGGGAGAGAAGTGGTTGGATGATGTCATAGGCACAGGCATACTAGACTAAAAGTGATACACATTCATAAAAGGGGGGGGGGGGTGGGGACAGAGGAAAAAAACAAGGGGAAGGGGGGAAAAAAACGTACGCACGCCCACGCACACACACACAACCAAACACATGAATACACACATAAACACACACACACACTCACACATTCACACACAAACACACACACACATACCGTAAATCCACAGTATGTTTGGGGAATACAAGTACATCACATTTTCGCATTCAAACCGTCAGGTGTGGATGTGCCCAGGGATAATATGAAATCGGACTCTACTTGTTTTCTGTCTGTGGAGGTGCTGTACATTTGCCAGACACCTTTCACACGTGCATCCAGGGAGGTGTGGTTGCTACTGTTGAAATGTTGGGCAACAGACCTACAGCGGCGATGCCGAATATCTGCCAGATGTTCGGTGAAGCGGGTAGAGAGGGTTCTTTCGGTCTCACCAATGTAGAGTACTTTGGGGCATTTGAGACAGGATATGGCATAGATGAGATTGCGGCTGTTGCAAGAGAACGTGCGTTTAATGTTGAAATCTTTTTGGGGGCCGGTCAGAGTGGTAGAATGGCAAATGTGGGGGCAGGTGTGGCAACGAGGGTTCTGGCATGCGTGTGTGCCGGGTTGTAGGGGAACTGGCGAACGAAGAGAGGATCGAACCAGGGAGTCTCGAATATTGCAGTCCCGTCGGGAGGCCAACAAGGGTGGCAGGCTGAACGTTTCACCAACAGAGGGGCTAGACTTAAGGATGAACCAATTGGTTTTCAAAATGTGGCGAACAGGTAGGTTGTGGGGATGGTGGGTCAGAACTGCCACAGGTCTGTCTGATCTGTCTGAGGTGGATGATGGCTGCAGGGCTACTTGTCTCGCTATGCAGCGAACTTTATGTAAGGCCACATTCAAGAGGCTGGATTGGTAATCACGTTGAAGGAAGAAATCAGACATTTCTGCTGCTTTTTCTTCAAAGTCATCTGTGTCGGAACAGATGCGGTGCAGTCTGAGAAACTGGGAAAATGGCATGCTCCGGATGGTGGAAGAAGGGTGAGAGGAATGGAAAGTAAGGTAGGTGTGAGCATCAGTGTCTTTGTAATGAACACTGGTGGAAAGAATGCTATCAGACAGGGAAATGTTCAAATCCAGAAAGGCGACTGCGGAAGGAGAGATATCAAAGGTGAATTTGATGGAGGGATGGTAGTTACTGACAAAGTGTATGTAATCAGTGAGGTCAGACAACGAGAGAGAGGTGGCACCGAGGCAATCATCGATGTAGCGTTTGCACAGTTCAGGCTGAGGTCCAGTGTAAGTGGAACGAATCTGGGATTCCAGGTGGCCCATGAATAGGCAAGCATAGGAAGGTCCCATTTTAGTGCCCATGGCGACACCACTTATCTGATGAAAGACTTGTCCATCAAACTCAAAAGTATTGAGCGTGAGGACAAGCTCCGCGAGACGGAGTAGGATCGGAGTGGGTGGGTCGCGAACAGAACGGTTGTCCAGGAAGAACTGAAGTGCTTGAAGTCCGTCGGAATGAGGGATGGAGGTATACAGAGAACACACATCCATGGTGAACAGAAGGTTGGGATGAAAAGAAGGGTTGTTGTTGATTTCACCCAGAAGGTGAAGCGCATGAGTGGTGTCTTTGATGTATGAAGGCAGTGTCTGAACGATTGGTTGCAAGAGATGGTCGAGGTACTGAGACAGATGCTCAGTGGGGCAACTGCAAGCGGACACAATAGGTCTGCCTGGAGAGTCAGGTTTGTGTATCTTGGGCAAGAGATACAATTTGGGTTGTTGAACTTGAGACTTGTTCAAGTGTTTTGCAGTAGGAGGAAGCTTGTTTTGTGTGACAGCAGTTTTAATGGTCTGGGCAATGAGTTTTTTGTCTGACAGAAGTGTTGGTTCCGTTAGGGATTGATAAGCAGTAGTGTTGTGGAGCTGCCGATTGGCTTCTTGGATGTACATGCCGCGGTCCCAAACCACAACAGCCCCTCCTTTATCTGCTGGTTTTATGACGACCTCCTACACCACAGGACCTCCTACATCACAGGACATCTTCATTCAACTCTTCCAACCAGTATCGCTTGGCCAGTGGTATTGTCTTCAGCTATCATAGGTCACCTCCCCCCTCCTCGGGGTGGGTGAGCGATAGGGCTACTTGACTTTGGCAGGTGGACGATTGGGGCACGGCCGTTTACGGCCGTTTCTCTTTCTCAGTATTTACCCCCTTCAGGGGTTACTGCTTTGTTGAACCACCCCCCTCCCCACTTGGGGTGAGTTGTGGCTCAAACCAGGTAAACTGGTTCTCAGCACTGGGATGCTTCTCTCGCACAGCGGGTGGGGTATGGCGGGCCGGGCTCGGCTTTGTCTTGTACCCCCACCCTCCCTCCTTCTCGGTTTGCTGTTAGGTAGATTTTTGGTTCCTCTTTCCTGTCATGCTCTCTTTTTCTTCATGAATTCTTTTCTTTTTTCTGCCTTCTTGCTCATTCACCTGTATTTTTTCCAAAAATCTCTTCTCTTGCCGCTTGTCTCGCGATTCATGTATAGTTTAATCTGTTGGTGTTCTGATGTAAGTCCAGCAGTAGATAGGTTAAGCCTATTTTAACATACTGGAAACTGGTAATCTTCCAGTAGGTATTAATTTAGTTTTACTAAAGCCTGCTGGGACGCAAGTAATGGGTTAGTGCATTTGTAAACAGGAATCGCTTGACAAGTGGCCCCCTTCATCCCCCCCTTCCTCGTCCTGATATGGCTCTGCGTAGTCGGCTGGACGTTAAGCAACAAATAAACAAACAAACTTAGCTAGGCCTCTGGCTAGGGTCATCACCGTGAAATAGAGTTCGTTGGTGACGTTCTAGGTCCACACTGTTTTTACTAGCGTGATCTCCTTCTTTTACAGAGGGTGTGATTTCACGCCGGTTACAGGAAGCAAGGGTCAGGCTTTTTCCTGGGTTTGTTTAAGCCTACTCAGAAGCCAGAGTCTTGCTCTTCCTTCATGGACCACTAGCAGCGCATTTATGCGCTCCTGGTCACAAAGTGGGTGTTTTGGTTCAGTGTCTCCTCCCTCTCCGCAGGAGGTGGGACGGCATGGGCTAGAGGTATCAGCTTTGGCTGAGATTTTTCTTTGTGCTCTCACTTGAGCTTTCCTTATGCGTTCCTGCAGACAGGAAGTGGCTCTGTTTTTGGAGAGTTATTTGTCTCTGGACTACCTCGGGGGCTGGTTTTGCTTTTTCAAAGTTAATCAGCTTGTCAGCTGCGCTGTCATTTGGTTTTGAACCAGGCTTTTTGCCGGGCGTTCTCAGTAAACCAGGCAATATCCGAGCTGTCCCCATCCTGGGTTTTTTACCCGGTCATGCTGTTCGACTTTGTCTCTTGGAAGGTTTATCCTTCACACAAGAGAGAATAGAGAGGCTTTAGGCTCTTTTCGCTGCCAGACTGGCACTAGAGCAGACCTTTGTGAGGTCTCTAGCCTTGATCTTTGGTCGGACGGTTTCAATGGCTTTGCTGACCCTCTAGTCATTCCTCAAGTTTCTTTGGGGACTCGGCCTCACAGGTCTGGGACAAGAGGGTCCTCCTCCAGAGTGGGTTCCTCCACGCGAGTAGGTGGCTGGAATCCGTTTTTGGTTAGCTCAGGGCGTTTTTTCCCTAGCTTTGTTTCCCCCCGGACTTAGACCGCTTTTTGGAGGCGTTTCTGTCTGGATGGGGCCTACTTTGGCAATTGCAGTCTTGAGGCTGTGGATGTAAACGCAACTCCTTGGGCTTCTCTTTGGCCTGGAGTTAGGAGCAGTAGCTCTCAGTCTACTAGCCTTTCTTTTTGGGCTATTTACAGGCATGTCCTGTTGCATTCGGGCAATTCTTCTGTTGCTTCTTATGTGAACTAGCTGGGAGGAGCAAGTTCTCACTCCCTGTCAGACAGAGTTTACGGGATTCTGATTTGGTTTTCACACTAATTCAATTTCTCAGGGGAATGTCTCCCCGGCCGGCTCTATAATCTGGCCGACTCGCTCAGCAGGTCCTCTCAGGGCTTGCACATGGGGTGGGACCATCTGCATACGTGGCTTGAGGTGTGCTGTTTGTGTTACGGATCGTGGGTTTTGACTCTGGTCTTGATGCATGAAGCACATAGGTCCTCCACTTTATCTGTGTATGCCCCTCATTGGCCTCTTTGGCCAATTGGTGTATAGAGCGGGGGTGCAACTTCTTAGTGCCCCTCTCTCAAACCAGGTGGTTAATCACCTCTGCTCTTTTTGGCTCTGGGCAGCTTGGCCTCTTCTTGGAGGTTCCTGCGTCTCGGCTATCTCAGCTATTTTGGAACAAATCGGCCTCTCTTCTGATGTTCATGGCGCTCTTGTGGGCATGTTCAAAGGACCTTGTGTTAAGAGGTTTAGAGGCGTCCCCTTGTTTAACGCGTAGGACTTCGTTCTTCTTACTTTGGGTCTCAGCCCTGAGGGGCAGTGATGCTCAGGCGTTTTTGGGGTTTACCGGAGGATGTAGCCTTGGAGCTTTTAGTTCCGTTGTTTCACGGTTTTTGGCCAGATTTTGTTGAATCAGAAACCTGGTCAATCTCCTCTGGTGTTTTTTATTCCCTCCTCTCGGGAGGATTCTCGCTCCGGGCGATTTGGATTTTCTAACTGTCTGGTTAGACTTTTTATATCCCTTTTTGACTTCTCAGTCATATGGAACTACGAGCTTAAGCTCAGGTTCTTATCTCTTTACACTGTGGGTGAAAGAGGCTTCTCTCTTTTTGTCTCTCACAAGAGGCTTTGCTACTTTCATAGGACAGTCCTATGAGTGGTGGCTCTTTGAACAAAAGGGGGGGGGGGCGTTCAGTCCTTCCTCTGTTAGGGAGTCCAGATTCTGGTGTTCTTCTCTGGCTGGTGGGTTCCTCTCGCCGATGAGAAATTTTGCCAACAGCTCTCAGGGGCAGAGCTTGGGCTTTCTCTATTGCCGTATTGCGTTCTGGTCGCCTAGGCGAAGGTTTGCAAACGGCTTACTGGAGATCAGATGATTTTTTCATCGTTTTTATCTTTGGGATTTCTCCTGCACTCGTTTTGACGGCTTCAGTTCGTTGCCGTTCTTGGTTGCTGCAGGGCAGGTCCTTACAAGGACATAAGTAAGTTCCCTCCACCTTTAGGAGGAATCTGCATTTATGAAAATTGGAGTAAGAATATGTAATATAATGGAAAATTTTTAAGTAAATTTTCATTTGATTCATATACTTACCCAATTCTCATAGTTAATACCCTCCCATCCATCCCCGCTACCTTATATCCTTGGGGTGTTTGAGTAGTCTCGAATGATTATTCCGGATGCTGGCGCTCACGGGGCGCGCAGGGTGTTATGGGTAACTGAGCATGGTTAGCCCATAGCTACGGCTATGGCGTTTCGTTTTGCTTGGTTACCACCCTTCTAAGGGCAGGTAATTTGAGTGGCTTTTTCGACATCTGGCATGTGAGACTGAAGTCAATGCATTTATGAGAATTGGGTAAGTATATTAATCAAATGAAAATTTACTTAAAAATTTTCCATTTCATTTGGGTATGACCACTTGTGTTAGTTAAAAATGGAACGGTTATTTTGTTTTCCAGAGACAGGGATTATCGCAGAGTGCTTCTTAGAGTGCGCTACAGTTATGCTTGACTTGGCATCGCTGTAGCACAGCCATCATAACGAATATGTCAATTGTGTTTGCAGGAGTAGCTAATTTACACAAGAAGTCAAACTTTGGCAGTCTTTGTATCACATATTTGTTTGCATGTAAACTTATGAATGTTGTGGGTGAAGGTCAACAGATCTCTGACAGTTTAGAACACTTTTCTTCCAGAATCTAACATTTAAACAAATGAATATAACTATACCAAATGATACCCGAAGCATAAAGTCCTGTAAGACAGACAATTGTCTGTGAATGTAATGTTTTGTCAATAACAAACCTTCCTTTCTTGTTTTTGAATTTTGAAACGTTGGCAGTCTCTTTGTTTTTGGATTGATTGTATGATAGTCATAAAGACGTTTTTTACCTTATTAGATATTATCTGTAAAACTACTATATTTTAAGATGACAAGGACAGCACTTTAGGTTAGTTATTGGAAATATGATGTGTGCTTGTGATTGGGAACTTATGTTTTATGAGTGTCGTCCTATACAATTGTTGTTATAATCGTTTACAGGCAAGCAGGGTGTGCCGAAGAAAAATTTCCATTTTTATGTAATATTTTAATGGACAATAAAGTGCTGTTATTGTTATTGTCATTGTTATTAGTATAAATTCCTTTTCGAAATCCCATGGTATATAACTTTTAGTCAGGCACACACAGCCCACCAACCTAAGATCTTCAAGCGAAGAGAATTGGCTTTCAGGTGGGAAGGACCCACTGCCAGACATGACGGTCTGCATTCAGACACTAGAACACAACTTCAGTACGTGACATATGCATACTTGTACATCTTCAGCTAACAAATAAGATCAGAAGTTCAGGACTGAACTATTACATAATTAAGAGATATGTCAGAATACTATAACTACTGAATCTCTCTTTGCAGTTTTGTGTCTGTACTCAGCAACAGAAAAATACAAACTCAAACAACCATTTGAACAATAACTGATGTCGTAGTTTGTAATTTTAATACACAATACGTAATGCGGACACTTCTAACTTCATTAAATACGCTAATATTTAATTGTACCTAAAATCAGAGCGTACAGACATCTTACCGTGACCTCGTATCTAACGAGAACAAATTATTTACCGCCGTGTTTAGATGTTAGAAAACTCGTAAGTCGACATAGGAGATTTTTATCGGCCAAAACTTATTAAAAAAAAGGCGAACGAAAAAAAACTCGTAACTCAAGTTACGTGTAATTTTGGTTCGCGGTTTTGCCAAAATGATATACGAGGTATTTTTGTACCCAGCGATCTCAGGCTTTCACCACCATAACAAAAAAATAGAGAAAAAATCGTAGATTATTTTGATGTAAAAAAGTAGATTTCGAAACAAATCGAGTTACCAGGTTTCAATCAGACAAGGACAGTATGTTCTTCTGCACTGAGTTTGAATGCAAAAATTAAATATTGGGAAAGTATTTTAGAGGTGTACAAATAAACGACTAACTGTAGTGAATTCAATATTCCAATTGAGTGTGTGTGTGTGTGTGTGTGTGTGTGTGTGTGTGTGTGTGTGTGTGTGTGTGTGTGTGTGTGTGTGTGTGTGTGTGTGTGTGTGTTAAATCTCAATAATTATGTGTAACTTTTGAAGGTACAATCATGTTATTACTTAATCCTTGTAACCCTCTTTGCGTTAAACTTAATGCCGTAATTCTCTTATAATTACCTTTCTTGCAACTATTAATATGTTTCAGGTACGAGGGTCCTACGCACGAGAAATACAAAAGAATCAAGACACTCTGGGGATCAGATTTTTGCAAAAAGCTCATTGTGGCCTTCACTTTCGGGGACAAAAGTGTCAGGGACATACAACAAGACATTGCAAGTGCAGGACAACACTTGAAGAACGTAGTAGCTGATGCTGACCAACGATATCTTCTATTCGGCAGCAATTACCCTCGGGCGGATCAGGTCAAGAACCTAGTGAACATGATTTTGGAAATGAGGCCATCTTCTGCTTCAGGTATGCCATACCCTTTGAGCAGTGCACTGAGAAAATAACGCAGATATGTCGACATGTTTTGTTCATTATTGTTGTCACCTAGCTGCTAAACAACTCAGAAATGGAAGGGTATGGCTAAACCGGATTCACAGATATTACAGGTGATTGTAGCTGCATTTTCAAGGCAGTTACAGAACTTTGTGTGTCGGTGTCAACTGTCGAGTTATTCGGCTGGTTGCTTTGTACGAATTTGCATTTTTTTTTTAAATAGTGGCTTAAACCTATAACGTGGGTTTAAGGCCACGTTAATGTCAGCAACTGTAGGGATTGAGTCCCGCGTGACGTCATCATGCCATTCTAGGAACGCTACTCTACCTATAACTTTGTGGCTTACAATTTAGTTTGTGAGAAGCTATAGGACATAGCAACATATTACATTTCAAAGCACTTTGGTATGTTTTATTACCCGCTATTACGAGTTAGTCGTGTGACAGAGAGTTTTCTTGCACACGAGACTGTAGATGTCTCACGACGGCGTAGGTATACTAGTATTTGGAAAATTATGTCATTCTTGCTGCATGGTAACAAACTCTGTACCTCGTCGCATACTTTTCCAAGTGTTCTAAGAGAGGTTTTCCTCAGATATGTGTTGTCTCTATACCATAAGAAGTACGACTGAAGTTTGTTTGTTCAAAGATTATGTTACAAGGTCTACTTTGCTGGTCTTGCTCACAGGGGCTGCTCCACTACTGAGACCACCTAGAATGGACACCTCACACACACACGACGAAAGAAAGCTGAGTGTTGTCATCATTGGAAGGACAAAGACCGGCAAAACCAAACTTGGCAGTGTGATTGCTGGGAACCACCTAAACACCTCAAACTATGACGCGACGAGCACAACAGCCCGAATCGGAAACACTAAAATCACGGTGATGTATTCTTGCTGTTTCGTTGTTTGTTCCGTAAAGTGTGAATTCATGCAGTTATACAAAAACTGCACCTTTCTATCCCCAATAAAACATTTAGAATAAAAACAAATGATAAAAAGTAGAAGTGCAATGCCTTGCGCGCATTCGTCAACCAGCTAAAGCACTGCATACATCCAAAGTCAGAACAGTGTGCGTGATATACCTTCCAGCTTTGTCGACCACATACATATATATGCTAATAACATTTACATGTGTCTAGCGAATAGAGGTATATTAGTATCAGAACAGGTTTTTTGTGGTTTTTTTTTTAAAGGAGATCAGACTTCTTTTTTTTGTCCCATCAGCGGGTACTATTTCGGAAGGGTTTTTATTTTTATTGTGATCTCGCCTATTGTAAACGTATAACCCTTTCACTCGCTCTCTCTCTTTTTCTTGATAACTTTCTTTCTCTTCTGGCTGCGTGTTTGTTTGGAATTTGTAATACAATATGTTGTTTTCAGTTACACACGCAAAATGGACATTGTTTTTTTTATACTGGACATTCTTTTTCCTTTCACAGTTACTTCTCTCTCTCTCTCTCTCTCTCTCTCTCTCTCTCTCTCTCTCTCTCTCTCTCTCTCTTTCTCTCTCTCTTTCTCTCTCTCTCTCTCTCTCTCTCCCTCTCTCTCTCTCACTCTATCCATCTCCCCCCTCTGTAGTATCAGACCAGTTAAAAACATTTCAAGTTTGTAGATCAAATTATGTGGCTTCTTTTTCGAAAATAGAGGAAGGGCTCCTAATATGGACTTTCTCCTGTTGTGATAAGATATAGCTATTCTGATAGACACGTGGGGGAATTCGGGGGCTGTGATTGGATGGTCTCACACATCCGTATTCCGATCATCAAACGATAACGCTACGGAAGTTGGCAATTTTTTGCCGATATCCAAACGATATCGGCAATAACAAAGACGCATGGTTCCGGTTTACCCATCTGTACCACACGATGTTTCAGGACTAAGCTAACAGCACTGATACACTGACAATGTTATTCTACTCAGAAATGTATTTCAGCTTTACAAATGACGATAACATACCTTTTTCTGCTAATTTCCCGATGAAACAGGGCTAAACCAATTATTTTCTGTCCCTAAACACCACAAAATGACTTAAGTCAAAAGATGTAGTTCGAACAGGGGGTGACAAATATTTCATGGAACAGCCGTTTCTGTGTCAATGTGTAGGCCTACCTGTGTGAGCTCAGTTGCTACTGAGACACACTTTCGCATTCGGCTTTTCTTTATCTCGTAACTCCACACTGAATACCCCACTTCCCCTCTAAAGTATTGATGATCGACCCTAGGTACTAACATTCATGAAGTCGTTTAAAAAAGAGTGTTTAAACTGAGGTTGAAAAATTCGCTTCATGACGAGACAACTGAGTAATGCCGACGAGTCGAAGACGAGTCGCATTATGCTTGTTCGAGTCTAAATATCGGACCCTAATGCTACGCTAAAAACGCACTAGCGGTTGTATTGCTTTTCTGACCTTGCTTTGTTCAAATTGTTGTTCCAAACTGGCAAAACGACAATGTTTGCGTCGATGAGTTGATCTCAGGTTTTGTAGCAGACGAGTTTCCGTCTCATTCAAGGGACGTAACCACACAAATCGAATGCAGTTGGAGTCAGAAAGCGTGTGGTGTGGCTGCGCGGAAATGATGCGCGTAAGGAATTCGTCTGCTATTGAACCTGACCCAACGCATCGACACAATAACTGTCATTTTGTAAGTTTGGAACAACAAATCAAGGTCAGAACAGCTATATAATCGCTATTGTGTTTTCAGCGTAGCAATAGGGTCCGCTATTTAGACTCGAACAAGTATAATGCGACTCGTCTTCGACTCGTCGGCATTATACTTTTCTCGTCTAAATATCGGACCCTATTGCTACGCTGAAAACACAATAGCTGTTACTAACGGTGCTAGAGCGCTCAAAACAGTTTTATTCGCTGTATTCACACTCTCTGGATAACTTGCACATAGCAAAATAGCTGCATACGCACACATAATAATAATAATACGAGAATTTATATCGCGCACATATCTCACCACAAGGCGACTCAAGGCGCATATTAATGCCGTGTGGGATGGATTTGTTTACACAATATATCACGCATTCACATCAGCGAGTAAATTTCAAGCCATTACGGCGAATATTTACTTTTCACGACCTATTATTCCAAGTCACACGGGTATTTGGTGGACATTTTTTATCACCGCCTATACATTTTTGCCAGCAAAGACTTTTTTGTCAATCGTGGGATCTTTAATTTGCACACCTCAATGTAGTGTACACACCACAAAAACGTTAGGCTTTTTTGCTTTTTAACATTTCCGGTAGCGTTCACTCTAAATTTGATGCTTAATTAAAACGGACTAATTTCTGTCCACAGACATGGCTGTTAACACGCAACATTATTATTCTGATACCTCTCATTCTTTTTTATATTTAGTCAAGTTTTGACTAAATATTTTAACATCGAGGGGGAATCGAAACGAGGGTCTGGTGTATGTGCGTGTGTGTGTCTGTCTGTCTGTCTGTGTGTGTGTGTAGAGCGATTCAGACTAAACTACTGGACCGATCTTTATGAAATTTGACATGAGAGTTCCT
Organism: Littorina saxatilis; assembly: GCF_037325665.1. NCBI lineage: Eukaryota > Metazoa > Mollusca > Gastropoda > Littorinimorpha > Littorinidae > Littorina > Littorina saxatilis. The sequence goes on along the minus strand of NC_090252.1, from coordinate 2,394,074 downwards.
GGGTATGAAATCCCCGAACGTTTTTTTCATTTTTTGGATAAATGTCTTTGATGACGTCATATCCGGCTTTTCGTGAAAGTTGAGGCGGCACTGTCACGCCCTCATTTTTCAACCAAATAGGTTCAAATTTTGGTCAAGTAATCTTCGACGAAGCCCGGACTTCGGTATTGCATTTCAGCTTGGTGGCTTAAAAATTAAGTAATGACTTTGGTCATTAAAAATCTGAAAATTGTAAAAAAAAATAAAAATTTATACAACGATCCAAATTTACGTTAATCTTATTCTCCATCATTTGCTGATTCCAAAAACATATAAATATGTTATATTTGGATTAAAAACAAGCTCTGAAAATTAAATATAAAAAAATTATTATCAAAATTAAATTGTCGAAATCAATTTAAAAACACTTTCATCTTATTCCTTGTCGGTTCCTGATTCCAAAAACATATCGATATGATATGTTTGGATTAAAAACACGCTCAGAAAGTTAAAACAAAGAGAGGTACAGAAAAGCGTGCTATCCTTCTTAGCGCAACTACTACCCCGCTCTTCTTGTCAATTTCACTGCCTTTGCCATGAGCGGTGGACTGACGATGCTACGAGTATACGGTCTTGCTGAAAAATGGCATTGCGTTCAGTTTCATTCTGTGAGTTCGACAGCTACTTGACTAAATGTTGTATTTTCGCCTTACGCGACTTGTTTTTCTCTCTCTCTCTTTTCTGACCATGATTACTTGTTGGCTAGAATATGTGTGTCTGTGTGTGTGTGTGTGTGTTTAACATCAGATGATAAATTCCTAACTTTTATTGAGTGAACGTTTCTTGTCTAAATAGAGCTACACAATTAACAAGTGAAAGTACAATTTCTTCAGGTTGTTGATACACCTGATCTTATTGACAAGAAACTGGGTGCAGGACGTCAAGTCCCAAAATGGAAAGAATTGAGCGGATCAGAGCCAGACGTGATCTTACTTGCTGTGCGATTTGACAGAAAGTAAGTACAGCCATCGAAATCACTTTTCCTGCAATTTGTTTTATCATACACATTGCCACACATTTATTCGTATTTTCTGAGCTGCATTTTTCACTTATCTTACAATCGAAGTAAGTGGATTGTTTTGGTTTTTTTCAATTTTTACGAGCTGTCAAATAGCGTTGGGGACGTTCTGTAAGCTTGCTTGGACCCAAAACTAAACTGGTAATAGTTACTGATGTTTTTTTTTCCTTGTAACATATTCTCATAGCCTGTATATGAAATATTAAAGTGTGCCGCCATGAGGCGATTTACGTTGTTCCTACATTGACACCAAACAATGTTTATTTTATGGTGAAATTATTTGGCTTTCCTGAGCACCTAGGATTGTAAGGCCGGTCGTTCACTTGGAGACCCACACAATTTACATTTGAGGATTTTAATTGGATGTTTTTGCAGTGATGTGAAACTTCACACAGATATAGGGTACAATAAACTCAAGACACCTTCAAAGCCTTGTGTCATACTCCATTGAAAATGCTTGGATAGTTGAATGCAAGAGCTAGACATCTTCTCTTGTAAGCTGTAAACGCCATGCATTTTTTGCCGCCTTGTTTCTTTTATAACAATGTGCTGGTAATCTCAGTTGTGAATAAAATGGCTATACATTAATAGGTACATGGCGCAAGACCTCCAGCTTTACAAGACGATCAAGAAAACCTGGGGGGAAGACGACTTTAAACGTCGATTAGCTGTGGTGTTCACATTTGTAGAAAAAACGCCGGAAGACATACTCAAGAAGCTGGGACGTGAGTTTGAGGAGGTGTTGGCAGATGTCAACCAACGTTACGTCTTCTTTGACCATAAGACTGCAGAAGTCGGGAACCATATTGTCCAATTTATGGTCAGAATCATGGAGTCGCTATCTTCATTTGGTAAGTTAATTGTATTCGAAGTCCTTCCCCAAGTTTGACAATGCTAAACACAGACAAACAGACACGCTTGTGTACACACACACACACACACACACACACACACACACACACACACACACACACACACACACACACACACACACACACAAACACACACACACACACAAACACACATGGTTGGTGGCAAAGGTTCCCTATGCCTAAGTATTGACTGAATGTGAAAAAGCGTCAAAACCCGCCTATTTTGGATTGTGGATTATGACACCGTCGCAACATTGTTAGGTGGGATACTTGAACGAAACAAATTCTGTTTTAATTAAAGAATTAGTGGTTTGTTTTACAGATATGGGAAGTTGTTTAAATGTAGCTGTTCTCTCTCTGTTGTTGTTATTTTAAATCGACTAGTAAACATATAGTGGTTACATATCCAGCAGTATTTACCTTAACTGACGAGATGACTTTATGATTAGATTAATGTTTGACAGCACGAAAGGATGCAGTGACTAGTAAGACATTGTTACTCAAGTTGGTATTAACACTTGTAGATATGATCCTCTTTTATCAGGTGCCGCTGCAATGCCGTCACGCGATGTTGCCATGAATGCCATTGGAACAACTAGAACGCACGGTCACAGAGGCCATTCCACAATGGACGAATATCGTGCTGTACAATCTCCGAGGAAGGATCTCTCAATACTTGTCATTGGAAAAGCAGGGACGGGCAAAAGCTCTATTGCCAATGCAATGCTACAAAAAAGAGAGTTTGGGGTTGCGGTTGGAATGACAGTTCAAACAAAAACAGCGGCCGAAGGATCTGTTTTTTTGGATGATATGAATATCAAGGAATGTATCTTTTTTTCTTCTTTTTTTTCCACTTGCTTTGCAGAGATTAGTAGGCTCTCAACTTCTCATCAAAATCATTTATTTTTTGAGAGGGCTTCAAACAAGAAGGAAAATGATATTTAGACGTGTTTTGTGGTCATGTGTTATACTTTTCAACATGTTAAATGTTAATTAGTCTCAAGGAGAGTTTTCATTTTCTCTAGTTACAGGCAGCCTGATCTGAAAGACTTTGTGGGTATTAATTGCCAGGAATAGGATAAAGAGGAACAAAACAATGCGTATAAAGCACATTGACCTCTGGTGAGTATAATACATCTGTCTCATTCACCTTTTAGGTGGTTGACACACCCGACATCACAACTCTTTCTGGTGAAGCCTCCAAGCAAGCTGAAGTCAGGAAATGGAAGGATCTGACCAGCCCTGGTCCTGATGTCATTGTACTGACCATCCGGTGTGACTCCAAGTATGTTGGGCTCACATTTGTTTTAACCTTTACTGGATTTACCAACCAAAAATGATGCGACAATTTTTGAAACTAAACTTAACTATCCATTCCCGTGTCACTCCATTCAAACTGTCTGGGCTGTAAACGTGCCTCACTGGCACACTTTTTGAATACAAAGTTATTACACAGGTATCACGTGACCGCCGCTCAAAAAAGGGTACCATCAAATCAACCTGACAAAAACATTCACCCTTCAACTTGCGTTATTTTGACTCCTTTTCAGGGCCAGTCTATCGTCACACATCTTCAACATCGATATTATACGTTGTTTGTATTTTTGTCCTAATATGACATTTTACACAGATCGAGACAGTTATTGTTCTTCAAGACCGTGCTAGTGTCAAATGTTATATTTTGGTCAAAAATACAAACAAAAATTATGTATCGAACCATTTTAGATTGGCCAACCGCCCAAACCGTTGTTTGTATTGTGCTTTGGGAAATCTTGTGTTAATCGATCAACAATTTCATATGTAGGTTGCCTAGAGTATCTGATCGTAATTGACAACCAATCAATCAATCAATCAATCAATAGGACGCTTATATCGCGCATATTCCGTGGGTACAGTTCTAGGCGCTCTGCAATGATGCCGTGTGAGATGAAATTGTATACGGCCAGTAGATTGCAGCCACTTCGGCGCATATTTACCTTTCACGGCCTATTCGGCGCATATTTACCTTTCACCAGCATTCCATAACTCAGTCTAATTTTTAGTTTGATAAATAACAGGAAACAGAGGGACCACCAACTGAGACCAGATCGTAGAAAGTACCGTACAACATGCGGGTAAAAATTCCAATAAATCAGTTACACAGAACAGAATGGTATCGCTTTCTTGCCCATTTTTTAGTGTGTTATGCCATTTCTACTGATACATTTGTTGATCGCATTTGCATTCGAAAACAAGAGGTTTTTGCGTCAACTTTGAGGGGTACCATGACAAAAAGTGCTGTATTTCAGCAATGGCCTGATGTATTGCTTTGAAACATTCAGATTCTGGTGCATACACACGAGAAATGTCGAATCATAATATGTATTTTGTCAGATGTTACGCAATCTTAAAGAACAAGTCTTAAAATATGTAATTGTTTTGCTCACTTCCTGTTCCAATACAGGACAGAAATTCATGACTTCGCATGCATGCAGACATATGATTGATTCAAGTACTGCCTGAGAGAATGGAACGTTCATACTGTTTTTCAGGGGCAAAAAGCGGGACATATACCAAATAGGAGACGGCAAATAGAAAGAAGTGCAGAAAACCCAGTTAGAAAACGCTACCCCAAACACAGCTGTTACAGTTTGTAATGATAAAATGCTCAAACAGTATTTTAAGATATTCCTGATGTATTGTGACCAAAGAACAATCCCAAAACCGAACTGTATAGATCTTGGCGCTATTCGAGGCGTGTTTTTTTTTTACCATTATTACCAGCTATTGTGTTTTCAGCGTAGCAATAGGGTCCGATATTTAGACGAGACAAGTATAATGCGACGAGTCGAAGACGAGTCGCATTATACTTGTTCGAGTCTAAATATCGGACCCAATTGCTACGCTGAAAACACAATAGCGATTATATAGCTGTTCTGACCTTGATTTGTTGTTCCAAACTTACAAAATGACAGTTTTTGCGTCGATGCGTTGATCTCAGGTTTTGATAGCAGACGCCGTTTCTTATGCGCATTAGTTTTGCGCAGGCGCCACACTGACTTTGAAAAAAAACCTCGATTTGACAACACAGCTGTTAAACAGCTTTTTATTATACTGTTCAAAAAAAGAAACGCATAGTTGCTACTTGCCAAATTTCGAAAAAATTAACAGAAAATCCAATATTTAGATTATTTGTTTGAAATTTGGTATGGACACAGTTGAATGCACACACAGTTCATTTGCATCTTCAAATCAATCAGTCAATCAATACGATTGGGTGCCGAGGCTGTCAAGTCAGTAGGGGGTGTGACTGCCTTGAGCAGCAACAACTGCCCGGCACCTTCTGGGCATGGACTGGATCAGATGCCGGATATCTTGCTGTGGGATGGTGTCCCACTCCTCCTGAAGTGCCTGCAATAGATCGCGGTGATTTGCCGGCGCTTCTTCTCGCCTGCGCACACGTCTGTCCAATTCATCCCAGAGGTGTTCTATCGGGTTCATGTCTGGCGACATGGATGGCCAGGGAAGCACCTGGACATGGTGGTCGGTGAGGAACTGGGTGGTGAGTCGTGCTGTGTGCGGGCGAGCGTTATCCTGCTGGAATATGGCATCCTGGTCAGCCAGAAGAGGAAGGGAGTGTGGGTGCAGAATTTCCTCCACGTATCGCTGGGCAGTTATGCGCCCTTGGACGTGCACCAGGGTGCTCCTTCCAGCGGTATTGATCGCCCCCCACACCATGACGCCTCCACCACCATGAACGGGTGCCTCATCCACACAGTTGGGCGCGTAACGTTCGTTTACTCTCCGGTAGACCCTCCTCCGACCATCATGTCGCTGGAGCAGGAAGTAGGACTCGTCGCTGAACCACACGTGTCTCCAGTGATTCCGGACGGTCCAGCGAAGGTGCTGGTTGCCCCACTGCACTCGGTTCTGGCGATGGCGGCGGGTGAGGACAGCTCCTCTGTGAGGTCTGCGAGCTCTCAAACCAGCTTCATGCAGGCGGTTCCGCACGGTCTGGTCCGATAATCGGTGTGGCCCGGGGAGAGCCTGGACAGAAGATGAGGCCGACAGGAAACGATTCCGGAGGTGGCGGAGCCGTATGAAGCGGTCGTGAGCAGCAGTTGTCGTCCTTGGTCTTCCCGCTCGTGGCAAGTCAGCAACGGAGCCAGTGGCTTGAAACCTGACCCACAGTCTACTGATGGTGCTCTGGGACACGTGGAAGTGCCTGGCGATTGCACTTTGACTTTGGCCTGCTTGTAAACGACCCAATGCAATTTGGCGGTCTTCTCTGCTCAATCGGGCCATCTTTCGTCGCTGAATTGTCGTCTGATTTCTTTGTGGCGAACAATCCGCTTTTATGGGTTTTGGAAGACATGGTGAGAGCTCAATATTCCCCGAGTTTCACGAGATTACACTGAAGCATGACGAGTGGTCATGCCAAATGAGCAATTTTGACATTGTAGCCACTGATAACGCATGCGTCACGTGCAGAGCTCACTTGTGGCAATGGACGAAAGGTCGACGACCAGATAAACATTTTCTGCAGTTTGGTGGATATCCTTGTAGCCATATAACTAAATTAACCAAATATTACAAGCTATGCGTTTCTTTTTTTGAACAGTATAGTTCATTCGAATACAACAAAAAGAAGTTTGAGTTTTTTTAATTTTGAACAAGACTAGATCTACTTATGAAGAAGACCAAAACACAACATCAACGGAAAACTAGAAACAACTGAAGAACTAGGATGCAACAAGGGGAGGAGAAGAGAACAGCTAATCCGTACAACGCGAGCAGACGGCAAGAAGTTTTCAGTTTGGGTGAATGGCATTTTTACTTGTCTCGTCATGAAGCGAACTTTTCAACCTAAGTTATAAATGACTACATGAATGTTAGTGCCATGGGTTGTACATCAATACTTCAGGGGGGAAGTGGGGTATTCAGTGTGGAGTTACGAGATAAGAAAAGCCGAATGCGAAACTGAGTTTGTGTTAGTCGGCAACTGAGCTCACACAGGCACACAAAAACGGCTGTTCCGTTTTACTCCCCTGTTTGTACTACATCTTTCGACTTTGGGCATTTTGTGGTGTTTAGGGACAGAAAATAATTGGTTCTGTTTCATCGGGAAGTTAGCAGAAAAGGGTATGCTATCGACATTTGTAAAGCTGAAAAACATTCCCGAGAAGAATTTTAAGTTGTCAGTGTATGCTGTTGTCGATAGAAACATCGCCGCATGGTACAAATGGGTAAACCGGAACCATGCGTCTTTGTTATTGACAATATGCTTTTGGATATTGAGAAAAATGGCCGACTTCCGTAGCATTATGCTTTTATGATCGGAAGAGACCATCCAATTCCCCCACGTGTTCATCAGAATAGCTATATATCATTATATTCTTGAGAGCATGCTGCGGTCACTCATGTCTCAGCACCGCTGTAGGACAGCAATCAGACAGCATTTGTCAACGGTGTTTACAGGACTAGCAAATGTACAACAAAAAGCCACACTGAAATAATACTATGGAATTACTTGTATGAATCACTTTTTGTATGCATGACAAGACATTTTTATGTAGATGTACATATCTATAACGGGGTTTAAAACAAATTTGCAGAAGAGTGCATGACATCTGAACAAATACCTTTAATGTCCAGACATTTTACCCGAAGTATGTCTCGTGTGTAGATGTCTCGTGTGTAGGCATCAGATCCTAAAAGTCAAAGACAAAAAGCTAGGCCATTTCTGAAAACATCTATTAATGAATAATACTCATACCCCTCAAAATGGACGCAACAGATGAATCGCTAATTTCACCTTCATCCATGTCAGATCCTTCAGTTTGAAGCATTTCAACAACTTCCAACGCCGTAAAACGCCTGTCATTGGGTCTACGAGACGAGCGTGACAACTGCGTGGAAGACGCCATTGTCTTACTGTTTACCCTGACGCTGATCGTCGGTAGTTTCGCAAACCGGGTCACAATACAGACAAAGAAAGGGACAAGTGAATGCAGTTGCTTCCCTTGCACTGTGGAAAGACCACAGAACAAGCTAGCAACATTTAGTTCCGTACAAACTACGTCACGATCGCCGCGCGAATTTTTGAAGTTCAGAAACGCTATAGCGTTCCGTCGTCAGGAACGCTATGGCGGACTCGGAACGCTATAGCGTTCCATCGCCCGGAGAGAGTTTTAACAGCCACTTTTGCGATCGACATCTCCATCAGCTAGAAAGGCATATCACGGATATATGCAATACAGCTAAACAAAACAACAGGTTTTGAACAGATAATTGATTTGACGTTTTGATCTTATGAATGAGTTGCCAAGTTGCACTTATCCTGAGCGGCAGTCACATACAAGCTGTGAAAGAAATCTTTGATCCAAAAAGTGTGCCGTATAGTCAAGTTAAGTGTCTTTTATGGCTAAGACAGTTTGAATGAAATGAAACGGGAATGGATAATTCAGGTAGGGTACACAAGTTGTCATACACCACCAACAATTCCTACAACAAATGCGCATATATTGGCAGATACAGGGGAGCTTCAAAGAGATTCTATCTACAACTTTTAAAAAAACGAGAAGCGAACTAAAGTGACTTATGGAAAGGGGTAAAATACCTAACATCCAAATAATCAATAGAGCAAATGTGTAATTTTATGACTTGCATAAATACATTGCTTGTATCTCTTATTTCAGCTGATACATAACTTTTAACTATTTATATAAACATCAAAACAAGCGATTAACGATCAAGTAATATTCTATTAATCACCAGGTACACCCCAGAAGACTTTGCAATGTACACAGAACTACAGAGATTGGGGTTGATATCTGGCTTAAAACAGAAACTACAGGTTGTCCTCACCTTTGGTGACCAACAGCAGCCAGATTTTGAGGGCGATGTTCAGAGAGCAGGTTCCAATCTTCATGCCGTAATGAAGGACGCTGGAGGGAGACGACTCGTATACAACGACAAATGGACTCCATCTGAGAAAGCCGCTTTTGTCAGAGATCTGTGCATGGTCTGTACCAGTAACCACTCTTTTTTAGTCTCTCTCTCTCTCTCTCTCTCTCTCTCTCTCTCTCTCTCTCTCTCTCCCTCTCCCTCTCTCTCTCTCTCTCTCTCTCTCTCTCTCTCTCTCTCTCTCTCTCTCTCTCTCTCTCTCTCTCTCTCTCTCTCTCTCTCTCTCTCTCTCTCTGTCTTTCAGGTGTCATTAAATCAAACCCGAAGCAGAACTCTTTAGCTTGAGGGGCGAGGGAAGACTTTTAAAAATAATAGAGTATGAAAACCAAAAACATAACCGAAACACAACCGTTTCAAATTTGAGAACCAAAGCGCTCACACATTATTTGAATGTATTTCTGGAGGTGGTGACCTAATTACAAACTCCACAGTGAATTGTGTGGCACTTGGGGCGATTTGAGAGTTTTATGTCGATTATATTTCTTTAAAACATGCTTTTGTGAGTTGTATGTTAATATTCTATCATTTCTATAATCTAAACATTTCTATAATCATTAATTATTCTCCGGCATAGTCAGTGAGGTAAATGAAAAATAGTTATTGCTGTAAATAACAATTACCAGCATTGAACAGCATCAGCGACTACTCTTAAAAGAGTTGAATTCAAAAAATATCCTTGAAATTCAAACAAAAAGTTTACTTTGTATGAGTTTCTTAGCTAGCAGAAACAAGCAAGCATATGCTGCATTTAAAAAACCCAATGTTTATTCTGCAATTACTATATTTGTTGTCAATTTAACTGTTTATAAATCAAAATAAAAAAACAAGAAATTTAAGTTGTTGTTGCGTTTAATTTGACAAAACAAAATAAATCAAAACACAAATATCGACCCAACGGTCTTTTAAGTGCGCAGACAAACAATAAGTAGACAGCCTTAGTTTGACGAAACGTGCAGCCGCTTGCTAGGAAGTCACAAGCGAATGAATCCCAATAGAATGGAATTAATTGAATGGAATTAATTGAATTGGATTCATTCGCTTGTAAGTTGGGCCGATATATTTGAGAACGTTTTGTTTTGTTTTGTCAAATTAAACATTCCAACAACTTACCTTTCTTGATTTTTGATTCTGAAACTTGGAACGTTAGCAGTCAATTTGTTTTTAAATTGTTGTTTGACATTGTTTGTTACACAGTTTGCAAAATGAACCTGGCTGCTATTTCAGGGCGAGTCTTGATATGTAACTCCATGTTTGACTTGTATGCTAAACAATGAGCCAGAAAATATTCGTGTTTGCTTCGTATTTAAAGGTCTTTGGTGGCCTTTAATAACATATTTGACTTGACTTACTTGACTTATTCCTGTAGACTCCCTGTGGAGCATAGGGCCGCAACAACTCCTCGCCAACGCACCCGGTTCTGGGCAGCTCCTTTCAGTCATGTCGTGCCAGCTGCCAATAACATATTTAGGACACGTAATATGAATCACTTAAAGGCCCAGTCTGTCGCAAATGGTTTACAGAACGCATTAAATCTTCGCACACAAAAAGCAGTCCTAATCTTATGGAACACAATTGCAATAGCATTTAACAGCATTAAATGACACAGTTCTTAATGGCTATTCAGCTTGCGTAAACCACACACCAGATTTCGTGGTTTATTTTACCCTTGTGCCATCGTGAACCCATGTCACACACTTTCCTTTTTTGAGAATTTCGTCGTAAGTTTGTGATTTCAATTCGACTAGCTATATCTGCAATAGCATGTAATTGTGTATCTCTGAATCTAAAATGCAACAAACGACTGCGAGTCACACGAACTTATCGGCGGCGGTTGGCTTCCAAGCAAGCGCTATGCAGAACATTCGTCGACTGCTTGCAGAAACACGACCTTAGCGTAACCTGCTTCCGGGCTACCTTTTTAAAAAAAATCAGAACTTCTAGTTGTACTGATCTTGTCTAGAAGAAACAAAAGTTTGTTATGATTTAAGAATGTTTGTGTTACAAGCGGTCAATTTATTATTTATATTTTAAAAGTTTGTTCTAGCGCCAAAACGAGGCGTCCGATTGTGGTACTAGACAATCCGGCTGGCCACGAAAAAATAAATTCTTTGAAAAATGCCCGCTCTTTACGGAGGGTACCTAGGATGTTCTCAAGCGGTGAGTGTTTAAACGAAAGGGTGTTTGTAATGTGTGTAAAGGCTGACAGTGTCAGTGACCAGAAACTGATGGTCAACGTGAAGCTGTGTGTGCCTTTAAGTGAAGGTTGAATACTCAATTTAACTCTGAAACCAATAATAGGTTTTGGGAATTTGCCTTCCGCTTCAGAGTGGGTAAGTTTGGTGTTAAGAAATATTTCATTTTCTCTTAACCTCTTTCTCTCTGTGTGTATTTGTGTGTGTGTGTGTGTGTGTGTGTGTGTGTGTGTGTGTGTGTGTGTGTGTGCTTGTGTGTTTGTGTGTGTGTATGTGTGTGTGTATGTATGTGTGTGTGTGTGTGTGTGTGTGTGTGTGCGTGTGTGTGTGTGTGTGTGATTTTGTTCTGCAGGTCCCAGGATCTATTCGCAAGTACTGAACATCCAGAGCTCTTTGGTGAAAGCAAGGCGATTGCTTCTTGTATGTGTTTCTTTCAACCATGGGAGTATTCATTTTGAGCAGAGTTAGTCTTAGACCCTAAGAAGAAAAAAAAAAAACGCTCTATGTTCATATTTTCTCGAATTGTGTTGCAAGTAAGAGCAACCAAGTTTGATACACTGCTATGTTTTTTTATAATTATACAAGAGACACGTGTGTGTGCCCTCATGTCAAGGCCTCATCTGAGTCACCCTTTGGGATCAACAATTGATAATAACCGTTTTGTAATAGGTTTGTGAACACATATATATTTGAAACGTTACAGTCTTTTAGGGTTTGATTTTGTCCAGAGATGATCATAGTTTGATCGTCACACACTGAATATTCATCCTTCTCCCAATCGATTTGCAGGAAGCTCTTTGGCATTCCACACGCTTCCAGGAACGGATTTTACCTTTGTGAAATTTTCCCATTTAGAATAGGAACGAAAAATGTCTTGTTTCCTCGAATGATTTTTTAATCTAGATCTTTGAATCTTTACACGGTTTTCGTTTGTTTGATGACCTTCAACCGTGACCCGAGACTGTTGTTAACCCTCATCAAATTGCAAGGACACAGAGGGTTAGATTCTGGTCGAAAAAGTAACATTTTCTTGAACTTGAATGTTTTGAAGCCAGATCCGCGTAGCGTACGTCACACACTTCCAGGGTTTTATCATTACTAGACATACTGACCAAGGTCTTTGATCCTGATCAACTTTCAAGGATCGAGTTCGTGTCAACAAGAAGGACAATATTATTGTGCTAGAGCCGCATATTTTAATACTTTGTCAGAAAGTTAATTGTAATGACTGTATGGGTATATAAGCATTGTATTTTCATAGTTTCAAATTATATGTTGCATAACTTTCTATTTTACGTGTGTTCAATATGCGTATTTCCTGAAATATCTTCTGACCAGAAATTCAGAATTATAAGTATATGTTGTCTTTACCAAAACCTAAACTTCTAGTTGAGGTTTCTAAAGGCTTGTATTTAAAGGATAAAAGACTGTTTTTTCATAACTGGTTTGCCTTTGCTTGCAAGTAAATTGGTGTACTTTGTGATCTAAGTGCATTTGTGTATGATTAAGGTGTATCTATATTGTAGAGAAAAACATGAGTGTTATTCTACAACCTAATAAATGAAATTGAAATCGTATTCTTATTTTAAATTAGTGAGCACTTTGTATATTTAGATCCGAGTATTTCCGGTCTCTTATTGTGTCACAGCGAAGTTTAGCAACTGAAAGGAACTTTCTTCCGAAGGCAGACAAACAAAATACACAATTTGGAAGCATTTTGGGAAAAAAGTAGTTTCAAATGGAGATACACTTAAACACTTTTAAGATGATGGTTTTCTCACAACGGTTGACTGACCAAATGTTATTCCAATTTATTTCAACCATAAACACACAAAGTACATTGACAGTGCATTTTTGTTAGTATTTGTTGTAGTTAGTATTAACTGCCAGAAGGCTTATCTTCATCGAATATCCAGAAGATCACTGCCATTACCTCTCATGTTAATAGAAATTGCAGAACGATATGATATTGCAATGTTTTAAACTGTAATATTTGTTAGACTTGCTGTACGTTTTTAATTAAGGATTAATTATTGCAAAAAGTTGGGGGTTTTCATTTACTCGATCACAGCTTGCTTTTTAAAATCCAAACCAACATCGATCAATAGTTTTTTGATATCCACGTCTTTTGAGCATGACATTAATTTAGTTGTTTCTCTCATAAGAACGCAGTCATTGTTTTGTTGCGGTTCATACATTTTGTTCTTAATTTTTCATTGTAAGAAAAGGATTAAGGAAACTAGAGTTCTGATTTTCCCAGACTATTTACGACACTATCATGCTGATCAATGTATTATGTCCTTTCATGTTTTTGATGAGGTTACATCCAGATTGGTTTGGCAAAACGTACAAAACCCATGGAGTCACTGTCACGAAGATGTTGTATCATAACATTAAGAAGTAGAAATAATTATGGTAATTGTTTTAAAAGTTCCAGAAACTTGTTGGTTTTTTTTTTGTTTTTTGTTTTTGTTCCAGAAACTTGTTATTTCCTATGAAAAGTGCATTGCCATGTAGGTAACATTTTCTTGACAAGTTGTGTGGCATTATCATAGTAGGATGACGCAAATGTGATTTAATCTCTATTTTTGTTTGACATTTAGTTAAGTTCTGACTAAATGTTTTAACATACACTGGGAATCGAGATGAGTGAAACTGTTGCGCAGATCGTCATGATGCTTTTGCACTCACATTCTTCCAAATGATATCCCAAGGCCGTTTCTTCACTTTTTCGATAAATGTCTTTGATGACGTCATATTCGGCTTTTAGTGAAAGTTGATGAGGCACTTTCATGCCCACATTTTGTATCCAAATTGATTGGAATTTCTTCAAGCAATCGTTGACGAAATCTAGATTATGGGATTGCAGTTCAGCTTGGAAACTTAAACACTATTTAATTAGTTTGCTCATTAATTAAAGTTGTCATTGAAATTGAATTTTACAAACAGATTAAACAATGACTGATATGTCATGTTTACACCAAAAATGTGCTCACAATTACAGAAAATAGATTAGTTAGGTACTTCGTTTGCATGCTTCGCGGAGACGAGCGTGACCCGTCTTGGTCTTCGGCTAGCTAGCGTTTCAGCGCTTTCCTGGCCTACTAGTCTTGGAGAAAGAAACATGCAGCACATTCAGTTTCATTCTGTAAGTTCCACGGCTTGAATAAATATAATAATTTCGCTGTACGCGACTTGTTGTTTATTATCGTGTGACGCAACTTAAGATAAAGTTATTTTCTGAAAAGCAAAACACCTAAGCGACCAGTATCAAGTAAACTGATCAGTGGTGTCAGAATGTTTTATTGTTATTTTGTTTTTATTGTTGGTACAGTTCTGCACCCTGTAGACATTTTTATCTAAGGGAATAATGACTAGATGCTGAAAAACAGCTTTAGTGTTGATTTCATACTCTCGCAACTGGAGTATCTGGATAGCCCAGCCCAAAGATGATGGATATTTGGGAGACTCTTCTGAAGTTTAGGAGGTCTACTTTGCTTGACTTACAGCGAGCAAGTGAACAGACCACTGTTTGATTACACGCTGTTATTTTCAAGGCAAGACATTTTCTCTCTAAAACTCTTTATCCTTTCTTTGCCAGATTGCTTGGATCAGTAAATACGACTGACTACAAATAGGACAAATCTTCTTTTTTTTTTAAGATGCGTGTTCATTCACTCTCACTACGATTGACGGATTCTGCGAAGCAGATTTTCAGTCATCCTGAACAGCTTGCATTTCAGTAAAAGCAAAGTCATTTGTTTTCGATTTTTATTTCTATGTGTTATTCTGTTTAGGCACTCGCGGTACGCATTGAGCAAGAAAGTTACATACAGGGAGGCATTTTGTGCACAGAAGCATGTTCATACAAAGAGACCAAATATGTGACCCTCCACCACGAAATGAGTCGCATTTCACCTCACGCGGTTCTGCGCTAGGCATAATATAAGTCCGGGGGGTGTCGAGTAACAGTGTGAGGGTCACCATAGTCACAGGCTTATAACTCGAAACGTGTTCACTCTTTTCTAAAACGGTTTTCACCACTGGATAGAGAATAAAAAAACTCTTTAAGCAAAGGTGAAAAGTATGAAAATCATGAAAAGGTGACATGCGACTCATTCCGTGGTGGAGGGTCACATATCACCGTTTCTAACGAGGACTGATACTGCATCGTGCACAGTACCTAGTGAACACCCACCCCCTACGGTGGTATGTGGTACACAAAAAGCTTTTCTCTTTAAAATCTCAAGAAAGAGGATTAAATTGGTTACGCACGCCGAGACTCAGTTGCATGATATTAAAAATAATGGTCTCAGTTTGCCTGACTGAGACTCTGCATGTAACCTCTACAGATTGTGACCAATACTCTCTTATAGCCAGTTCCCCATATTGATACCTTTGACTAAATGTTTTAACATAGTAAGGGAATCGAGACGAGGGTAGTGGTGTGTGTGTGTGTGTCTCTCTCTCTCTCTCTCTCTCTCTCTCTCTCTCTCTCTCTCTCTCTCTCTCTCTCTCTCTCTCTCTATTCAACAATCTCTTCAGCACACCCTCAGAGACATCTCACAATGGTGCTCTGAAAACAACATGGTCCTAAACCCTCTGACATCTAAGTCAATGGTAATTACAACGCGCCAGAAGCATCAGTTGTCCCCCCTCTCACTAGATCTCACCATCAACGGAAACTCAATAGAAAAGGTTAGCGAACACAAACTGCTAGGCGTGATTATCGATGATAAGCTTAGGTGGCATTCCCACATTGAACATCTGTGTAAACGCGTTTCAAGAAATTTATTCCTACTTTCAAAACTTCAGTCAGTCATAACTTTAGACGCCCGAAAAATGTTCTACAACGCCCACATCAAACCTCACATTGATTATGCCTCTGTCATCTGGGACGGCTGTAGTGATGCATTATTCAAAACTATAAATTCTCGTCATCGTAGGTCAGCTAAACTCATTCTGCCTGACCCATCACTAACTACTGACGCAAAACGGACAGCCCTCAATATACCTCAACTTAAACAACAGCTTTTATTTAATAAATCAGTTTTCATGCACAAGATCCTACATGACCAAGCACCCGAATATCTAACTCACTTGTTTCAATCAACACCTTCTCGGTATTCCACTTTCAAGCATAATCTGGCCTGCCCGAAGCCACGCATTGACATATTTAAAACTAGTCTTTCATACTCGGGAGCTTATGTCTGGAACTCCCTACCTGCATGCTTAAAATCGACCAGTAACCTTAAAACATTCAAAACACATCTGCAAAAATACATTCAAACATCACTTTAATGTAATGTGCCTGGTTGCTCAAACGTATGTGTGCCTTTTATCCTTCTGAAAATGTGCATGTGTGTGTCTTGCGTCAACTTGGTGTGATAAGAATACATTCTCGTGTATTACTCCTTCTAGTATCTAAGATAGTATTACTGCATTTTATATTGGCTTGGTGATTCCTTCATAAATCTTAGGTCACTTTTTTTTCTTTTTTTTTTACTTTGCAACCTGATCCTTTATTTGGTTAGTGTGTCGTGTTATGTTGGCTTGCCTTATACGTTAGTTGATCTTCTGTGTGTGCGTGTGCGTGTATATATATATGTGTGTGTGTGTGTGTTCTGATAATGTATGGTTGTATTGCCCGTATTGTGATATCTGTATATCACATGTCGGTAAAAAATGATCTTATTCTTATATTACTATTATTGCGTGTGTCTGCGTTTCATCATAAAAAGTTTGTTCCTATGTATTCCCATTTCGATTATAACCATTTTGCTTAGATCAGGACTAGCTATAAGAAAGGTCCTACGGACCTAATGCTATCTTTCCTGTAATAAAGTTCAAAGTTCTCTCTCTCTCTGTATGTGTAGAGCAATTCAGACAAAAATACTGGACCGATCATCATGAAACTTTAAATGACAGATCCTGAGAATGATATCCCCAACCTTTAAAAGAAATGTCCTTGATGGCGTCACATTAGGGTTTTTGTAAAAGTTGAGGCGGCACTGTCACACCCTCATTCTTCGATCAAATTGACAGGACTTTTGGTCAAGCAATCTTTGACGAAGCCCGGACTATGGTATTGCATTTCAGCGCGGATGCTTAAAGATTGATGATGAGTTTGGTCATTAAAAACCTGGAAATTCTCATTCAAATTAAAATTCCAGAAATCGAGTTAAAAATTGATTTCATCGTATTCTTTATCATTTCCTGATTTTAAAAATGCATAGAGCTATGAGTTTTTTTCGGATTTAAAACAAGCTCACAAAGTTAAATCGAATAGAGAAAAGCGCCATACGGTACTGCTCTATATAGTGGCTTGTCACTTTCTGTGCGTGAACGTGTCACCGGGCCGCTAGGTATGTATCGACAAAGCTGTTGAGCATTGTCAGGGGCGGAGCAGTTAAGCCCGACGGGGGTGAGGGGGTTACAAGCTGGGGTCCAGGGGGACGGTAGACGTGGGGTACCGTGGCAACGCCCCGTTGGGGGGGGGTCTGGGGGGCAATTTGTGGCTTATCCGTGATTTTAAACATGATCAACTGGTGTCAGCAGCCACTCATTATTTCTTTTAAGTTAGTATTAAATAATGGCAATTTATCTTCCATGATATCTGCTCCCGACATCATATAGTATGGTTAGAAGAAAGACATGTCGCATAGCTAATTAACACCCCCCGCGGGTTAGGGGGAGTCCCATATTGGTTGGGACTAGAAAGAATTTACCCGATGCTACCCAGCATGTCGTAAGAGGCGACTAACGGTTCTGTTTTTTCTCTTCTTTTGTCTTATTTCTACCTTACCAGTCCTTTCACCTATATTTCCTTCCAAGAAAACTCTCCCTACTATTCCCTGCAGTTTTCCAATTCTTTTCTTGTTGTCTTATTTCTACCTGACTGGATCCATCACCTTTATTTCACTTACCAAAAGTCTTCTTTTCCACATCCTTATTTCTCTGCACCCCGCATGTCGTATGAGGCGACTAACGGATTCTGTTTCTCCTTTTACCCTTGTTAAGTGGTTCTTGTATAGAATATAGTCAATGTTTGTAAAGATTTTAGTCAAGCAGTATGTAAGAAATGTTTAGTCCTTTGTACTGGAAACTTGCATTCTACCAGTAAGGTCATATATTGTACTACGTTGCAAGCCCCTGGAGCAATTTTTTGATTAGTGCTTTTGTGAACAAGAAACACTTAACAAGTGGCTCTATCCCATCTCCCCCCCCTTTCCCCTATCCCATCTCCCCCCTTTCCCTCGTCGCGATATAACCTTCGTGGTTGAAAACGACGTTAAACACCAAATAAAGAAAATAAAGAAAGATAGCCAATTAACACTTACCCCAGCTTTACAGACAGAAACAACAACATTCACAAACTTTAAAAAAAAAATATTACAGCCGAGGGGGTGGGGGTGTGGTTCCGGAACCCCTGTAACCACCCCCCTAATCCGCCCCTGATTGTCTTTGGGAAAAAATGCGGTGCGTTTAATTTCAGTCTGCAGGTTGGACAGATTGACTAATTGTATTAATTTCGCTTCACGCAACTTGTTTTTAGTTGACATTTAAAGTGTATTGTTCTTGCTTTGTATCCCCAGATCAGTATCGACGGCATTACAAATAACATAATAATAGAACACATACTTTATACACCTTTGGCATGTTTCCTAACTTGACAAAACCTTTTTTTTTTATTTTAGCTTGTTTATGTGTTTCCTAGTTTTTGATTTAATAATAATGAGGATTCTTTCTCGTAATCAATTCTAATTAAACGCATGCATGTACATGTGAGCAAACGTTTGTAGACTTCCAACATGCTTCAGATTAATATCCCGTTTCGACCTTTCATTTCCAAAAGGCTGTTCAGCCGTTGCTTTTTGCTCACTTGCATGTTTTGCCTGTATATTACACTATCTCGACCAGATACAAACTCTCTCTCTCTCTCTCTCTCTCTCTCTCTCTCTCTCTCTCTCTCTCTCTCGCTCTCTCTCTCTCTCCCTCTCTCTCTCTCTCTCTCTCTCTCTCTCTCTCTCTCTCTCTCTCTCTCTCTCTCTCTCTCTCTCTCTCTCTCTCTCTCTCTCTCTCTCTCTCTCTCTCTCTCTCTCTCTCTCTCTCTGCTTTTATGTAGCTTTTATATCATTCTTTCTTTTACCCATGTATTCGATATAAATATGTATTCTGTATTCATTTGTTTAGTAGAATGTAGATTTTATGTTTATCATCTACATATGAGAAGCCTGTTCAATATACACTGTGTTTGATTGTGGTTAACTTGTAACTGCATACGGTTTTTGGTGTGACATGACTATTTTGCGAGGTAATAGTCAGAGGTTTTGCACTTTGTTCACAGTGTTGATAACCAATGAGTGTTTGGTATTAAATGATGCGTCGAAGAATTTCCATTTTATTGATGTATTTCTTTATAGCGTTTTTGATGTAGTTTTCTTTGTACAGGAGTTTTTGAGTATTTTGAGGGATTTTAACTGTAGCTTCTATGGAGGCTGACAGCAGCCTCGAGACTCTACCCCCCCCCCCCCCCTCCCTCCCCATTTTGTTCTCTGACTTTGACACGATCGCGCCGACTAAACTGGCGGGGTTGTGAACCCTAAGTCACGCTCCTGTTACTTGCCACGAATTTGTTTTTGCACGTGGACTGACAGGGACAGTCACAAAAGGTATATAAGCGGTTAGTTTTCAAGGTTCGGCGGGAGTCTTGGCAACCAACCTGGCTTAAGTGTCTAAATGGTATACCGGACTCCCCACCACTTAGAGTTACAGCATTGCTTCTGTGCCTGTGGAAACGGTTGTGGGAGGCAACCTTAGTACCGAACGGTTGTGGGAGGTTCCCAATCTAGTACAAAGTATTTGTTGTTATCTCTAAAACTGTTCTCCGGAGTCTGAGCAACCAACCTGGCTTAAGTGTCTAAATGGTATACCGGACTTCGCCCTGTGAACTGAACTGACAGGGTTAAAAACAAACGTTCCGCAGTCCCAGGTTACCACACGGCGAGTAAAGTGGCGTCGCTTTACTCTTTTACTTTATTTTTACTCAGGCCCCGAACCTCTGCCCAAATTTTCGGCCATTTTAGGACATAGGATATTTTTTCAGTAGCGTATTTTGCTGAGGGTACCTACGGGTCATGCCCAAATTTTCAGCCATTTTTGGACTTAGAATATTTTTGTAAGGAGTAGGAAAATTACAGGAATAGAGTGAACCAATGTACAGATATATTTTCTGAAAAGAACCAACGCCTTGTATTGAGTTGTTTTTATGATTTGTTTTGATTCAATACAATTTTGAACTTTACCTGCCTCTTCTTGAGTTTATATTCTGTGTGTCTGTTTGTCCTGTCGTGTGATTGCCTTCCTGACAAATGACCTTCAAACACGTATAACATCTAAGACACAGACACAGACAGTTAGAGTTAATGTGAAGCTAAGACCGCTCGGCTTTACACACACATGCTTGCACACGCACACACCCACAAAGGCAACTTCTCATCCTACTGAGATATAAACAAGTCGCGTAAGGCGAAAATACAATATTTAGTCAAGTAGCTGTCGAACTCACAGAATGAAACTGAACGCAATGCCATTTTTCAGCAAGACCGTATACTCGTAGCATCGTCAGTCCACCGCTCATGGCAAAGGCAGTGAAATTGACAAGAAGAGCGGGGTAGTAGTTGCGCTAAGAAGGATAGCACGCTTTTCTGTACCTCTCTTTGTTTTAACTTTCTGAGCGTGTTTTTAATCCAAACATATCATATCTATATGTTTTTGGAATCAGGAACCGACAAGGAATAAGATGAAAGTGTTTTTAAATTGATTTCGACAATTTAATTTTGATAATAATTTTTATATATTTAATTTTCAGAGCTTGTTTTTAATCCGAATATAACATATTTATATGTTTTTGGAATCAGCAAATGATGGAGAATTAGATAAACGTAAATTTGGATCGTTTTATAAATTTTTATTTTTTTTTACAATTTTCAGATTTTTAATGACCAAAGTCAGTAATTAATTTTTAAGCCACCAAGCTGAAATGCAATACCGAAGTCCGGGCTTCGTCGAAGATTACGTGACCAAAATTTGAACCAATTTGGTTGAAAAATGAGGGCGTGACAGTGCCGCCTCAACTTTCACGAAAAGCCGAATATGACGTCATCAAAGACATTTATCAAAAAAAAGAAAAAAACGTTCGGGGATTTCATACCCAGGAACTCTCATGTCAAATTTCATAAAGATCGGTCCAGTAGTTTAGTCTGAATCGCTCTACACACACACACAGACAGACAGACACACACACATACACCACGACCCTCGTTTCGATTCCCCCTCGATGTTAAAATATTTAGTCAAAACTTGACTAAATATAAAAAGCAATAAGTCCCCTTGACTTTCTTACAAGCCTTTTTTTGTAAGCGGGTTCCACTGTATTCTGCAACATCAGAGCTGGGGCAGTTTATGGTAAGGCTTAAAATGGGTTAACCACACGTCACAGAAATGTTTTGTTCTCTTCAATGTAATGGGTATTGTTGCACTAGTTAGCCACGTATACCCTGTAGATGTGCGCGCGTGCACGTTCTATTATTCACGGCAGGGCAACTTATTAGCTTTTCTGCTGTTACGATATAGTGTACAAAAATTGATATATACAGTTTTGATCGTATTTTAGATGATCATTATTTATGTTTCAGGAGAGAGAGTTATCACTGTATGTTCTTTTTCTGTATTGAATAAAAAATGAAAACAAGTTTGGCATGCACGTTTGTGTTGTGTTCTTTTGGCATAGAGTACTTCTTTTCCTCCCTCTACTTCTTTTTACATTTAGTCAAGTTTTGACTAAATGTTTTAGCGTAGAGGGGGGAATCGAGACGAGGGTCGTGGTGTATGTGCGTGCGTGTGTGTGTGTGTGTGTGTGTGTCTGTCTGTCTGTCTGTGTGTGTGTGTAGAGCGATTCAGACTAAACTACTGGACCGATCTTTATGAAATTTGACATGAGAGTTCCCGGGTATGAAATCCCCGAACGTTTTTTTCATTTTTTTGATAAATGTCTTTGATGACGTCATATCCGGCTTTTCGTGAAAGTTGAGGCGGCACTGTCACGCCCTCATTTTTCAACCAAATTGGTTGAAATTTTGGTCAAGTAATCTTCGACGAAGCCCAGACTTCGGTATTGCATTTCAGCTTGGTGGCTTAAAAATTAATTAATGACTTTGGTCATTAAAAATCTGAAAATTGTAAAAAAAAAAACCAAATTTATAAAGCGATCCAAATTTACGTTCATCTTATTCTCCATCATTTTCTGATTCCAAAAACATATAAATATGTTATATTTGGATTAAAAACAAGCTCTGAAAATTAAATATATAAAAATTATTATCAAAATTAAATTGTCGAAATCAATTTAAAAACACTTTCATCTTATTCCTTGTTGGTTCCTGATTCCAAAAACATATAGATATGATATGTGTGGATTAAAAACACGCTCAGAAAGTTAAAACAAAGAGAGGTACAGAAAAGCGTGCTATCCTTCTTAGCGCAACTACTACCCCGCTCTTCTTGTCAATTTCACTGCCTTTGCCATGAGCGGTGGACTGACGATGCTACGAGTATACGGTCTTGCTGCGTTGCGTTGCGTTCAGTTTCATTCTGTGAGTTCGACAGCTACTTGACTAAATGTTGTATTTTCGCCTTACGCGACTTGTTGTTCTTTCTCTTCCTTTCTCTACCTCTCCCTTTTTTCTCTCCATTTGTCGCTCTTTCTCTCTCTCTCTCTCTCTCTCTCTCTCTCTCTCTCTCTCTCTCTCTCTCTCTCTCTCTCTCTCTCTCTCTCTCTCTCTCTCTCTCTCTCCCTCTCTCCCTCTCTCTCTCTCTCTCTCTCTCTCTCTCTCTCTGTGACGATGTGTGTGTGTTTGCATGACAAAAAAAAGGTTGTCCCACGAAAATATCTTAATAATCTCCCAAGCTAACAATAACCAGCAAACAAAAACGTAAAAATGTCAACTTATATACTACGCGTCATAAAACAAAATAGGCATATATATAGCTATTCTGATGGACACGTGGGGGAATTCGGGGGCTGTGATTGGATGGTCTCTTCCGATCATCAAAGCATAATGCTACGGAAGTCGGCCATTTTTGCCAATATCCAAAAGCATATTGGCAATAACAAAGACGCATGGTTCCGGTTTACCCATCTGTACCACACGATGTTTTAATGGACAACAGCATACACTGACAACTTGAAATTCTTCTCGGGAATGTTTTTCAGCTTTACAAATGTCGATAGCATACCCTTTTCTGCTAACTTCCCGATAAAACAAGACTAAATCAATTATTTTCTGTCCCTAAACACCACAAAATGCCCAAAGTCGAAAGATGTAGTACAAACAGGGGAGTAAAACGGAACAGCCGTTTTTGTGTGCCTGTGTCAGTTGCCGACTGACACAAACTTTCGCATTCGGCTTTTCTTATCTCGTAACTCCACACTAAATACCCCACTTCCCCTCTGAAGTATTGATGTACAACCCATGGCACTAACATTCATGTAGTCGTTTATAACTGAGGTTGAACAATTCGCTTCATGACGAGGCAAGTTTAAATGCCATTCACCCACACTGAAAAATTTGCTGCCGTCTGCTCGCGATTAGCTGTTCTCTTTTCCTCCCCTTGTTGCATCCTGGTTCTTCAGTTGTTTCTAGTTTTCCGTTTGTGTTTTGGTCCTCTTCATAAGTAGTCTTGTTCAAAATTAAAAAAACTCAAACTTCTTTTTGTTGTATTCGAATGAACTAATAAAAAGCTGTTTAACAGCTGTGTTGTCAAATCGAGTTTTTTTCCGAAGTCAGTGTGGCGCCTGCGCAAAACTAATGCGCATAAGAAACGGCGTCTGCTATCAAAACCTGAGATCAACGCATCGACGCAAAAACTGTCATTTTGTAAGTTTGGAACAACAAATCAAGGTCAGAACAGCTATATAATCGCTATTGTGTTTTCAGCGTAGCAATAGGGTCCGATATTTAGACTCGAACAAGTATAATGCGACTCGTCTTATATCGGACCCTATTGCTACGCTGAAAACACAATAGCTGGTAATGTTCAAGTGCAGATCTTTGTGATGAGATCGTTGATTGTTAAATCAACTTTAAGACGGCAAAGGCCATTTATTCCGATGCTATAATCAGCAAACAGATTGATTGTACATAAGTTAGTGTCTGTACATTGGAACCTACAACACAGACACCCCCTCAAATCACATTAACAAAAGAAGGGTTACCTCGTTAAAACACACACACAACTTAATCAGAACAGCTAATTAAATGCTGCATGTCATCGGAAAGAACTATCAATTTCGCCTATCCTGTCTAACAATGGCAAGCTGAACGAGTTATCGTGCATATTTTCCCTCTGGTAGATTTTCAGGTATTACCTCGCCAGAGGCTCGGTAATACCTAAAAATCGACCCTAGGAAAAATATGCACGATATTTAGGACGAGGTGTGTAAGCTTTTTATCCCATTACTCCGACGTTTTCATTAAAAACACCACTTTTTGACACAAACTCTGCGAGTGCCTGTTTTCTGCTGGCCAAACCTTTAGTGACCGCAAATCGTGTCTTCACATTCATGTGCGAAACGAGTCCCCTTTTGTCGTTTTGGTAAACGCGCCATAAAACGTCTGCTTTTGTATTTAGTCATCAATACTGCTTAAGAAAACGAATTACAGAGATTGTGCAGTTCAATGCATTTGAAACTGTGCAGTTACCGGCCAGTTTCAGTCGGTGACCCAAGTTGGTTGTCAGAGCCATTCGCCAGAAAGACTGCGTGTGTGATTTTACAGGCGACGAGGATGATTGCTGAATTTGTGCCAGAGGCTTGGTAATACCTGAAAATCGACCCTAGGGAAATCATGCACGATATTTAGAACTCGGAGTGTGTAACCTATATATAACCCCTTCAACGCGTGAATGCGTGATATATTGTGTAACAAAATTCCATCTCACACGGCATAAATAAATTCCTGCGCCTTGAATCCGTGGTTGAGATATGTGCGCGATATATATTGCATAAAATAAAATAAATATAAAACGCATTGACTTTAAACGTCCGGAGCTTTGTGTTTACACATGGAATGAAATACACACTGAATCTTTAAGTCATTTGAGACATTAGTATCGCTGTTATGCGACATGCCAAAAAGAGTTTTGAAGTTGTTTATAGGTCTTTGCAGACGCAATAAAAAAGAGAGGTTTGTGTAGTGTTCAAACCCGATAACAGATGCGCCATATACTGACATTGCATGTACATTCTTAATTAGTCTTGGTTCATATGAGGATTTCAACGCACAAGTAATCTTCAAGATGTTTACTCGGTCACGTCAGGGACAGTAAATGTCAGCAAACGCCTATGAACATTCACTGTTGACTGAGCATGGCTATTGAAAGAGCATTTTCCAAAACTTGTGGTCCCGTTGAAAGCAGTGCGCTGTAAAATGACTGTGTTTAACGTGTATAGAATTGAAGCTTTCGTTCATCTAAATGCGTGCTCATTTTCAGATGTTTCTGTTCTGTATGACAGGATACGTCTTTATTTTTAGAACTCTTTTTGGCAGGTCGCATAACAGCATAATGCATGTATCAAATATCTTAAGATTCCATGTGTATCTTACGACTTGTGTTAGCTCAAAGTTCCAAAAATTTGAACGCAATGTGTCGAGGAGGTACTGAAATGCATCTGTTTAGTCTCATTACTCGCTAAAACGGCTTCAATAAGCTAATTAATTGAACACATTTAATCCAGCGAGCAGTTTCCTACGTCAACTCTCAATCAATCAATCAATCAATGAGTCTTATATCGCGCATATTCCGTGGGTACAGTTCTAGGCGCTCTGCAGTGATGCCGTGTGAGATGAAATTTTATACGGCCAGTCAGGAGTCACGATTCCGTTCGTACACAATCGCCGAAGCAGATACAAACCGTTGGATTCAGGAAGTCAAACTGTCATCTAGTGAACGCTTGTCCATTCCGTATGTTACAAACACACAATACAGTGTAAACAACCACACTGTGTATTGGAGATTACGAGTATACACAGTCTCGAAAAACCACCCATCACAGCATTTGCTCTCATGAGGAAAATAAATGACACATGGAAAAAGCATAACCAGAAAGTACAGGAATAGTCTAGAAGCCAAGGGAAGTAGCTCTTGCTTTGGTATCTATTGAAGGAAGATAACTCTTACCATTCAAGCATACTCTATCATTCTCACAAAAGAAATAAGTTATTTCTCCAGAACATTTTGAAAAGAAAGGTAAGTAAATTCATATCATAGGTATCATAGTGCTTTTAGTTATGCGCTATAGACATCTCCTTAATAATAATAATCATAGGATGTCTTCTGGGATCTATTCATGTTGATGCTCAACACACAAACATTGTCTCACAAAATTAATCATTAGTTCTAATGTATTCAGCTTCAAAGCACAACATTTAGCGACTATTCTGAAACCTTGAGGGAGATTACTCTTGCTAGCATGACCAACATGCAAATAAACCGTTCGCAACATGAAGTAAGGACAGGTCCAAGGTTAACAATGCCCAAAGGAGGGGAGGTAACCCGTACCATATAAATAATATGCTGACACTGTAAGTTGGTAGCACTTGTCAACAAGTGCTTCTGAGGTATAAATACCAAACAAACAACAACACAGTTTTCACAGTTCTTTAAATGTCAGTATGCGAATAAAGAAGGAAGATAACTCATTTGTTTGTTTTGGAGTTTTCTTTCATATGTCTGTCCTTTACACGTCATTCTTGAATATATTTAGAAAACTCCTCTGTGATATTTATTGAAACAAATGCTTTAGGGCTGTGTTAACACCTGGGCGAAGCCGGCTCCTGAGTGCTCGTAATCTTAAGGATGTAAGTTTTTCTATATGTCTGTCTGTGGTCGCCATACATCAGTGGTGGCAAGAGGCAAGAACAAGGGACATGGCATCAAATGTGCATCACAGTTTTTGTTCCAACCGTTGAATCTAAATCCCTAGCTTCGGCAGAAAAATGCTAAGTTTGACAAAAGCTCATTCAATAACAACATTAAAGAAGCTCGCAATTCCTCCACCATACCCCGATTGGCACAGAAGAGATGAGATATTTTTCCTCATACTGCTGGGAATCATTAAACTTGAAGTGCTCAATCTTCTTGAAATTATGCAAGCTCTTAGTGTTGTCGCAAAACAGTCAAGAGCAGAGTCACCTACATTCACACCCCTGGCGACAGATGACTGGTTCAGTGCGCTTATCCACTCTGCCACACGCAGCAGTTCTTAATCCGGGGGTATGAGATAAGTGCGACCTGCTACCAACCGCCTTTGCATATCTCGGCCCATACTTCTCTAGTAGGCGAATCAGTGTTTGCCTGGTGACCTGAAACTTATAATGTCAAACGAGGTTTTGTTTCTAGTTTTAGACTTGTGTAATTAGTAGGTGGTTGCATGTATTAGTACTTTGTTTTAGCATTACCTCCAACGCCTATATCGTACTTTATATTTTACTCTTTTCTCGCAGCCAGAAGCTCTCCGCCGTTGCTGTGTTATTCTTGTTTACGTTGTGACGGCGTCAATAACGCTAGATATGTGCCCGTATGCTTATGGAGGAAGTTCGCGAAAACTCCCGAAGTTTTGAGTGACATCGGAAGAACTTGCCTCACTTTATTATGCATGGGCCGGAAGAAGGGCTTACTTCGAAGCAAAGCGAGGAAGTAATTGAAGGTAGTTTGCGACAACTTCCAACGTTTTGAGCGACATTGGAAGTACATCCTCAATTTCGCATGCATGGGACAGAAACAGAGCTTACGTTTGAATCAAGCGAGGAAGTAAGTGAGGGTAATTGTACTACAGCGAAACCCAGGAGTAAACACGCTACTTCCAAAGTTTCTCAGTGCACAATAGCAGGGCTTTTCTTCGGTTTTTCATATCAAACCGATCTAACGCAAATGAAAGTCCTAAAGAGAGAAAATAGAAGGAAAAGTCGTATCTCGTGCGTGCATTTCGTGTACATTTCCCTGAATACAAACCTGAGTTGCCAGCTTTGACTTTTGTTCGTTCGGGGTCACTGGCCACCACTCTTTTATCTCCGCTTATACGAGGGGGTGTTTCTATGTAAATGGGCGTCATTGTGTGCATGTGTGAGTGTGTGTGTGTGTGTGTGTGTGTGTGTGTGTGTGTGTGTGTGCGTGCGTGCGTGTGTAGGTGTGCGTCTGTTCATTCATTCGTTTGTTTGCATGCACGCGCACACATGTGTGTGTGGGGGAGGGGGGGGGGTGTGTTTGTGTGTGAGGGCGTGCGTGCGTGCGTGTGTGTGTGTGTGTGAAACTACTATTTGTGCGAGTGCCTGCCTGCATGTGTGTGCGTGCGTGCGGGTATAATTGTGCGTTTGTTTGTGTGCGCGTGCGTGCGTGTGTGTGTGTGTGTGTGTGTGTGTGTGTGTGTGTGTGTGTGTTCGACGGTGTGTGTGTGTATGTGCACTCCCCACCCCCACCCCCCCCCCCCACACACACACTATTATGAGCTGATTATTTGCGCCTCGATATTTTATTTATTTTCTTACGTTTTATGCTGTTTATTGTGATTCACCACACCCGAGTTTCTCGTAATTGAGATAATAAAGTGTTCTATGTCTATGTCTATGTCTAACACACATGCACACACGCGCGTAGGATAAGCAAATTCAATCTTGACTTTCAATTTTACATAAACATACATCCTGTTTACAATTAACGAAGACAAACATAATTTACAAACACCTAAGTACAACAATTTATCTTTTGTAAAAATTTGGACACACATTTTCCCAATTAATATGAAAGTTACTGAACTTATCTTCTTTTCACTACACCTTATTATCTTGATTCCCAAAAACTTGAGTTCTGCCTTTTTAAATTTACCAGCAACCCAAAACTTTCGCTCTAACCAATCTATTTTGTCTAAAACAGTTTTACCGATACACAATCTTAAAAAAAGAGGTTTAACATAACCGACTTCGCTACCACATAAACAAAAAATGTTTTATTCTCCCCAAAATTCTGGTCATATTACAGACAGTCATTCAATTTCAAGACAATCATCACATTTTTGAACAGACCATTTCGTTCAACCAGTCAAAAACAACAACTATAGTAAAAGCTACAGCGCGATTAACGTTCGCCCATTTACGAACATGCGATAAGATTTGTTTCTTCTGGTCGCCAAGCCTACCGTTTACAAACGCATGCGCACTAATTGGGATTCCCCCAATTTCCTCCACCTTGACCTCAGGACTCTCGAAGCCACTACTTCGGCGTTCAAGTTAGCTCGTGCATACCGAGTAGCTGGCAACTTTGCTTCCGAAGTTCCCACTTTCAGAGTTAATTTCATCATTATACGACGATATCGCATCGTTAAAGGTCCTGTCCCATCTAAAAGAAACCTCCAACGCATACTTCAATTGCATGACATTCCGGTTTTAAAGGCAGCTCATTGGGAAATGAGCTCAGACACAATATCGAAGACGTGAAATGCGTCAGTCGAGCAACTGTCGTAACTTGGCTACAATGAGACGGTCGGCTACCTTGCACCATAGACACGAACTGTGACATTCTTGTTTAGTTTAGGTGAAAAGCTTGAAACAGAGGGGCTCAAAACCGACAGTACGATCATTTACTGACCGAAAAAACCGTGCTCGAGTCATTCGGCGAAGGTGGTGAGCTTTCAAACTACCACGACTGAATAACTAATAACACATCTTTTCATCGTGCTATTTCCGGACGAGTAGCATAGTGCAGTGGTTACGGATTCGGAAATTCGATCCGACGCTCTGAGTTCAAGTGCCGTTGGGAGCTGAATATATTTTTTTTATTAACCTTTTTCTTTATAGACCTCAATTGCATTCAGACTGCAACAACCGGTTTTTGCCTCTGTGTTCATTTTTGTTAAATGCGTAAAGAAACTGTCCTATGCTTTCAAAAAAAAATCCAATCTTGACTTTCAACTGTACATAATCATGCATCGCCATCGTCATGAAAAATTAACGAGGGAAAACAAATTAAAACACCGATGAACAGTATTGTCTTTTCTAAACTTCATGACAGACATTTCCCCAATAAATAATAAACAAGTCACTAAACTTAGTTATTTACGGTCTACTGCATAATGTTCTTCCTTTTAAACTTTACCAGTAACCCAATTTTTCCCTATATCCAATCTATCTTTGTCTAACAGTTTTACCGATATAAAATTATTAAACACAAGTTCAACATACAGTAATTGTTGTACTTGTGAGAACGAAATTGAATTTACTGAATTTTGTTTTGCCCACAAATTATGTTCATTTGGAAATGCGTTGAGGATAAAGTGAATTGTAAATATAATATGATTATTAAAGATTACTGTAAAGGAAGTTTTTTGGGCGTGTTTGAAAATTCACAAAGTTTTAAGGCAATAATAAGTTATGTGAATTATTTGATGGTGATAGCCAAAATGTGTGTTGGTATTTATACTGAGAGGGACTTGTTATATAGAAAAGTTGTTTAAAATACATTTAGAAATAGTATTGTTAACGATATAGGTACATTTAAAGTAGAAACATTAATATAAAAAGCAGACAAAAAGAAAAGAAAAAAGATCAACAAAGAGGGATACTCCCCGCAAAAAAAAAAAAAGAAAAAAAAAAGGGTTGAAGCTGCCTGCATGCAACTAAGATAAAAAAAAAATGTAAAAGTTCATAATCATTTATTCTTCTCCCTAACATTCAGGCCCACAAAGTCATTGTCATAGGCAGCCATTCGATTCCAAGACAATCATCACAGCTTTGAACCGACCCTTTCGTTTAACCATTCAAAAATCAACATCAATAACGCTGTTAGTACTACAGCGCGCTCAACGTTCGCATTTTTGAACTCGCGATGAGATTTGTTTCTTCTGGTGGCAAGCTTACCGTTAACAAACGCATTCGTACTAGTTAGGATTCCCCCAATTTTCGCGACCTTGACCGAATACTCTCAAAGTCACCACTCCGGCGTTCATGCATAGTGAACAGTTGGGAAGTTAAACTTCGGGAGTTTCCACTTCCGAAAGAGGCCTCTACTTTCAGTGTTGCTGACTTCCTGCTCATGCATACGGGCCCTGGTGAAGCCCTGTGACACACTTTGGGCTGTCCTGTAACGAGAAGCTGTCACTGTAAAGTTGACTGGAGAATTTCCTGTTAAATGCGAGGAAGGAAATGAGATTTGTAAAGTTATTATTGTCTGAATCACGTCAGTTACTAATTCATCTTCAGTGGAACAATGTACAAACAGGTAAGATACTATTTTAATTTGCTTTTAGTATGTGTTTTTGTGTGTAAACGTTGAGTTTTCTGAGAGCGAGGGAATGTGTTTGGTCAAGCAAGCGCAACTAATCTTGTTTAAAAGCGTAATGTCTTTACTTTGAGTGTTTGCTTTGCTATTTTAAGTGGAACGCTTTTGCGTGAATAGCTATCTGCTCAAAGTGCATGATATCCAAGTGTCATATTCCCACCTTGTAGATACAGCTACCCATCCTGTCATTTTTGTTTACGTGTCTCACGTATGCGAGCACATACGATGAAATTCACTGCAGTTGATTTAAGATGAGAAAAGACTGTTCGTGAATGCGATCATTTATATGAAGCTGTGCAACACGCTCGATATGAATGTGTTGCATGTTGTGTATTTATGGTGATACTGCCAATACCTAGCCTAAAACGTTTCAACAGAATGAATAAGAAAACGCAATCAAAAGATTTTAACAAAGCCAGAATATGAACAAACATCATCGTGAAAGTAATGATTCTTTTCTTGGATGTAAAAGGTTAACTTTTGTCGTCATCGATGATGCGAATGCAGGCACTAGTTACACAACAAAACAGCCACACTTATAGGAGCCTTAGAGTCTGAGCTTTTTTTTCAACATCCCGACATTGTTTGAAGATCTGTTAATTCTGGAACAAAGGCGGACAATCATTTTCATATCCACACGTAAAGGTGTTTTCTTTCAAAATTGTATTTAAATGAAAGAGGAAGTCGAGTGGTCACACATTCTTCTTCTTCGTCCTCTTCTACTTCTTCTTCCCTGATAGGCTGAAACTCCCACGTACACTCTTGGTTATAGCCCAATAGTGTTTTTTACGTATGTCCACCATTTAGGCAACCACACACCGATTTTAGAGGATGCAAGCTTGGTATGTGTGTGTTTCACTTAGCCACCGTACTCTGACATGGTCACATGCTTGCGTGAACGCACGAAGATGGAAAACGCACTTGCAAGTTTGCACATAAGTTGACATGGGAGATCGGAAAAATCTCCATCTTTATACCACAAGGCGTGGATGGGGCTTGAACACTCGCGCAGAGAGAGGAAAAAACCACACACAAAACCCTAATGAGACATTTATTTGTTTACTAATGTATTCATGGTTCGTTCCCCAATGTATTTCTGTATTTCTTATTGATCTGGGTGTTTATATGTACAATGCATTTATGTACTTTTTGTATGCAATCATTTATCTTCTTATGCATCAATTCATTCATTTACGTATATATTTTTATGTATGGCTGTCGGATCACTTATTCTGATAATTAACCCCCAACACTTCTTGCTAATTTTATTTAATCTTTTTCATGCGATGAGGTATCGAAGTGCTAATTGAGAATCAATTTCAGAGATCCTTGCAGGGTATATATTATGTTGCTCCGAACTAGAGAAACTCTTATATGGTATGCGCAACATAAGCATAATGTTTCCTGCAGTCACGTGACACCTTGACATCGCTTCGAACAATGGATTTTCCTGACCTATTTTCATTCACTCTACAGTTAGATAGGAGAAAAGTTCCAGAATGTTTACCTGATATTAGATCGGAGTCCCAGTAAAATTTGAACAGTTCTCTGTCACATATGGGACTATATGTATGGGTATTAACAGTTCCTCAAAAGATGATAATAACTTATGAAACAAGTCGCGTAAAGCAAAAATACAACATTTAGTCAAGTAGCTGTCGAACTCACAGAATGAAACTGAACGCAATGCAACGCAGCAAGACCGTATACTCGTAGCATCGTCAGTCCACCGCTCATGGCAAAGGCAGTGAAATTGACAAGAAGAGCGGGGTAGTAGTTGCGCTAAGAAGGATAGCACGCTTTTCTGTACCTCTCTTTGTTTTAACTTTCTGAGCGTGTTTTTAATCCAAACATATCATATCTATATGTTTTTGGATCCAGGAACCGACAAGGAATAAGATGAAAGTGTTTTTAAATTGATTTCGACAATTTAATTTTGATAATAATTTTTATATATTTAATTTTCAGAGCTTGTTTTTAATCCAAACATAACATATTTATATGTTTTTGGAAGCAGAAAATGATGAAGAATAAGATGAACGTAAATTTGGATCGTTTTAAAAATTTTTTTTTTTTTTTACAATTTTCAGATTTTTAATGACCAAAGTCATCAATTAATTTTTAAGCCACCACGCTGAAATGCAATACCGAAGTCCGGGCTTTGTCGAAGATTACTTGACCAAAATTTCAACCAATTTGGTTGAAAAATGAGGGCGTGACAGTGCCGCCTCAACTTTCACAAAAAGCCGGATATGACGTCATCAAAGACATTTATAAAAAAAATGAAAAAAAAACGTTCGGGGATTTCATACCCAGGAACTCTCATGTCAAATTTCATAAAGATCGGTCCAGTAGTTTAGTCGGAATCGCTCTACACACACACACAGACACCCACACACACGCACATACACCATGACCCTCGTCTCGATTCCCCCCTCTACGTTAAAACATTTAGTCAAAACTTGACTAAATGTAAAAAAGACACAACGACATGAATCTTAATTTTTCTTTAAACTTTTTGAAATAAGAAACAAATATAATGCCACACAGGGAAAACACAGCAAAGCACATCCTATAAACCCAACGTGGGGGTTAATCAGATGTGTTTGTGTGTGTTTTGCCCCTGTGGCGTACACATTGTTTCGTAGTGCAATCTCTTTTTAACATT
The DNA here is from genome assembly GCF_037325665.1 of Littorina saxatilis. NCBI lineage: Eukaryota > Metazoa > Mollusca > Gastropoda > Littorinimorpha > Littorinidae > Littorina > Littorina saxatilis. The sequence goes on along the minus strand of NC_090252.1, from coordinate 2,359,949 downwards.
TGTATTGCTCTGTCAGTTTGATCTACATGGCATTATTTGCATCTTGGAAATCATAGTAGTATTGTAAGCTGTTGCTGACGTACAAAGGCTTAACAAGTTCTAAACAAATATTTGCAGGGTCAGAGTGGAGGTAGACACAAGCAAAGGAGCGTTAACACAACACCTCAGAGAGGAACCTCAGCATCTCTGACCGTTGCCATCCCTGTGACTGATGCTGGCATCAATGATCCCATCAAACACCCTGATCAAAAACTAGAAGGTACTGACAATGTCATTTTTAGAACAATTTGCTTAATGGTTCACAGTTTTGAGTAAAATGTACGTGTTCAAACGTACAGACTTTGTCACAACTTACTCAGAAGCGGGATTTTCAGAAGAAAAGGGAAAGTAAAAAACACGAAAAGCTCGTTCCTATCCAAAAGGTACAGTTTTATCGCATATTCAGAACAGATTGTCGTTAAGGCAAGCTAGTTTTGTGCAGACACCCTGCCCGATTAGACTTCCCTCGGTTAAATTCTGGCACAGTACGCACAACAAATCAAAAGTACTTTTTGAATGTACTGAAGTCTCCTTCAGGTGCTACTTCCTGAAAGAACTGTTTTTTTGCATGTGTGTATTTGTGTATGTGTTTGTGTGTGTGTGTGTGTGTGTTTGTGTGTGTGTGTGTGTGTGTGTGTGTGTGTGTGTGTGTGTGTGTGTGTGCTGTCAAGTGCATGTTTTTATCTCATGACATATCTGCATGTTTGCTTGGACGACAGAAGACTTTGCCTTATAAACGTCTAATTTGTAAAATGATATCGGATTGTTGTGTCTGTCGTTCTTGCTACCGCTTGTCACTCTCAAATGGCAAACCAGAAGTATCAGATTATCAGATTAACATCAACTATTTTTCCCACAATTAGAAAAGGAAACACAAAATGAAGGCATGACAGATCTGCACGCAAAATGTGTCGTCATCATCGGCAAGACGAATAGCGGCAAAAGTACATTAGGCAACTTACTGTTGGGGAAGAAGCAATTTGCTGTCCGCAAGGAGATTCCTTCAACATCAGCGGATGACGTTTCTGTTGGAAGTGGGGCTTCTCTACCAGAAGCACGGAGGGTAAACATGATTTTTTTTTTTACATTGTAAATTATTGGCATAAAGTGTTAACGAGGACGGAGAGCCAATTTGTCTCCTAAGGTATGTGTGTCTGTTTGGTTGTAATATCAAAATCTGCCCAACGGATTTTTATGAAAATTGGTGTGCTCGATTTTGAGAGCATTTGTTTGTGTTGTTCTTCCCCGATTTTTGATAGTAATATTTGTGACCCTCCACCACGGATTGAGTCGCATGTCACCTTTGCATGATTTTCATATTTTTACATTTTCCTAATGAGTTTTTTATGCTCCATCCAGTGGTGAAAACCGTTTTAGAAAAGAGCGAAAACTGTTTGAGCTATAAGCCTGTGACTAAGGTGACCCTCACACTGTTACCATACACTCTCCGGACTTATATCAAGCCTAGCGCAGAACCGCGCGAGGTGACATGCGACTCATTTCGTGGTGGAGGGTCACATTTGATGACGTCATATTAGCTGGTTTGCAAAAGTTGAGGCCGCAGTTTCAGGCCACAGTTTTTCACCAATTTTCTTGAAATTTGTAATTTTTGCTACACGACCTTTGACTCAGTCTGGCCACTGGGAATGCATTTCTGTCTTCTATCTTAAAACAATCGTTCATAAAATGTTCATTCACATTTTGCAAATTGTTTACGTTTTTGTTATAACACTGGAATATGAAACACAAAAGTGAAATCATTGTAAATTTCATCATGTATCCGAAAATATTTAGTTTTGCTGTGTTTGGTTCAAAATGTGCTTAAGAAGTGAGAAACCCCTTAACTTTAGCCACTTTCGTTATTTTTGGACCAAGACTTTATAGTTTTATTGTGTTTGATGTTGAACATATTTTCAAAATGAAGAAAGTTGTTGAATCAAACATTGTCACGAAAGGGGTGACCTTGTTTGACAGGCTCCCACGGGATGCCTATACAAAGTACCACCGATCGAACAAATGATATGAACAGTAGACATAATTACTTTTTCCGGCATATAAATTTCAATTGTAATTCAATCAAGTTGGCGTTTTAATGAAACAGATCCTGTGATTGGTCAGAATGCCCCAACTCATTAAAAATTACCGGTGATTAATTGTCGATAACCACTCGCTAAAAAAGCCATTAACCACCTGCTGGCGAGGCGCATTGATACAACCTCAACTAGGCTCGGTTAGCTTTGAGGGTCATTTTACAAGTAGGAAATATGAAGGCCAACGAAATACCGAGACCATAAGGTATGCGAAGTGATGACGTCGAATACGTGGCGTAAGTTCATGCATGAATTCTTCCGAACTAGGTCAGTCAATTCCAAAGATAGCTTTTGTGATGAAAAGAATTTGTTTGAGAGTTTGCTGTCAAAAAAGAAGGGAAAATGTATGTGAAAGAAAACAAAACAGGAGCAGAGTGATCAGATAGAAATACAGAGACATATTTTTGGGGACTTGACCCTTGCAGGTAGGTGGACTGAAAGTAGTGTGTGAACAGAACAGAACCAATTCTGTCTGTTTACCATCGCATGAAAGCAGGAAAGAGATCGTCGTCAGATTGAATTATACTGTTCAAAAAAAGAAACGCATAGTTGCTACTTGCCAAATTTGTTTTATTTTTCGAAAAAATTAACAGAAAATCCAATATTTAGATTATTTGTTTGAAATTTGGTATGGACACAGTTGAATGCACACACAGTTCATTTGCATCTTCAAATCAATCAGTCAATCAATACGATTGGGTGCCGAGGCTGTCAAGTCAGTAGGGGGTGTGACTGCCTTGAGCAGCAACAACTGCCCGGCACCTTCTGGGCATGGACTGGATCAGATGCCGGATATCTTGCTGTGGGATGGTGTCCCACTCCTCCTGAAGTGCCTGCAATAGATCGCGGTGATTTGCCGGCGCTTCTTCTCGCCTGCGCACACGTCTGTCCAATTCATCCCAGAGGTGTTCTATCGGGTTCATGTCTGGCGACATGGATGGCCAGGGAAGCACCTGGACATGGTGGTCGGTGAGGAACTGGGTGGTGAGTCGTGCTGTGTGCGGGCGAGCGTTGTCCTGCTGGAATATGGCATCCTGGTCAGCCAGAAGAGGAAGGGCGTGTGGGCGCAGAATTTCCTCCACGTATCGCTGGGCAGTTATGCGCCCTTGGACGTGCACCAGGGTGCTCCTTCCAGCGGTATTGATCGCCCCCCACACCATGACGCCTCCACCACCATGAACGGGTGCCTCATCCACACAGTTGGGCGCGTAACGTTCGTTTACTCTCCGGTAGACCCTCCTCCGACCATCATGTCGCTGGAGCAGGAAGTAGGACTCGTCGCTGAACCACACGTGTCTCCAGTGATTCCGGACGGTCCAGCGAAGGTGCTGGTTGCCCCACTGCACTCGGTTCTGGCGATGGCGGCGGGTGAGGACAGCTCCTCTGTGAGATCTGCGAGCTCTCAAACCAGCTTCATGCAGGCGGTTCCGCACGGTCTGGTCCGATAATCGGTGTGGCCCGGGGAGAGCCTGGACAGAAGATGAGGCCGACAGGAAACGATTCCGGAGGTGGCGGAGCCGTATGAAGCGGTCGTGAGCTGAGCAGCAGTTGTCGCCCTTGGTCTTCCCGCTCGTGGCAAGTCAGCAACGGAGCCAGTGGCTTGAAACCTGACCCACAGTCTACTGATGGTGCTCTGGGACACGTGGAAGTGCCTGGCGATTGCACTTTGACTTTGGCCTGCTTGTAAACGACCCAATGCAATTTGGCGGTCTTCTCTGCTCAATCGGGCCATCTTTCGTCGCTGAATTGTCGTCTGATTTCTTTGTGGCGAACAATCTGCTTTTATGGGTTTTGGAAGACATGGTGAGAGCTCAATATTCCCCGAGTTTCACGAGATTACACTGAAGCATGACGAGTGGTCATGCCAAATGAGCAATTTTGACATTGTAGCCACTGATAACGCATGCGTCACGTGCAGAGCTCACTTGTGGCAATGGACGAAAGGTTGACGACCAGATAAACATTTTCTGCAGTTTGGTGGATATCCTTGTAGCCATATAACTAAATTAACCAAATATTACAAGCTATGCGTTTCTTTTTTTGAACAGTATACAATAACATTAACATACTTCCATTTTAAACTTCTCGGTCTTCATCGTGGATTGACGCCCTCCCAAAGTCTAATTGAAGCACTCCATCGCTTCGCTCCGTCGGGCTTCAATTAGCTTTGGTCGGGCGTCAATCCACGATGACGACCTCGAAGGTTCAAATGGAAGCATGTTAATGTGTAATTAAAATGGATTGTGGGTTAACGCTTTTCTGAGCGTGCGAAAATTGTTGCAATAATTTTTTGGCCAAGTTTATTATCAGCCCACTGAAGAGAACGTTATTATTGAGTCTGGAACCCGCAAATAACGGCACATTGAAGGGCAACTGAGAGATGATGACGTCTTCTTATGACTTTCTTTCCCGAAGCATTATAGAACAAAATTGCCTCAGTCTCAGGTCTTCCCGAAACTATACTTCTGACCAAAGTCATGTTTTCGTAACCAAATATAAAAACATTGGGTGTATGTAGAAGCATGTGTAATTTAACAATGAAACTGTAATCCTTTGTCATATGGATAACACACAGGTTGCCAACAGCACAGCACTATCGCCTGTGCAATCACAAGGTTCAAACAGCGTGCGACTAAACTCATCGACCATTCATCGCCAAAAAGAAAACTCTACAAACGACACAAAAGAAAAGGAATTGCTTTCAAATGTCGGATCTCCTCGTAAAGAGGGCAAAACCTCTAAAGGGCCGACAATGGGCGTTCACACACACAGAACCTCACCAAAAGAGATAACATCTGGATCCATCGAGCCAGCCAAACAACCGATACAAGAAAAGAAAGTAACCACCCCCAAATCAACTCAAGCACAAGTGGCTCTGCGAGAGCGACCATCACATACGATTAAGGTTAGATTGTTTTCACTGCTAAACTACTTCTACTTATGTATCTTGTGTAAGCCGTAGTTTATTTAATGTGTACTCACCCGTCGCGATATAACCTTGAATGGTTGAAAACGACGTTAAACACCAAATAAAGAAAGAAAGAATGTGTACTCAGCATCAGTTTTAAACATTGATTATTATTTCGTCGCTGCCGCTATTCCAGTAAAATAAACCTTTGATTGACTGAAATCTTGCCACATTGTCGAGGCAAACAAAGAACAAGTTGATTCAGTCTCCATGCATTGTCAAATGTCCGGATTTCCTGTTGACTTAGTTTTGTTTTGCACTTTTCGGAAAAGGGACCAGTGTCTTTGGAAATTCAGTCCAGGCTGATCCCGAAGTGATCCAAGTCTGGTTGACCCTGGTCAAGTTTTAAGGTCACAGTGGAGTCCAGTTTTGCTCATCAATTGATTTATTGATTTAAATCTAGAGCTTTGAAATGTTTCACACTTCTAGGTATTGATAACTAAATACATAACGCAGGTAACAGAACTGACTGTTTTGGATACAAATTCTTTCCTATGACAAGCAAAAGATGTTCCGTTGTAGCTGTTCTGATTGTGTGTTGGTTTAAACGAGGGATCCTTGCTTTGTGCTGAATATTGCAGGGCAATGAATTGCCTTGTTTTAATCGGTTTTTATTATAAACGACCTCATCTTAAAGGCACAGTAAGCCTCCCGTAAACCATAACAGATACTGTCAGGCTTTTACACACAGTACAAACACCCTTCCATTTGAACGCTTACCAAACGGGAACATCCCAGGTGCCCTCCGTAAAGAGCGAGCAATTTTCAAAGAATTGATTTTTGCGTGGTTTATCTTACCCCTGAGCCATCGTGAATCCGTGTGATCAAGTTTCCCTTTTTTGGCTCACGAAGTGTAGCCTATGCGATCGTAACTTTGTCTGTCTGTGCGTCGGTGCGTGCGTGTGTATGTCTGTGGTAGAAACTTTAACATTTCGTCATTTGAAGACGTCACATTATGGCGTAAGAGGGTTAGACGTCACGCGTCTCGGTCATTGTTATTTTGAGCGGGCCGAGACTAGTTGGCAGTCGTGTCCCTGTAACTTGTGTAAGTAGGCTACATGCAGACAGACAGATCTAGATCTAGTGTCTCGCTTTCTTGCAGTTTCACCTATGCTTACTGTGTGTGTGTGTGTGTGTGTGTGTGTGTGTGTGTGTGTGTGTGTGTGTGTGTGTGTGTGTGTGTGTGTGTGTGTGTGTGTGTGTGTGTGACGAAGTGATTGAGTTTGTGTTACTGTTTGTCGATTTCTTACGTGAGCCTTGAAGGCTTCGCCTCTTGTTTTACAATGTAGTCGTCAGTTAGTAATTTGAATGCGACTCGATGTAAGCTTGTCTGCAATGGCACGTTATTATGTACCTCTGAGTATGCACGACACAAACGGCTGTGGTTCACAAGAACTCTAGCGATGGCTTTTGACTGTTCAGAGGAACTGGCGATAGACACAACCGTCGTCTCCTACGAGAACCACGACCTTGCGTGACCCTGCTTCCGGGCTTTTCTTTTTTCAAACTTTCAAAACTTCGAATTGTACTGATCTTGTCTTGATGAAAAAATAATTATTTCATGATTTAAGAATGTTTGTGTAACAAGCTGTCAATTTATTATTTAGATTTTAAAAGTTATGTCTAGCGCCAAAACGCACCACGGTCCGATCGTCTCTGAGCAATCGACCCAAAATTAATTCTTTAAAAATTGCTCGCTCTTTACGTAGGGTCCCTAGGATGTTCCCGTTTGGTTAGCGTTCAAATGGAAGGGTGTTTGTACTGTGTGTAAAAGCCTGACAGTATCTGTGATGGTTTACGGGAGGCTTACTGTGCCTTTAAAGATCTGCACTTTGACGTACCTGTCTGTTATTATTTGTTTAGGGGTGGTATACATCCTTGCTAAAATACCAACATCTAAGTGAAAAAGTGGAAATAATTCTTAGTTCTGCAGTGATTATATTTGTCAAGTAACACATGAAAAAAAACCCAGACGTACACCCCAAGAGAACAACTTTATTGCCACCTTTGTATCCACTCTATAGATCCCTATTAAAAAAAAGTATGCATGTAAAACTCAGGCCTGAAAAAAACAAAGAAAGGACTACCAGTAAACAGGAAAAGGTGCTTAGTTGCACACATTAGACGATGTACAGACATATTATTTGCCAATCCAGTGTATGCATGTGCTTGCAGATACTTGACACTCCGGATGTCACAGGTCGAGGAATGACTGACAGTGACATTGATCAGGAAGTAAAGAAGTGGAAAAGTTTGGCCTCACCATCACCGGACGCTTTTCTACTAACTGTTCGAGCTGATGTCAGGTAATTAAAACATTATGCCCTTGAGTGCCAAAAGAGACCAATGCTTTAACTTAAATAAGTTATGATTAAAATCAAATGTTTACACCCATGCGAAAAAAAGTAAACTTGGATTTGTCTTATCATTTCACAGAGGTATTAACGCCAGTTGTTGAACTTTTGTTTGATTCATATCCATGACACCTAAAGACAATCTATGTACACAATTCCCCACGTACAATTAGATGTAAAAAAAAAAAAAAAAAAAAAAAAATTCTTAAGATGATATAAAAACAGCAGTTATGACGAGTTGGTGATCTAAAATATTTTCAGTTTGTGTGCGATACTGGATAATCAACTGTACAAGAGTTTGTAAACTGCATCAGAACGAGTTCCCAACGACGCTTCTATGCTGGAGTCCCCCACAATGACTAACAAGGTTATCATCACCACATGAAGTAGAAAATTGCGCAAATACTTACACAAGTTTGACACACAGTCAAATAAGTAATGATTTTGGTGATTTCAGACATGCAGTTGAAGATTTTCTGCTGTACCAGAAGGTCAATGAGGTTTGGGGCGATGCGTCAGAATTTCGCAAGAAGCTGATCGTGGCTTTCACGTTTGCTGACAATCTCACCAACCCTGACGAGGATCTGAGGGAGAGAGCCCCAGAAATTCGAATGCTGCTTGAAGATGCTGATGGCAGACATATTCTGATCAGCGATAAGAACCATATGATGGCAAAAGAAGCCGCCGAGAGAGTGATTAACTTTGTGACAGGTATAACCATCTTCCTTTATTTGTATTTCTTTATACTTCTTTTGGTTGTGTGCACTTGCTTGTCTTCAGAGGAAATGGCATGATTCAGTGTTCCCCTGCTAACACTCAGGAAGTTTTGGTGTTTTTGCTTGCAGGAAAGGCGGAAACATTCGGCAAAAAGTTAACATTCACATGCAAAGCTCCTTCTGCCATCCAAGAAGACGCCTGCACCGCTCACGACGGTACGAATTCATTCAAAGCATTGGAATTTACGTAGAGCTTTAAAACCCAGCAATACAATGCCATAAAAACAAAAACAAATAATGCATATAAAATCATACCAACCTCCACTAAAAGTGAGAACTTCTATTTTCAAACAAACTTGTCATTCTGAAGAGTGTCGTCAGAGGAAATTCAATAATTAAGTGTTTCTCCTGCCAACACTGATGTTTTTGTTATTTTGCGTTTTGCTGGCAGAAAAGGAGGAAACATTCGACAAGATGTCTACACTCACATGCGAAGCTCCTTCTGCCATCCAAGAAGACGCCCACAACGCTCACGACGGTAGGGATTCATCAAATGAAATTGTTTGTTGCATTGGTATTTATGTAGAGCTTTAGAACCCAGCATTGCAATATCACAAAAACAAAACAACAAGTGATTTATTCAGTTATTGTTATTTTTAAAGTTTTGCATCAATAACTGATGTCTTTTTATATCGACTTTACAATGAAAGATTTTTTGTATTTGAAGATGAGCAAGACATCGTAAGGAGAGGGGCTAGTCCTATGTGCCAGAGTTCTTCAAATGAACGACGTGTTTTGATCATTGGCAAGAAGAATAGCGGCAAGAGAAGCTTGAGCAAACTGCTTGATGGCAAAATACAACCGGATGCCGGAACTGATATGCCCACCAAAGGCATATGGGACAAGACTAAACGAGACACAGCAGTACTGAGGGTAAGCAAGTGATCACCACATCAAATAAACATCTGTATGCTATCGCCTGATTTGCAGAATTTGACATGAAGAGTCTCATAGAAAACACATACGAACACATAATTATAGTTTCTTTTGACGAAAGGTATCGTACCTGTGTCTTACAAACCTTTGTCAAACGCAATGTGAAGACTGGAAATGGCACACAATCACAGTAATGGGGCTATGAATGTTTACAGGTTGTGGAAACACCCGACGTCATGGATGACAAAATGTCAGAGGAAGACATGCGCCAGCAAATTTGCTGCTTGAAAGAGGAGATGTCATCAAGTCCTGACGTCATTATGTATGCTGTCCGATGTGACCCCAGGTATATTACCTACCCCTTATTCCAAGCTACATTTTTGCTACTTGGGTGTGATCAGATTCGCAGGCATGACGTGAAATGTCGAATTTAACAAAGAGTTTTCTTCAAAACTACAGTTGTCTAAACTGCAATGGGAAATAGTAATAAGCCTTGAAATGTAAAATACAAGCAATTTAATTTGTTTATATTGCCCTTAATACAACATCCAATCAAGGCTTTTTACTTGTCTAGGCATACAGTCGAGGATATCAAAATGTGCCAGATGATCCAAAATCTTTGGGGAGAAGCTTCTGTTTTCCACAAAAAACTGGTCGTCGCTCTTATTTTCGCCGAGAGTCTTGACGAGCCACAAAATGTTCTCAGCAAGAGTCAACCAGAAATTCAAAAGCTACTTGAGCATGCCGATGGAAGATACATTCTAATCAGCGATAACGACATTGCAACAGCGGAGGCTGTCTCCGACAAGCTGCTCAACTTAATCACAGGTAACTATAGCTTTTGAACTCATGTTGTTGTTTTTCCATATTGTTTATGGCAAGCGTGTTGATGCCGATGTCTCCTGCGGATACAAACTGACATGTTATTGTTTTCTCCAGGGAAGACACAACCAGCAAAGACGCAATGTCCGCCAGCCAGTAAGGAAGACGCAGAAAGAAAAGGTATGCCAGTATTCTCAGCAATATTGCTTGTTCACGGGCCTAGCCATTACGGTATGTCTTTGACTGTGTAATGACATAACCATGTGAGCTCACAAGTTTCTCTGAGAACCTAGACTGTGATGTGAAGTAGCCATTGGTAGTATTTGCTTGTGAATGTTTTAATGTATTTTTCAATAAAACCGTATTCTTTATTATTAGATCTAAGAGTTTGTCAAAGGCAAAGTTTTGAATTTGATATAGTCAATGTCGTTCGTATGTATTGTTTCCATCAACTGCTTGAATATTTCATGAACAATTCTTTAGGCATTGTTTTACTTTTTCATTCAGCAATAAATAGATACAATACACTATGGGCATGTTTGACACACCAAGCTATAAGCTTAAAGTGGTAATCCTATTAGAAGAAACACATTATACACGCCACAATACCTTGCAGCGAGACTTTAAAATAGTACTTTAAACCATACAATAAGCAGATCAACAATATTTTAAAAAAGAATGAGAGAGGACAAGACAATTGAATGAAAAACAGAGAGGGAGAGCTAGAGAGAGAGAGAGTGAGAGAGAGATAATAACTTCAAACTTAATTTCTATCGGTAAGGTCGGACACATTCAACTCAGGTTCATTTTGTCACAAAGAGGCCGCTTAACTCAATATATTCTTCTAATTCTTGAAAAATTAAATTAGCTAACTCAAAGAATTATTATGAATCATGTAATAGTGTATTTTTCAACACTGGCTGTTCACAAAGAGTTTCAAGGTGAACAAGCAGTCCCTGAAAGGCGGACAAGTGCGCAAGACGAAAGACAGCCGGATGAAAGACGTGTTTTGATCATTGGCAAGACAGGCAACGGCAGAAGCACACTGGGCAACCTCCTTCTGGGCACTGACCAGTTTCGTGTGGCCACAGGAATGTCCGCAGCCACCACACAGGCCCAGACTGGACGGAGGGCTGCCACGAAAGGCACAGCGCTGAAGGTGAGCTGTTTAACGGGTTGTTGTTATGTTGTGTGTGTGTGTGTGTTTTGGGGGGTGTTGCCCAAGTGGGTATTGTCCACATGTAGATATATTCAATTTTAGTCAAAACCCCGGTAATATTGTCACAAGTTTGGGGGTCAAGGGAGGACGATCCGATTCAGCATTGATCTTATTCTCTGTTTCATGATTCTGTATTGTTTGAAGAATTCCGGTTTACATGCCTTTGAATTATATATATGTGCTCACTTTATTTGGGCCAGGTTGTGGACACACCTGACTTGATCAACCAGGAGATGAGTGAAGCAGACATGCGTTGCCAGGTGAACCAGTGGAAAACAGAAACAACATCAAATCCTGATGTCATCTTGATGGCAGTCCGATGTGATATCAGGTATTTGTCATTTTCTGAGCTCTGCGTGCTACTATTGAATGATGGAATGAGTTCATAATCATCATCTTCATCTTCATCTTCTTCTCCTTCTTCTTCTTCTTCTTCTTCTTCTTTTTCTTCTTCTTCTTCTTCTTTCAGTTGATTTGTCTGGACGTGTTGTAGATCTTTTGTTCCTTGATAAAATCGTGTCCATAGCTTACACGCTTGACAGTATTCAGAACCTGTAAGATACTATTGTCTTATTGCGCACTCTATGAAGGTACACGTCAGAAGAGTACAAACTCTACCAGAAGATCAAAGAACTGTGGGGAGACGCATCACAGTTCTGCCAGAAACTGATTGTTGCCTTCACGTTCGGCGAGACGCTTGACGAGGATATCCAAGAGGTGATGAAAGACGTTGGACCGGAGTTACGACACGTGCTGGGGGATGCCGGTAACAGATTTGTCGTCTTCAGTAAAGATGACCCCAAGATGACAGAAACTGCTATCAGCAAAGTGCTTCGCTTCAGGGGAGGTAGTTTCGTTTGAAATGTTTGTTTTAACCTTTTTCGGATTGATTGCAAATTTGCTTTCTTGTAAACATGGAACATGAGTTTCAGATAAGCTTGAAATCCTGCTTTAAGGCTGAAATCTACCTCCTGTTAAAGTGAGAAAGGTTTTTTAAAAGTAAACTTTTTGTATGTTCAAGGAATACTGCAGCCTGAAATAACAATTCAAATAGAGCTTGACGTGCTTGTTTTCAAGAAAACAACTGAAACTTGATTATTTTGTATAAGACTTTTCCATACAACTGCTACTGACATTTTTATGGTTAAAGTGTGGATATGTAAACAAATCAATAATGACAAGATTAAAACTAAAGACAATTAATAGATGAACAAAATAGAATTGACAAAATCACTTACCTTTTTGGTAATTTGAAAAAAAAATGACAACTTCTTTCCAACGTTTAAAACTAAATTTCAAGCATGAAACACAAATACAAATACAATTAACTCTGTATAGGTATTGAGACATTTCTAAAACGTTGTTCCATCCAAGATAAGGTATCCCTTTTAACGACAGTAAAAATAAGAATAACCCTAAAGGTGCTGTATTTTGATCTGTGGTACATGCTTCTAGTCTCACCTGAGAAAGACTAATTGAAAAAGACTATTCCTTTTTAGATTACAGTTTTATGTAAGTGCAAGGATTGCTAAGGAGACAAATAGAGAAAACAAAAGAGAACTCATACATTCTTTGTTATATAATGTGTGAAACTTGAGAATGAGGTATCTGACTTTCGCACACGAATCACCACTGAATAAATTAATATTAAAACACAAATCTTCGATTTTCAAGCTTAAACATCTGGTTTCCATCAGTTCTTTATTCATGCTGTTCTAATTAAAGACATGTCAGGAGGGTCAAAGTCCCATTTTAATTCTACATTTTTTTTATAGGGTTAGACTCTAGCGTTAAGAGTTAAGGTCAAGCCTGGCTCGATCAAATTCTCAAGTGTTTGGTAGATTCCTGTGAAATCGTGCATTACACTGTCTTTTAGGACTTTTAGCCAGGTTCCTGAAAGAAATAAAAATTGAGATTTATTCCAAAATAATAAAAACTAAATCCTGCGCTACATAACAAATACGTAAATATCAACCATGTGCATCCGCCAATGGAGCAGACCAGGCACAGAACAAACAGTTTAAACTAAATAATACAGAATAAACGGAGGTGCTTTCAATATATTTCTTTTAAATCCAGGAGTCTAGTCAGATGCTGCTAAAGCCTTCAGAGGAAATGTTAATTCCTACCAATACCTTGGATTCGAAACTCTCTTTGAAGGTGAACAAGCAGTCCCTGAAAGGCGGACAAGTGCGCAAGACGAAAGACAGCCGGATGAAAGACGTGTTTTGATCATTGGCAAGACAGGCAACGGCAGAAGCACACTGGGCAACCTCCTTCTGGGCACTGACCAGTTTGTTGTGGCCACAGGAATGTCCGCAGCCACCACACAGGTCCAGACTGGACGCAGGGCAGCCAGGGAAGGCACAGCGCTGAAGGTGAGCTGTTTATATGGGGGGGGGGGGGGGGTGCTGTCCAGTTGGTAAGATGCATGCCGAATTGTTCAAAACACCTGTACATTTGTTTGTTTGTTTGTTTGCTTAACGCCCAGCCGACCACAAAGGGCCATATCAGGGCGGTAACTGTCCAGTCATATTGTCTCATAAGTCAAATAACTATGCTTTTAATTTTTTTTGTCTTAAGGTCAGAAAGTTTGTTTTTTTAAATCAAACCATAAAGAAGACGACACCCTCTGTTCAGACCTATACAAGCCTCAAGTAATAACTGTTACCTTCTCAAGTAGAAATTCCAAAAAGTTGTGGCACTAAATCAAATCTATGTACAGTACTACTAGCTACCATGTAAAAGCCCAGTGTCTTGCAAACGCCCACTCCCTTGGCCAAAGGTTTAAGTACCAGGTATACCCTCAACGTGTATACATAGAATATCGAGAGTGTTTCCATTGATTTGTTTCCATGTTTATGTGTGGTAAAGTTCTGCGTGCGAACCAGACATTTCATCTGGGTTCATGTTGAGGTGATCACAGCAGACACGTTTTTGGCAGTTGATTTATTACCTTTACCATTGTGATTGGAGTATCTCGACAACACTGCCAAGTAATGCTGAACAGAAAGTGAACTCAGCTGAGGCTGTAGAGATTGATTGTGTGGATATAATGTTGAGTGAGCGGACTGGAGCTTGTTTTGATTTGGTCCCTATGAAGGCAAGAGACTGCCTATTTACCACATCTTTTCCAATGTTTTGCCAATGACGAGGATTGGTTTTTTTCTGAGTTTGTTCCTGGTCGCTGCTGATTCATTGGAAAGGACATCTACAAGATCGATCTTTTGTCTTTTTCAATTGTCATTTTATCTGAGATTTTGTTACAAAATCATTTGGCAAAACGAGTTTTATTGTCTGTTCTTGTTACTCGCTCCTATTGTGGCTAGATATTTATAAACATATGCTTGTCTCAGTGACTTTGACATCATAAGCAGTGGAAAAGTAGGCCCCTGCCAGACTAGTTTGACACGACCTCATTTACATGGTATACACACGTGTGAGAATATGGTTTAGTTATCTAATGGTTGATCTCTCTTAAGTATGTAGAATACAAACTTTGATTAGAAGGACATCATACATGTATTCCCATGTTCACACCAAGTTCGACTTGTCGCCATTGTAGTGATGAACTACTCCTGCACGTGGTATGCCTTTGTTCAAAAAGGAGGGGGTGAGCATTCACAATGTAAGCTACCTTACGATATAATTATAAAGATGTGTGTGGTAGTCTCTCAATCGAAAACATTGGCTGAGTGTCAGATAGCACCTGTTAGTGAGAGCCACTGTAAGGTGACCCTGAAAAGCTTGAGTACATATTGTTTGATTCAGCCTCGTGTTACCGACTTGCGCAGGCGCCCTTGGTCAATAATAAACGTAATGCAGTTTCTAGAACAAAAATGTCTGGATTATTAATTGTCAGGATTAATAAATGTCTGCTAAAAATGTTTTGTTAAAAGTAGCCTTACCAGAAATTAGAAACTACAGTATCAGTAAAAATAGACATAAGTACGTCAAAACTGCTGACATACTTATGCACACTCTCAAGACTAATTAATGAATGCATCATATGTCTGGCAGAAAACTGAAGACTGATTGTTTTAACCAAGCTTTAAAGTTGCAAGGACCGAATAACGTATTTGTTTAAACAAAAATCTTCCAATAATTTGATCTCATTGGGTTTTTTACCAGGTGGTGGACACACCCGACTTAATCGATCAGGAGATGAGTGAAGCAGATATGCGTTGTCAGGTGAACCAGTGGAAAACCGAAACATTATCAAATCCTGACGTCATCATGGTAGCAGTTCGTTGTGACGGAAGGTACGGTTATGAATTGCTTTTTCTCCAGATTTGCCTGCGCTTGTGAATATTTTGTTTCTTAATGACTCAATTTTGTGTGTAAATTAGAGGTTTGAAAGTGGTAATCGTCTGTTTCTGAAGTGTCAATGTGCATTATTTGAAGGTACACGTCAGAAGAGTACAAACTCTACCAGAAGATCAAAGAACTGTGGGGAGACGCATCACAGTTTTGCCAAAAACTGATTGTTGCCTTCACGTTCGGCGAGACGCTCGACGAGGATATCCAAGAGGTGATGAAAGACGTTGGACCGGAGTTACGACGGGTGCTGGAGGATGCCGGTAACAGATTTGTCGTCTTCAGTAAAGATGACCCCAAGATGACAGAAACTGCTATCAGCAAAGTGCTTCGCTTCATTGGAGGTACTGAAAATGGATTGTTCTAGCTAGTTAAGTTTTTGTCTTACTAGCATTGCATGCATCTATCTGTCCGCAGTTATCGCCTGCCCCCATACTCCCCCCCCCTCCCACCACCCTTTTCATCTAAACCCCTTTTGTCTCCCTCTTTCTTCATCAAAACCTGTTGCAGTTGTTATTTCGCTTTAAGTGCCCTGTAGACGTTTACATGATCGTGGAACTGTTCCCACACCTTTTAAGATAGACCGTATTCCGGTTGGGATCAGTCGCTATTTTCAGTTGCTCTGGGTCGTGCGCGAATGTAGGTTCGTCGCCAAGACCCGTCTGACAATACCTGGTATCTCATATCCACATCATTTTAGGTTAGTCCAACCATCCAGTGACGTGATACACCAGGTATTGTCAGACAGGTCTGGCCGACGATACTATCTTCGCACGCGACCCAGATCAACTGAAAAATAGCAACTGATCTCAACCGGAACACGGTCTATTACAATGTAGAGACTTGAGCCCGGGATAAACTCTATTCTCGAGCTAATTTTGCCCACTGTAAAAATATCCCGAAGCATGAGTCGAGGTTAGCCCTATCGCGCTAAAGTCCGGGTCAAACTATCCCCTCGTTTTGAAGCTGATAAGTCTTTTATCCCGGGATTAGTTGAAAAACAACATGGCGGCGGTTGCACTTCAAGTGCGAAGAAACCGTATTAAAGGGAAATGGAATAACGTTTTCGACGTGTTTAATGTTTATGGAATGTTGACAAATTTCGGTTTTGCCGCGAATATTTTTGTAATCACTGACAGTGTTTAAATCAAATATAAACTGTCAAATCGACATGGCGAACCCCGACCCCCTCCGTTTCCCTCCAACTTACTTCCCTTAGTCCTAGAACTAATGTCCCTTGTACCGCCTGTCGTCTAATCCAATGGGAATTTGCACAAGAAAACGAAAACGCGAAGCACAAAATGGCACGAGAATGAGACCCAGTTGGAAGAAACATTTTGTCACGCTTTTCATGACGTCAAGGTCTACATGGGTCATTTAGAACAGAGCGACGTCACTTTTCGAACGCTGATTCCTGGATTTAAAATGGCCTTGACATCCGATCATGCGTAGACCTGCTGCGGAAGTTCCCATCCCAAAAATAGATCGAGGGTAATGCACGGGTAAGTTATCTTTTCTGTAACCTCATGCATTGTGCGGTGGCAGTACTACCTAAGATTTTGCAAAAATATCTGTTTTACATTCTACAATGTGTTTAATTCCTTTTGGATGCAGAAATGCCTCCATTTTGAAATACAGTTTGAACTTTTTATCTAAGTGCTATACTTGTTGAGATATTTAGGGTCAAACAGGGGGTATCTGACCTCAAAATGTCACAAGAAATTCGACTCAAGTATGCTTAGTGCACACATGAAATAAAAGGTACTCCCTCAGATACAGTGCCAGATGATGTGATTGTAAAGTATGTGTCAGTAGAAAAATGAATAATTGACATGACACTACTGAGTGACAGTATTTCGAAACATTTTGAAATTCTCATTTTGACTCGTTTGAAATGTTTGCGAAATTTCTATTAATGTTATGGTTCTCGATTGATATTTTCGAAACTATCATAGATACAGGGGGGGGTATTTTGCACACTTATGTTTCAAAACATTCTTTGGAAGCTGAACCTCTAATCTTGGCCTTAGGTATATCATAGCTCAGCTTACAGTGGTTGAAAAGTGAAAATTGTACCTTAATATTGCATTAACATACAGAAGAGCGTAGAACATAATTATTCAACCATAAACACTTTCTTTGAGTTTTAGCTTCCAAAGAAACCAGTTCCATTTAACATTGTTAAGTACCAAATTCCAGTAACTGTTCATTGTGTGTTAATCCTTCTAGAACCACACACACTGTAGTAGATGTGCCCTTGAAGGTATTTCTTATTATTTAATGTTTATACATCAATAAACTAATTCTTGCAAAATGTATTCATTGTTTCTTAATATTGAATGTATGATCTGACTTGTGACGACATTTTATGGAAATTGAATCATATTCAGGCAACATACCGCCAACATAAAAAAATGCACCCTTCGCTATGTAGTACTGCCCCCTTAACTGATTCTGCTATTTTCGGGATAACTAGTCTGGGCTAAGCTACTATCCCTGGGTTAGATTGACCTCAGCTCGTACATACCGGCGCAGTAGATTAGTCCCTTACAAGTTACATGCGTGAGGTCTGGATATAAAAAAACCACCTGTTTGCAAATGGCATTACACTCGTTAATAAAAAATCAAGTTCATTTGAAGAATCATCTTCTCTCAGTCACTTTCTGTCTCTCTATTTCTCATTCTCTCTAGTTCTCTCTCGCTCCCTTTCTTTCTGTCTCTGAATAACAGTATTATCTCCAGCGTTCAAGTTCAGTCTTGTTTTTACTTCCAAAATGTTTATTTTACTTTCTTGTAAATATGATAAATGAACTAATGGGAAAGTGTTTGCAACACGACGGAACAGAGAAAGGAAACACATCCGGGACATACCAGGAGACTTCTGTAATCAATCCAACACAAAGACAGGAAACACATCAAATACAGGTTGGACTGCGCTTGTGTTTTTTCTCATTGTGAATCTCCTATTGTTTTACGTACTAATGTTTTATACTTAGAGAATACTACATGGCTTGCTACGTGATATCACGTTTACACGAGGTTTTTTAAAAGTACTGAAATGCGAGCAACATATTTGAAAAAATGTGAAGTTTGCCCTCGGTGACTTTGTCATCATCAACAGTTAAAAATCATGTCCTTGCAAAACTGTAGTTTGACCCGACCTAACTTTCATGAAATGCACAGATATGAACAGAGATGGTATACATATAAACATGGGTTTTCGTTCGTTCGTATGTAGGACTAACATGAGCAAATGAATAAAAACCACTGAATTTTCAAACGAATATTACACCTCCACTAGTATCATATACGATATTGTCTCGATGGATTTAGCATTGTGGTTGTCAAGAAGGTATTTACAGCTTGCTTGTTTGTGTTTGTTGGAAATGTTGGTTTTATTTTCTCTTTCAGGACTGAAGGGTAATATCTTCCTTCTTCCAATCAATCAGAGGAAAGGAACAAGAGTTTTCTGAACGAATGATCTTTCTCCTTTTATTTTGCTCTTGCTAAAATCCTAAGGAAATCTTCTTTATACATTTCACTCTTTCTATTCTTCTTCATGGGCTGAAACTCCCACGTTCACTCATGTTTTTGCATTAGTGTATTTTTACGTGTATGACCGTTTTTACCCCGCCATACAGGCAGCCATACGCCGATTTCGGGGGAAGCATGCTGGGTATTTTCGTGTTTCTATAACCCACCGAACTCTGACATGGATTAGAGGATCTTTTCCGTGCGCACTTGGTCATGCCCTTGCGTGTACTCGCAAAGGGGGATAAGCCACTACTTTTTCTTGTCAATCACAGACATAATTGATCGCGTCAGTAAATTATGTACGCCGCATCTTTGTGAAATACTGCAGGTTTTAAATACGTGCACTTTTGCAGGATTCGCCTTGAGAGAGAAAGGAAGAGAGAGAGATGGAGGGTGTGGTTCATATACGCGCGCGGGTGTGTGTGTGTGTGTGTGTGTGTGTGTGTCCAAACTGCCAATGCTGATACGTCTTTTTTTCGATTTTGTTTTTATCCCGAAGGCACAATGGCAGACAGCATCACCTGGCAGTACATCAAGGGCTTGTTTGGTGATGTGAACCCTTCTCGCCTGACATGTCTCATCTACAGAGGATTTAAAAAATCTATTTTCTCTAGCCATGTCCACATGTTGTTTGGTTGATTTGAGGAGGCTTCTTTCAAAGTTTGTTGTATGTACGATTTGAATTTTTCCATATTGTCAATCATTCTGCCTTTATTGCGAAATGTACCCTTTTATTACTGTACCGTTCTAAAGGTATTGATACAAATCTCATGACACCCCCCACCCCCATTTGTCACTGTTATCTCATCGAGATTGTGTAGCCAGTATAATCCCAGCGTAGAAGTTAACTTTGTGCACATACACTAACAGATGGTTATTAGTTCTCATTGGAATAATAAGTAGTGCATGCAAAAGCTGGAACTGAGTTAAAAAAAAAAACACTAAAAAACATTAACGTTTATAAGATAGTAAGACGAACCCGACCCCTGACAAAATCAACAACAAAGAACTGCGTGTGCCCCCCCCCCCCCCCCCAAAAAAAAAAAATAAAATAAAATAAAAAAAATAAAAAAAATATGTTGCCAGTTTTCAGTGACCAGTTTCAAGGCCCACATTTTCTACGATCGACAAGCAGCTGCCCACTCACGCGAACACTATGTCAATACCATCTTCATCATTATCACATACACAAACTATTGACATGATGTATATTTTTCAGCCAAATGTTAGGATTTAGTTTCTGATTACTATTATCTGGTATGTTTAATGTTGGTGTGCACTCAATGATGTTTACTGATCTGAACATTAATTTTCTGTTTTCTAGCATTTGTTTTGATTATAAACTGAGCAAAAACATTATTGCATCCATTTTCGTACCCCAACTAAAACATTCATTCCCGTGTCATTTTATTCAAACTGTATATGCAATTAAAGGCTTTTCACTTGGCTACCTGACACACTTTTCGAATCAAAGATTGCTGTTATAGGTATCACGTGACCGCCGCCGAAGTAAGGGTACCCCCCAAATCGACCTGACAATAACGTCAGGTACCAATTAAAAAATCGACAAAAACAGCAGAATAGGTGCAGCTTGGCAATGTTTACATACAAGAAGAAAGACAAATCATGTATCTATCCAGAACAGGTTGTTTTGTTTTTCTATCTTGCGTATCTCTTGTGTTATGTCATTTCCATTGATGCAGGTGTGGAACGCAAGAGCAGTAAAAAACGAGAGGATTTTGCGTCCATTTTGAGAGGTACCATGACAAAAATCGCTGTATTTTAGAAATACCTGAATGGATTGATTCGAAACTTTTAGGATCAGAAGTCTACATACGAGACTTACCTTCAGTGAAATTGAGGATCACTTCAGGTTTGTACTCAGATGTTATGCACTCTTCTGGAAAATGTTTTAAAACTCATCACAGGTTTGTGAATGTCATCCCAAAAATTCATGACTTTGCATGCGTACAGACAAATGGTTGTTACAAGAACTGCCAAAGTTTCATTCCCGTATCACCACTGACGGACATTTGCTAGCCATGTAAACGCATGAGAAAACAATGGAACGTTCAGGCTGTTTGCTGTTGACAGCGGTTATCGCTGAATGCCTCTCAAAGCATGCTGCGGTCACGGATGACTGGAGATGGCTGTCGCACTGCAATCCTCCCGAAAAAATTGATCGTGTTTACAGGACTAGGAAACGTAAACTGGTGATTGTATTTGAATGACGCTTTGGCAGTATTTGTAACATTTATTTGTCTGTAAATGCATGCACAGTCTTGATGTTTTTGGATTTAAACCTGTGACAAATTGTATAACATTTTTTGAAAGATTGCTTAGCATCTTCAAAAATACCTGTAACGATGCGCAATTTTACCGGACGTACGTCTCGTATATTGACTTGAGATCCTGAAAGTTTTGAATCAATCCATTCATGCGTTTCTGAAATACAGCGCTTTTTGTCATGGTACCCCTCAAAATGGACACAAAAACTCTCGTTTTCTACTGCTCGTGCGCTCCACACCTGCATCTGTAGAAATGACATAACACAAGAGATACGTAAAATACTAAAACAGAACAACCTGTTCTGCACAGAATATTGACTTGGCTTTCTCCTCGTTTTTAAAACTTGTCAAGTTTAGCCTATTCTGAATTTGTGTCTATTTTTTATTTGGTACCTTACGTTTTAGTCAGGTCGATTATGGGGGTACCCTTACTTCGGCGGCGGTCACCTGATACCTATAACAGATATCTTTGATTTGAAAAAGGTTCCAGGTATCCAAGTAAAGGGCCTTGATATAGCTCAGTTGGCGGGGATATAGCTCAGTTGGTAGCGCGCTGGATTTGTATTCAGTTGGCCGCTGTCAGCGTGAGTTCGATCCCAGGTTCGGCGGAAATTTATTTCAGAGTCAACTTTGTGTGCAGACTCTCTTCGGTGTCCGAACTCCCCCCCCCCCCCCCCCCCCGTGTACACTACATTGGGTGTGCACGTTAAAGTTCCGACGATTGACAAAAGGGTCTTTCCTGGCAAAATTGCTTAGGCACAGTTAATAATTGTCTACCTATACCCGTGTGACTTGGAATAATAGGCCGTGAAAGGTAAATATGCGCCGAAATGGCTGCAATTACTGGCCGTATAAAATTTCATCTCACACGGCATCACTGCAGAGCGCCTAGAACTGTACCCACGGAATATGCGCGATATAAGCGTCATTGATTGATTGATTGATTGAATGGCATTTAAAGTTTGAATAAAATGACACGGGAATGAATGTTTTAGTTGGGGTACGAAAATGGGTGCAATAATGTTTTTGCTCAGTTTAGAATGCTTATCTCGATAGTTAAGGACATCAATTTTATGTATTTGGCAAAACTGCACTAGTTCACAATGTACTCACAATTCAATCTTTACTAATATTATATTACTGGGATGTGGTCACAAACTTGCCGCATGAAGGACAGGCTTGTTTGTTGTCATGTCTTACAATTAACAGACAAGCACACATCGAATGCTTTATGTAAGTCTTGAACATTTTGCTTAATATGGTGGGGGAATGAATGGCCTTTCCAGACATATATAAATGGTTTGCACAAAACGGCCACATGACAAACATCTGCACGCAAACGCATCTGCCTATTTTTTTTTTATATGACGCGTAGTATAGATAACCTTACATATGGGTTACATGTTGCTTGGAAAGAACTCAGCAAATACAATTCTACCCGATAGGTATGAGATATGCAGCTGATCTGTCTTTCAGGCCATTTAAACAAAAATATGTACTGGACGAATAAAAACGATGTATAATATTTTGATTGAATGTTTTCAAATGCATGCAAGCAAATCGAGTATAGATGAATATGTCTGGAGCCTAAGTGAGAAAGAGAGAGAGAGAGAGAGAGAGAGAGAGAGAGAGAGAGAGAGAGAGAGAGAGAGAGAGAGAGAGAGAGAGAGAGAGAGAGAGAGAGAGAGAGAGAGAGAGAGAGAGAGAGAGTGAGAAAGAACAAATAGAGAAGAGAGAGCGCAATGTTTAGGAACTTCTTTTTCCCACAGATACTGCAACGAAAAGCAACAGTTCACATGAGTATTCCAGTGATCAGAGAGAGAGAGAGAGAGAAGTGTAAATCATGTTTTGAGGATACTGGACAAAAATAACCGAGTGGTTGATCAGCGCACATCTTACATCTTGTAGTCTCTATCATAAGGAACACATGCATATGAAAAAATAAGATACCAAAAACAAAACAACAAGGAACAAAAGATAATAAGCCGGAATATTTATTTCTAAACAAACGCATCAATAAACAATGATCAAAAGCAAATACAAATCTGTAATGTATAATCTTGGTTATAAACTACATTCTTGGAAAGTTTGATGAATAACTTCGTTACATTTTTTTTCATAAGCACTTCCATGCATATAGTCAAAGCACTTCTAAGAGGCTAATAGGTGTCATCTAACAAGTAGTACAACAATGGTAAGATTCTGCGATTTAACATATTACATTTGAATCACTCTATGTAGCAAAACAGCACAGGAAACTATCAGCACAACATGAAAACAATTATTCACACAGCAGCTGATTAAAACTGCGAACTCGTCTGCCTTCTTCAACGTTTAGTAAACACACTCTTGGTTGTAGAGAGGCAAAACAGATTATTTGGAAAGGTAATATACACTCTTCGAAAAAAACGTTTCTGACTGATGAAGAAAATATATGCATTAAAAATGTGCTTACAATCAAGGTTCTATTATTTGATTGAAATTTGCGTGTAATGTAATAATAATAATAATAATAATTGTCAGTAAGTACTGGTGTCACATGACTGATGTGAACCAGTTGATTGGCTAATGGCGATGCGCTAAAACTGTTAGCGCACTCTTGGAGTGCGCTAACTTTTCCACAGAGCGTATCTTCCGCCCTTTGCCTAAGCGAGACTGTGCTCTCATCCTCAGAATTAATTAATGACATGTAGCTTATATTCTCCACAATACCAAATGACCATAAATTCCCTGCTTCTCAATTAAAGCAGAAGTGGTTTGTTTCTGACAGATTGCATGTGCCTGTGCCAGTGCCAGTGATCTAAAACTAGAAGCCACTGTGTTTCATCTAATTTTCGCGGACTTGCATAGATTCTTCTCATATGCCGTGTTAGTGGCATGTAGCTTATCATCCACATTATCAAATGATGAGTTAGTATACAATTGAATTCCCAGCGGCTAACAGAAAACACAAGTGTTATTCCGATAACGTAGGCTACCACCTAGACCAGTTTGGAAGACTGACTCGATCGACTCTGTAGCAGACTACACAGAAATACGACTACATCAGTTCAGTAAATGAATGGTTTCTGAATTATTATTTCAAGGCAAGAACAATCGTAATTGAAAAGTGCAGACTGCAGTGGTTCGATTGCCCAGGTAGCCTAGCAGTAGCACAGTAGCAGACGACATAAACCCCGCTCAGCAAATTAACATGTTGGGCAAATGTGAACGAAAAAACGATGGGGATATAATACGTGTAGGGTTCAGAGCATTCTTACCGTTCATATTTAGTATCAGACTCCCCGATGAGTGAAGATACAACACGAGAAATATGCCACATTTGTTTTGAAAATGTGCGAACCGTCGAGTCACGCTTCGAGTCAATTCAAGGGGAGTCACTCCGCACAGTCAATCCGTCGAAGCTCGACTGGAGGTTTCGAATCGCACATAATGAAGAGCACAGTCCTTTCTCCGAGTTCAAATGAGGTCTCTCTGAAAGATCATCACTGTTCAGATTAACGCTACACTGGAATTTACCAACAGAAATTAAAATGCGTGTGACGAAAGCACGACACACTTGAGACACCCCACACAAAAGTAGATCTTTACTGTACACGACCTGACCACACAGTTATGCCTATTCAAATGCGCGTTGCAAAATGTGCGTTTGGAATCTTCTTTTTTTCTATGGCGGTAATGACAATATCGTTATTGAAACAATCCCAGGGCACTAAGGGATTTATAGAGCAAATCTCGAAAATAATTATTGAACTCAGCGCTATGCGCTTCGTTCAATAATGAATTTTCTCGATTTGCTCTATAAATCCCTTAGTGCACTGGGATGTCTCAATAACTTAAATGATAATAATAATAATAATAAAACATTCTTTTATAGCGCTGTTCACCGCCGAATGGCAGTCTCATGGCGCCAAATGCTCAATACATAGTCATGGACATTCACATGTAACCTACTCACCAGTTTGGGCTTAAGAGCGGAAAAATTAATGCGTAGTGCTCAACAACTCTCCAGAAGAATAACTGATGCACAATGTACGTTTGCTTGACCACATTTTAATTTTTTTAAAGAGTCCATGCGCAACCAGAATGTTTTTTTTTGTGCAAATAAATTTGTTTCGAGAGAAATACTACACACTGTTTTATGTGATTAATAATGAAAACAGGATTTACATATTACACGAAACAAGAAATTACATATATAACCATATTAAAGTCAGTTTACACAATACATTGTGGTTTCCATCAGACCAAGATTAAATGATGATGATGATGATGATGATGATGATGATGATGATGATGATGATGATGGTGATGATGATAACAATAACTATGTAATCGGCTTTAAATTGCCACATAAACGTAACAAGACATCCCTTTAGAAGTATTTGATATTTGTAAAACCACAGAGTTTGGTATACAGAGTGAAGAATGCGTTTACCATTTTCATTAACAAATAGAGAGAGAAATATGTAATAACCGCTGAAAAAGGAGAGGAGCATCTCAACAAAGGAACATTGATTATAATTATGAGCTAAAGAATACTAGAACTCTCCTTTGAACATTGCTTGTCCTCAACCGCTGTTCCACTTTATTTTCGAGCAATCTTTGAACACACCTAGTTTAGATTTTCTACCTTTCTCACTACACAACCAAACTGTGAAAATATGTTTTGTTTCAAAGATCTACCTAGCTCTTAAAACCGTCAACAATATCATTCTTCTTTTTTAACCAAAACACGACCCTTCTTTGACTCTAAAATGTGACAAGGTCTACAAGACTCAAATCAGTATGGAGGTCATCCAACAAAAGATGGGAGAGAGAGAGAGAGAGAGAGAGAGAGAGAGAGAGAGAGAGAGAGAGAGAGAGAGAGAGAGAGAGAGAGAGAGAGAGAGAGACAGACAGACAGAACTCAGAAATTTCAGAACTCAGAAATTTTATTGTAAACCACACTGTTGTGTTTGTACAAGGGGGGAGTAGAGTTTCCATTCAATGTATACTCTCTCACAAACAAGTAAGAACAAGTGCATAATACAGTGCTAAGGGTTGGAACATAGCGATCGAAAATCATTTACACACATTCATTTTAGCCTAGCAGTTGCTGTCGATGCCTGAATGCATAAAATGTATACCGGGAGAGTGCCCACAACCTACTTTTGTTTTGTGTTAGTAGTATCTGCATTGACGAGTTTTCTAGTTGACCGATTTCAAAGACATTTCCTAGGTAAGTTTCTCTTATATCAGAGTATACTGGACACTTAAAAAGAAAGTGGTGCTCGTTTTCGTGAGGGTATCTGCAAAGTGGGCAAACATGGGAACCGTTTGCAGAATATCTCTGTTTGTTGCACATCAGGGGTGAAACCCCAAGTCTGAGTTTTGTGAACACTTTTTGGATATATGGATTGTCTATTTGGTCAAGGTACTTTTCTCTTCCAAAGTCAGGTTTAAACAATTTGTATGTGTCATACCTCTCACTGTCTTCTAGCTTACTGTGCCAGTTCTGGGTAAAGCAGTCTTTTAGGCGTTGTTGAAAAGCCTTGATAAAGTGTTTTTCGTTGCCGACATAGCCGTACGTCCACACATGTCCAAACCCATTTTCACATAGGAGGTTTCTGACCCTAGCGGACCAATTGTCTGTCCCTCTGTCTGCCATGTTCCTCATCATCACATGGGCCATTTTTACATATCTTGTGTTGGGGAGGCGATTTAGCCGCAACCAATATTTAACGCATCTGGTAGCAGCGAGGACTGATAGGGGAAATCTACCGAGTTCTCCGTATACCATGCAGTTGGGACTTTGGGGGGAAACACCTATTATCCGTTTGCATGCGAACATGTGTACCTTTTCAATGTTAGAGCAATCAAAACAACCCCACATTTCTGAACCGTATAGCAATATGGGGGTAATCTGTGTATCAAAGAGTGTGAAAAAAAGGTTTAGATCATAACATCCAATGTTCCACAAAACTCTAAAAATGTCGATAACACCACGCTTAGCTCGTACAATAGAGTCTTCAAAGCATCGTTGGATGGAAACTTTGGTGGTCAAGGTTAAGCCGAGATATTTATACGAGTTGGTAACGTACATGTTGTCGTGACCAAATGTCCAGGCTTCGTTTTTCCCCAAGTATCCACCGTTGCGAAATACCAACACTTTTGTTTTTTCTTTGTTTACCTTTAAACCTAATCTGTTGGCAACTTCATGCAATATATTTAACTGGTTTTGTAGTCCCACCGGTGTCACTGAAAGCAATGCTATGTCGTCAGCAAACATCATGATAAATAGTTCAATTTCACCCGGAAGAAGTTGAATTCCATGCCTCCCTTTTAGAATCATTTCAGACGCAAGTTCGTTAATCAAAAAAGAGAACAGGATTGGGCTTGCCAAGCATCCTTGTTTAAGACCTTGCATACACTCAAAAAAGGCCGTGTAGTCAGAGTTACACCGAACACAAGATAATACGTTTGAGTACATTGCTCTGAGTGTTTGAAGCATTTTTCCCCCAATGCCGATCTTGAGCAGTACATTCCATAGTACATCTCTTTTGACAGTGTCGAGAGAGAGAGACAGAGAGAGAGAGAGAGAGAGATTTGTTTTGATATTGTCGACCTAATCTTGACTATTATGAGTGGACTATTTGCGCCTCGATATTTTATTTATGTTATTTACGTTTTATGTTGTATATTGTAATGCTGTGATACACCACACCTGAGTTTCTCGTTGAGATAATAAAGCGTTCTATGTCTATGTTAATAAAGTTTCAATTCCCAAGCTACAGAAACAACCGAGAAAACTCAAATTACCTTTTCTGACTTGATCATACGTGACTTGGAAATTTAACATCACGTATGGAGATCATGAGACATTAAAGGTGTGTGAAGTTTGAAGGCTGTAACTGCAACTATGTCTGATGCAAATTCAGCAACTCAGGTGAGCAATATAAAACTCAAACTACACTTGGCCATAACATTATTGCGACAAATTTCGCACCCAAATCAAAGCATTAATTCCCGTGTCATTTCATTCAAACTTTCTATGCTAGTTAAGGCCGTTCACTTGAATTTCTGGATCACCTTTCGGGTTAAAGATTTCTTTTACAGGGATCATGTAACCGCCGATCAAATAACGGTACCCTCAAAATCGATGGGACAAAAACAGAACGGACCAATACAATACAAAAATCGACGAAAAATCACAATAGGCAAAGCTTTGACATACGAGCAAAAAGGCAAATCAATTAACTACCCAGAACAGGTTGTTTTGTTTAGCTAGCTTGCGTGTTTCGTGTGCTATGCTATTCCTACTGATGCAGGTCTCGATCGCATGAGCGGTCGAAAATGGGAGGTTTTTTTCGTACATTTTGAGGGGTATCATGACAACATATGTGCGAGTGAGTGTGCGAGCGCATGTGAGTACTGTTGTTAGTTTAGCATTGTTTTTTTGTGTGTTTTTTTTTTCTTTTTTTTTCTTGTTCCTTTTATTGTTACATGTTTGTCTACCATAATTTACAATTATTAATTTGACATTATTTTAAACCTGTTATATTAAAATCGTCCGCCAGATTTTCATTTGCTTTAAGAGTACGCTTATAAGCCTAGCTTGTTGTGCTCCATTTTCCTAATTTCATGTATGTGGCAATTGTTCCAAGGAAATGTATTGAATAAAAACTTGTTTAAACCATCATGACAACAAGAGCAATTAGTTATTGTCATATTGAGTGTATACTGAATTATTTTGCAATTAGCATCAGTAATGTAATAACGTACCATTGTCAGTGCAGGCAGTTACTTTCCCAGAGCGCGAACGATTCGGATGAGTTCCGAAACTTTAGCGTCTTTTGCCGATGCAACGGCTTTCGCATTGAAGATGACATATCTGCCCTTAGCTTCGGTCATGACATCATGCAAGTGCTTTCCCGCTCTTTGCAAATCCCGCTCGAAATTCCTTTCCTGCTGATCTCCGAAGGTAAAGGCCAGAACAAGAACTTGTGATAAGTCACCTCCCATCAGTGACTTGGTTTTTGTGTAGATACTTTTCTTTTCTGGAGTGTACCTGTGTAAAAAATAAATAAACTATAATCACAGATACAAGACGTGAACACAATAAAGAGATATAATGGACCAACCAACTGGGATCATCCTTACAGCTATGCAGTTCTGGTTGGTGGCTTTTCTGACGTCACCCCTCACCTGACATACCTTCAAATTAATGTTTTAGCACGTAGTTATTCAAATTTGAAAGGGTCGTGTTTTGGTTAATGTTTCAAGACTTCGACATTATTCGCTGCTGTCTGTTATTTTCGTCCCACGTTATGCCCCTGAGAGGAGCCCGTATTTTCTCCGTTGTTGCTAGGATGTGACCTCGCCAAAAGGGCTAAAAGCAGGAAACAAAGAAAATGTTAACTATTAATATAAAACAGGGGCGGTTCAGTTAGTTTATAAGGGGGGGGGGGGGGGGTGGATGGCTGCTCTAAGAATTCAATGGTGTTAATCGAGGATGCGCAGTGTGCCCGAAACTGCCTGGGGGGGCCGGGCAAACCCCTAGAAAAGATTAGTCCGAGAAAGCGAAATCGTGCTATCTAATGTCATCTGAGCCTAGAAACTGACGGGAAATCATCTTACCACTTCACCGATTAAAACAACATATCTCGTTTCTTTCTTTCTTTTTTTCAGCTGGTGGGGGGTGTGCACCCCCCCCCCTCCCCCCGATGAATCAACCCATGTCAAATAATGTGCAGATGCATACATACTTGTCGTCACTCCTGATGGTCAAGATGACAGCGTCTGGTTTGGAACCAGTCAACTCCACCCACTTAGCAACCTCCCTCCGTCTGTCTTCAGGCATCTTTGCGTTGACGATGTCAGGTGTGTCCACCACCTACACACACACACACACACACACACACACACACACACACACACACACATATACACACACACACAGGGATTTAATTGATGTATGTCAATGAATTGGGTGACTCTTACAAAAGAATTGGTTTAAGCATGCACTGGAATAGAACTGCGAATATCCCATATCATGTTTGGCTGCCGCGCTCTGCACAGTATTTCGTGTTGATGGCGCTACACGTATTTAATGTCAATATCTCATATTGGTCCGTAAAAACCACTCTAGACAAAACATTCAGCATGGTTACCTCAACTTCCACGTTGTCAAGGAAAGCTCTTTCCTTCTGAGCTGTCTGCGTCATTTCCGACATTCCTGACCCCGTCGTAAATGCGTTGCGGTGCAGAATCATGTTGGCCAGCGTACTTTTCCCGGACCCCATCTCACCCACGATGAGAAGACGAAGAAGTTTACTTTGCAGAGGAGCACCGTATGCCGCTATTTGTTGGCGTGAAGTAGCCCCAGCTTCAGAGTATGCTGCTTCACGATGTTGAAAGCGACTGTCATCCTCAGGGGGGGTGTCTGCACATTTGAATAACGGCTACAAGTTTTCAACAAAAACGTTATACAGTTGACACTTGTGTTAAAGGTAGCCTTTGAATTTGGCAGGCTATTACTTTGAATAAGACTATCCCTACACTGAGTGTTCTCTGTGCAGAATGTTTTATAATTAATTAATGGTGTAGACGCAATTAGCTAGCTAGTGGCTTTCAACGAATGTGATTCATCGGGAAATGATAAAGAATGCATTAGGTGTTTTTTTTATTTGAAGTGGAATTCTATTATGGAAATAATCAATACAGTAGAAGTACATTGTCTTTGACAGAGTCGTCAACCAGCCAAGCGCTACTTTCCCCCAGCGAAGGACATTTCTGCCATGATCACACACACACATACATCTTCGTCAAATGTACGTCAACATATCTCCCTTATACCCCCCCCCCCCCCCCCACGGAAAAGATAGAACCAATACAACATTGACGAACAATCACAATTGGCAAAACTTTGCAACTGTTACATACGAGAAGAAAGTCACATCAATGATCTACCTTCAACAGATTGTTTTGTGATCGCGTGTTTCGTGTGCTATGCTATTCCTACTGATGCAGTCTCGATCGCATGAGCGGTCGGAAACGGGAGTTTTTTTCTCGTAAATATTGAGGGGTATCATGCAAAGAAGCGCAATTAATTATCTGGTGTATACTGAATTATTTTGCAATTAACATCAGTAATGCAATAACGTACCATTTTCACTGCAGGCAATTACTTACCCAGAGCGCGAACGATTCGGATGAGTTCCGAAACTTTAGCGTCTTTTGCCGATGCAACGGCTTTCGCATTGAAGATGACATATCTGCCCTTAGCTTCGGTCATGACATCATGCAAGTGCTTTCCCGCTCTTTTCAAATCCCGCTCGAAATTCCTTTCCTGCTGATCTCCGAAGGTAAAAGCCAGAACAAGAACTTGTGATAAGTCACCTCCCATCAGTGACTTGGTTTTTGTGTAGATACTTTTCTTTTCTGGAGTGTACCTGTGTAAAAAAATAAACAAACTATAATCACAGATACAAGACGTAAACACAATAAAGAGATATAATGGACCAACCAACTGGGATCATCCTTACAGCTATGCAGTTCTGGTTGGTGGCTGTACTGATGTCACCCCTCACCTGACTTACCTTCAAACTAATGTTTTAGCCCGCAGCTATTCAAATTTGAATGGGCCGTGTTTTGGGTAGTTCTTTTTTAAACTGTGAATTCCCCACTTCGACATTATTCGCTGCTGTCTGTTATTTTCGTCCCACGTTATGCCCCTGAGAGGAGCCCGTATTTTCTCCGTTGTTGCTAGGATGTGACCTCACCAAAAGGGCTAAAAGCAGGAAACAAAGAAAATGTTAACTATTAATATAAAACAGGGGCGGATCAGTTAGTTTATAAGGGGGGAGGGGGTGGATGGCTGCTCTAAGAATTCAATGGTGTTAATCGAGGATGCGCAGTGTGCCCGAAACTGCCTGGGGGGGCCGGGCAAACCCCTAGAAAAGATTAGTCCGAGAAAGCGAAATCGTGCTATCTAATGTCATCTGAGCCTAGAAACTGACGGGAAATCATCTTACCACTTCACCGATTAAAACAACATATCTCGTTTCTTTCTTTCTTTTTTTCAGCTGGTGGGGGTGTGCACCCCCCCCCTCCCCCCGATGAATCAACCCATGTCAAATAATGTGCAGATGCATACATACTTGTCGTCACTCCTGATGGTCAAGATGACAGCGTCTGGTTTGGAACCAGTCAACTCCACCCACTTAGCAACCTCCCTCCGTCTGTCTTCAGGCATCTTTGCGTTGACGATGTCAGGTGTGTCCACCACCTACACACACACACACACACACACACACACACACACACACACACACACACACACACACACACACACACACACACATACACACACACACAGGGATTTAATTGATGTATGTCAATGAATTGGGTGACTCTTACAAAAGAATTGGTTTAAGCATGCACTGGAATAGAACTGCGAATATCCCATATCATGTTTGGCTGCCGCGCTCTGCACAGTATTTCGTGTTGATGGCGCTACACGTATTTAATGTCAATATCTCATATTGGTCCGTAAAAACCACTCTAGACAAAACATTCAGCATGGTTACCTCAACTTCCACGTTGTCAAGGAAAGCTCTTTCCTTCTGAGCTGTCTGCGTCATTTCCGACATTCCTGACCCCGTCGTAAATGCGTTGCGGTGCAGAATCATGTTGGCCAGCGTACTTTTCCCGGACCCCATCTCACCCACGATGAGAAGACGAAGAAGTTTACTTTGCAGAGGAGCACCGTATGCCGCTATTCTTTGGCGTGAAGTCGCCCCAGCTTCAGAGTATGCTGCTTCACGATGTTGAAAGCGACTGTCATCCTCAGGGGGAGTGTCTGCAAATTTGAATAACGGCTACAAGTTTTCAACAAAAACGTTATACAGTTGACACTTGTGTTAAAGGTACCCTTTGAATTTGGCAGGCTATTACTTTGAATAAGACTATCCCTCCACTGAGTGTTCTCTGTGCAGAATGTTTTATAATTAATTAATGGTGTAGACGCAATTAGCTAGCTAGTGGCTCCTCGCGCCCCCTAATTGGCGTAGCTAGAGGCGCGTCCCCCGGGTGGTGGATGGGGGAGCCTTCTCTACTAATTTCTGAGAGAAGGTCTCATCACTCTCGATGCCGTGAACCTAATTAGGATCTTTTTCTTGTTTCTTCTCTATTTCTGCCTCCCCAAAGTCCTTTTACTTTCCTTTTCTCACCCATAAAATTCTTCACTTATTACCCTTGTTAAGTGGTTCTTGTATAGAATATAGTCAATGTTTGTAAAGATTTTAGTCAAGCAGTATGTAAGAAATGTTTAGTCCTTTGTACTGGAAACTTGCATTCTCCCAGTAAGGTCATATATTGTACTACGTTGCAAGCCCCTGGAGCAATTTTTTTATTAGTGCTTTTGTGAACAAGAAATACTTAACAAGTGGCTCTATCCCATCTCCCTCCTTTCCCCAATCCCATCTCCCCCCTTTCCCTCGTCGCGATATAACCTTCGTGGTTGAAAACGACGTTAAACACCAAATAAAGAAAGATCGATAGTGGCTTTCAACGAATGTGATTCATCAGGAAATGATAAAGAATGCATTAGGTGGTTTTTTTTCATTTGAAGTGGAATTCTATTATGGAAATAAGCAATACAGTAGAAGTGCAATGTCTTTGACAGAGTCGTCAACCAACCAAGCACTACATTCCCCCAGCGAAGGACATTTTTCTGCCATGATCACACACACATACATCTTCGTCAAATGTACGTCAACATATCTCCCTCAACCCCCCCCCCCCCCCCCCCACGGAAAAGATAGAACCAATACAACATTGACGAACAATCACAATTGGCAAAACATTGCAACTGTTACATACGAGAAGAAAGTCAAATCAATGATCTACCTTCAACAGATTGTTTTGTTTAGCTTCCTCGCGTGTTTCGTGTGCTATGCTATTCCTACTGATGCAGTCTCGATCGCATGAGCGGTCGGAAACGGGAGTTTTTTTCTCGTAAATATTGAGGGGTATCATGCAAAGAAGCGCAATTAATTATCTGGTGTATACTGAATTATTTTGCAATTAACATCAGTAATGCAATAACGTACCATTTTCACTGCAGGCAATCACTTACCCAGAGCGCGAACGATTCGGATGAGTTCCGAAACTTTAGCGTCTTTTGCCGATGCAACGGCTTTCGCATTGAAGATGACATATCTGCCCTTAGCTTCGGTCATGACATCATGCAAGTGCTTTCCCGCTCTTTTCAAATCCCGCTCGAAATTCCTTTCCTGCTGATCTCCGAAGGTAAAGGCCAGAACAAGAACTTGTGATAAGTCACCTCCCATCAGTGACTTGGTTTTTGTGTAGATACTTTTCTTTTCTGGAGTGTACCTGTGTAAAAAAATAAACAAACTATAATCACAGATACAAGACGTAAACACAATAAAGAGATATAATGGACCTGTAAAGGATTGATTCTTTTAGCTCATTAGAACACGCGAGTGCCGAGACTACTAGATAATCACGTCACGCGGGTCCGAGATTACCGAGACTATCTACGTCAGAAAGATGTACGTCATTTCTTTCAGCCACAATTCTTTCTTTTATTGTAGATTTCGAAGGAAAAGAAATGTCGTGTCTGATCTAATTATTTCAATTGTAAAGGTTCTTAGCGACGAATTGTTTATAATACAACCAAGTGTGTACATCGCTAAGCAACTACGTAGATACAGAAACGCCGGAAGTAGAAGAACAGGCGTTAAGATCAACAGACCAGGCAAGGCGGAGAGCTCCAGTTTCTCACCATTAACCAGACGTATTAACGCTGCAGAGAAGGAAGCCATTAAACCAGCCATTTCGCCGTCTTGGAGGGTAACTAGTTGTTAGTTTGTTAGTGGATTTCGATCAAGAACGAACCAGATGACATCATATTCATTTGTCGCAGAGAATGCGTGTAGATGTGTTCTTTCTTCAATTAGTTTTGTCGTAGAATTAGTAGGATGAATATTGATAGGGTTGTCATTTAGGGAATAAATAATAATTTAGGGAATGTCTGATATTTAACAGCTTCTACGTTTGATCGCAGGTTCGTATACGGGAAGACGAATCAGGCAAGACATCATCAACAGAGCTGCGTTCTAGAAGAGTCATCCACGTCATCGTCATCATCAAGTTCATCGTCGTCATGGTTCCTGTAAACATTGGTCATCATCGAAGGTCGAGAATTTTCTGCAGACTGTGATCGTCTAATGTGAATGGATCCATCGTCGTCATTTAAGGAAGTATTCATTATATTTGTTTCATCACCTCCAAATTTCTAAAGAACTTTTATCGTCGTCCTTGGAATTGCAATGACTGAATGAGCCACGTTTCCGGAAAATGATCGATTTCATATCAACGAACAATAACCATAATTAAATTATTGTGAAGTGAAGAATTAAATCTAAGATATTAATGTATAACCTGAGTCAACTTTGTGCAAGACCGGGAAGCAGTTAAGAAATTATAATTCATGCTGTGGATTTCTGTTCTAAATTTCCTTGAACAAATTCAACCGATAGCTGAATTGTAATTGTAGTAAAAATATGGGATTTTAGTCATAAGAAAGAAAAATCCGCATAACAGGACCAACCAACTGGGATCATCCTTACAGCTATGCAGTTCTGGTTGGTGGCTGTACTGATGTCACCCCTCACCTGACTTACCTTCAAACTAATGTTTTAGCCCGCAGCTATTCAAATTTGAATGGGCCGTGTTTTGGGTAGTTCTTTTTTAAACTGTGAATTCCCCACTTCGACATTATTCGCTGCTGTCTGTTATTTTCGTCCCACGTTATGCCCCTGAGAGGAGCCCGTATTTTCTCCGTTGTTGCTAGGATGTGACCTCACCAAAAGGGCTAAAAGCAGGAAACAAAGAAAATGTTAACTATTAATATAAAACAGGGGCGGATCAGTTAGTTTATAAGGGGGGAGGGGGTGGATGGCTGCTCTAAGAATTCAATGGTGTTAATCGAGGATGCGCAGTGTGCCCGAAACTGCCAGGGGGGGCCGGGCAAACCCCTAGAAAAGATTAGTCCGAGAAAGCGAAATCGTGCTATCTAATGTCATCTGAGCCTAGAAACTGACGGGAAATCATCTTACCACTTCACCGATTAAAACAACATATCTCGTTTCTTTCTTTCTTTTTTTCAGCTGGTGGGGGGTGTGCACCCCCCCCCCCCTCCCCCCGATGAATCAACCCATGTCAAATAATGTGCAGATGCATACATACTTGTCGTCACTCCTGATGGTCAAGATGACAGCGTCTGGTTTGGAACCAGTCAACTCCACCCACTTAGCAACCTCCCTCCGTCTGTCTTCAGGCATCTTTGCGTTGACGATGTCAGGTGTGTCCACCACCTACACACACACACACACACACACACACACACACACACACACACACACACACACACACATACACACACACACACAGGGATTTAATTGATGTATGTCTATGAATTGGGTGACTCTTACAAAAGAATTGGTTTAAGCATGCACTGGAATAGAACTACGAATATCCCATATCATGTTTGGCTGCCGCGCTCTGCACAGTATTTCGTGTTGATGGCGCTACACGTATTTAATGTCAATATCTCATATTGGTCCGTAAAAACCACTCTAGACAAAACATTCAGCATGGTTACCTCAACTTCCACGTTGTCAAGGAAAGCTCTTTCCTTCTGAGCTGTCTGCGTCATTTCCGACATTCCTGACCCCGTCGTAAATGCGTTGCGGTGCAGAATCATGTTGGCCAGCGTACTTTTCCCGGACCCCATCTCACCCACGATGAGAAGACGAAGAAGTTTACTTTGCAGAGGAGCACCGTATGCCGCTATTCTTTGGCGTGAAGTCGCCCCAGCTTCAGAGTATGCTGCTTCACGATGTTGAAAGCGACTGTCATCCTCAGGGGGAGTGTCTGCAAATTTGAATAACGGCTACAAGTTTTCAACAAAAACGTTATACAGTTGACACTTGTGTTAAAGGTACCCTTTGAATTTGGCAGGCTATTACTTTGAATAAGACTATCCCTCCACTGAGTGTTCTCTGTGCAGAATGTTTTATAATTAATTAATGGTGTAGACGCAATTAGCTAGCTAGTGGCTCCTCGCGCCCCCTAATTGGCGTAGCTAGAGGCGCGTCCCCCGGGTGGTGGATGGGGGAGCCTTCTCTACTAATTTCTGAGAGAAGGTCTCATCACTCTCGATGCCGTGAACCTAATTAGGATCTTTTTCTTGTTTCTTCTCTATTTCTGCCTCCCCAAAGTCCTTTTACTTTCCTTTTCTCACCCATAAAATTCTTCACTTATTACCCTTGTTAAGTGGTTCTTGTATAGAATATAGTCAATGTTTGTAAAGATTTTAGTCAAGCAGTATGTAAGAAATGTTTAGTCCTTTGTACTGGAAACTTGCATTCTCCCAGTAAGGTCATATATTGTACTACGTTGCAAGCCCCTGGAGCAATTGTTTTATTAGTGCTTTTGTGAACAAGAAACACTTAACAAGTGGCTCTATCCCGTCTCCCCCCTTTCCCCTATCCCATCTCCCCCCTTTCCCTCGTCGCGATATAACCTTCGTGGTTGAAAACGACGTTAAACACCAAATAAAGAAAGATCGATAGTGGCTTTCAACGAATGTGATTCATCAGGAAATGATAAAGAATGCATTAGGTGGTTTTTTTTCATTTGAAGTGGAATTCTATTATGGAAATAATCAATACAGTAGAGGTGCAATGTCTTTGACAGAGTCGTCAACCAACCAAGCACTACATTCCCCCAGCGAAGGACATTTCTGCCATGATCACACACACACATACATCTTCGTCAAATGTACGTCAACATATCTCCCTCAAACCCCCCCCCCCCCCCCCCACGGAAAAGATAGAACCAATACAACATTGACGAACAATCACAATTGGCAAAACATTGCAACTGTTACATACGAGAAGAAAGTCAAATCAATGATCTACCTTCAACAGATTGTTTTGTTTAGCTTCCTCGCGTGTTTCGTGTGCTATGCTATTCCTACTGATGCAGTCTCGATCGCATGAGCGGTCGGAAACGGGAGTTTTTTTCTCGTAAATATTGAGGGGTATCATGCAAAGAAGCGCAATTAATTATCTGGTGTATACTGAATTATTTTGCAATTAACATCAGTAATGCAATAACGTACCATTTTCACTGCAGGCAATTACTTACCCAGAGCGCGAACGATTCGGATGAGTTCCGAAACTTTAGCGTCTTTTGCCGATGCAACGGCTTTCGCATTGAAGATGACATATCTGCCCTTAGCTTCGGTCATGACATCATGCAAGTGCTTTCCCGCTCTTTTCAAATCCCGCTCGAAATTCCTTTCCTGCTGATCTCCGAAGGTAAAAGCCAGAACAAGAACTTGTGATAAGTCACCTCCCATCAGTGACTTGGTTTTTGTGTAGATACTTTTCTTTTCTGGAGTGTACCTGTGTAAAAAAATAAACAAACTATAATCACAGATACAAGACGTAAACACAATAAAGAGATATAATGGACCTGTAAAGGATTGATTCTTTTAGCTCATTAGAACACGCGAGTGCCGAGACTACTAGATAATCACGTCACGCGGGTCCGAGATTACCGAGACTATCTACGTCAGAAAGATGTACGTCATTTCTTTCAGCCACAATTCTTTCTTTTATTGTAGATTTCGAAGGAAAAGAAATGTCGTGTCTGATCTAATTATTTCAATTGTAAAGGTTCTTAGCGACGAATTGTTTATAATACAACCAAGTGTGTACATCGCTAAGCAACTACGTAGATACAGAAACGCCGGAAGTAGAAGAACAGGCGTTAAGATCAACAGACCAGGCAAGGCGGAGAGCTCCAGTTTCTCACCATTAACCAGACGTATTAACGCTGCAGAGAAGGAAGCCATTAAACCAGCCATTTCGCCGTCTTGGAGGGTAACTAGTTGTTAGTTTGTTAGTGGATTTCGATCAAGAACGAACCAGATGACATCATATTCATTTGTCGCAGAGAATGCGTGTAGATGTGTTCTTTCTTCAATTAGTTTTGTCGTAGAATTAGTAGGATGAATATTGATAGGGTTGTCATTTAGGGAATGTCTGATATTTAACAGCTTCTACGTTTGATCGCAGGTTCGTATACGGGAAGACGAATCAGGCAAGACATCATCAACAGAGCTGCGTTCTAGAAGAGTCATCCACGTCATCGTCATCATCAAGTTCATCGTCGTCATGGTTCCTGTAAACATTGGTCATCATCGAAGGTCGAGAATTTTCTGCAGACTGTGATCGTCTAATGTGAATGGATCCATCGTCGTCATTTAAGGAAGTATTCATTATATTTGTTT
The DNA here is from genome assembly GCF_037325665.1 of Littorina saxatilis. Taxonomy (NCBI): domain Eukaryota; kingdom Metazoa; phylum Mollusca; class Gastropoda; order Littorinimorpha; family Littorinidae; genus Littorina; species Littorina saxatilis. The sequence continues at coordinate 2,320,293 of NC_090252.1, read as the reverse complement.
CATCACCTCCAAATTTCTAAAGAACTTTTATCGTCGTCCTTGGAATTGCAATGACTGAATGAGCCACGTTTCCGGAAAATGATCGATTTCATATCAACGAACAATAACCATAATTAAATTATTGTGAAGTGAAGAATTAAATCTAAGATATTAATGTATAACCTGAGTCAACTTTGTGCAAGACCGGGAAGCAGTTAAGAAATTATAATTCATGCTGTGGATTTCTGTTCTAAATTTCCTTGAACAAATTCAACCGATAGCTGAATTGTAATTGTAGTAAAAATATGGGATTTTAGTCATAAGAAAGAAAAATCCGCATAACAGGACCAACCAACTGGGATCATCCTTTGAGCTATGCAGTTCTGGTTGGTGGCTGTACTGATGTCACCCCTCACTTGACTTACCTTCAAACTAATGTTTTAGCCCGCAGCTATTCAAATTTGAATGGGCCGTGTTTTGGGTAGTTCTTTTTTAAACTGTGAATTCCCCACTTCGACATTATTCGCTGCTGTCTGTTATTTTCGTCCCACGTTATGCCCCTGAGAGGAGCCCGTATTTTCTCCGTTGTTGCTAGGATGTGACCTCGCCAAAAGGGCTAAAAGCAGGAAACAAAGAAAATGTTAACTATTAATATAAAACAGGGGCGGATCAGTTAGTTTATAAGGGGGGAGGGGGTGGATGGCTGCTCTAAGAATTCAATGGTGTTAATCGAGGATGCGCAGTGTGCCCGAAACTGCCAGGGGGGGCCGGGCAAACCCCTAGAAAAGATTAGTCCGAGAAAGCGAAATCGTGCTATCTAATGTCATCTGAGCCTAGAAACTGACGGGAAATCATCTTACCACTTCACCGATTAAAACAACATATCTCGTTTCTTTCTTTCTTTTTTTCAGCTGGTGGGGGGTGTGCACCCCCCCCCCCCTCCCCCCGATGAATCAACCCATGTCAAATAATGTGCAGATGCATACATACTTGTCGTCACTCCTGATGGTCAAGATGACAGCGTCTGGTTTGGAACCAGTCAACTCCACCCACTTAGCAACCTCCCTCCGTCTGTCTTCAGGCATCTTTGCGTTGACGATGTCAGGTGTGTCCACCACCTACACACACACACACACACACACACACACACACACACACACACACACACACACACACACACACACACACACACAGGGATTTAATTGATGTATGTCTATGAATTGGGTGACTCTTACAAAAGAATTGGTTTAAACATGCACTGGAATAGAACTGCGAATATCCCATATCATGTTTGGCTGCCGCGCTCTGCA
>NC_090252.1:2294004-2314004 GCF_037325665.1 Littorina saxatilis | reverse complement strand
AAGAAATAAAAAACAAGTCGCGTAAGGCGAAGATACAATATTTAGTCAAGTAGCTGTCGAACTCACAGAATGAATCGCAATGCCATTTTACTCGTAGCATCGTCAGGCCACCGCTCATGGCAAAGTCAGTGAAATTGACAAGAAGAGCGGGGTAGTAGTTGCGCTAAGAAGGATAGCACGCTTTTCTGTACCTCTCTTTGTTTTAACTTTCTGAGCGTGTTTTTAATCCAAACATATCATATCTATATGTTTTTGGAATCAGGAACCGACAAGGAATAAGATGAAAGTGTTTTTAAATTGATTTAGACAATTTAATTTTGATAATAATTTTTATATATTTAATTTTCAGAGCTTGTTTTTAATCCGCATATAACATATTTATATGTTTTTGGAATCAGCAAATGATGGAGAATAAGATAAACGTAAATTTGGATCGTTTTATAAATTTTTATTTGTTTTTACAATTTTGAGATTTTTAATGACCAAAGTCATTAATTAATTTTTAAGCCACCAAGCTGAAATGCAATACCGAAGTCCGGGCTTCGTCGAAGATTACTTGACCAAAATTTCAACCAATTTGGTTGAAAAATGAGGGCGTGACAGTGCCGCCTCAACTTTCACGAAAAGCCGGATATGACGTCATCAAAGACATTTATCAAAAAAATGAAAAAAACATTCGGGGATTTCATACCCAGGAACTCTCATGTCAAATTTCATAAAGATCGGTCCAGTAGTTTAGTCTGAATCGCTCTACACACACACACACACAGACACACAGACACACACACACACGCACATACACCACGACCCTCGTTTCGATTCCCCCTCGATGTTAAAATATTTAGTCAAAACTTGACTAAATATAAAAATGGAGGAAAATAACACGTCAGGTTTAGGTGTTAGGTCAAAAAAAATAGGTGTGGTTACGGTAACATAGCCACACAAAAATAGGGTAGGAAGGTAGGCAATCACTTTTTTTTTTATAACTTGTTTTTCTAATGTGTACAAATTAAACCTACTTGACAGGGAAATAAGTGTGCGACTCGAGCGCTTTCGCTTTCATTGCGTTTTCTGCACTCGGGGTTTGTTTTTTTGTTTTTTGTTTTTAGACAAATGTAATAAAAAGTTATAGGGTCGGCCCCTAAAAATAGGGTAGGTCGGGTTACCGTAACCACACCTATTTTTTTTTGTAGGCCTTATTAAAACATTCAATTAACCTGTCGGCCTGAAACTCAAAGATCAACGCTGGAAACCGAGTTATCGCCATGACTACATAAGGCTTGGCCAGTCGAAATCCGAAGACCGAAGCGGGTCGCGTTCGTCTTGGTAAAGCATGCGAACGTAGAACTTGTTTAGGTCGATTTTCGTGAATACTTATCCCATTTGCAGAGTCAACATGACGTATTTATGCATGTTTGGATTCCGGAATTGATAGGGAATACAACACCATCATTTTGAAGTATGTTAATAAGAATTCAATTCTAATGCCACATTTAACGACCAAATAAATTAAATAATGTTAATTCGCAACCCATAGTCCGGAAAGAATGTTTGACCGATTTTTTAAAAAATGCTTTAAAAATATAGTCACCACAGAGCGGCCTCCATTTATGCAACTAAAAACGCTAGATATGACGACATCAAGACATTTACAACAACAAAAAGTGAAACACACACACACACACACACACACACACACACACACACACACACACACACACACACACACAACAACATCCCTTACATACACACACACACACACACACACACACACACACACACACACACACACAGAGTCTGATAACATTTTGTCAAAACGTGACTAAAATCAACAAGTCGCGTAAGGCGAAAATACAACATTTAGTCAAGCTCAGTCGAACTCACAGAATAAAACTGAACGCATTGCATTTTTTTCCGCAAGACCGTACACTCGTAGCATCGTCTGTCCACCGCTCGTGGCAAAGGCAGTGAAATTAACAATCCAGAAAAGCGCGGTAGCGGTTGCGCTGAGGAGGATAGCACGCTTTTCTATATCTCTATTCTTTTTAACTTTCTGAACGTGTTTTTAATCCAAACATATCATATCTATATGTTTTTGGAATCAGAAACGGACAGGGAAGGAGATGAAATTGTTTTTAAATCGATTTCGGAAATTTAATTTTAATCATAATTTTTATATTTTTAATTTTCAGAGCTTGTTTTTAATCCGAATATAACATATTTATATGTTTTTGGAATCAGAAAATGATGAAGAATACGATAAACGTTATTGCGGATCGTTTGATAAAACAATAATTTTACTTACAATTTTCGGATTTTTAATGACCAAAGTCATTAAATAATTTTTAAGCCTCCAAGCTGAAATGCAATACCAAAGTCCAGCCTTCGTCGAAGATTGCGTGGCCAAAATTTCAATCAATTTGATTGAAAAATGAGGGTGTGACAGTGCCGCCTCAACTTTTACAAAAAGCCGGATATGACGTCATCAAAGACATTTATCGAAAAAATTTAAAAAATATCTGGGGATATCATACCCAGGAACTCTCCTGACAAATTTCATAAAGATCGGTCGGGTAGTTTACTCTGAATCGCTCCACACACACACACACACACACACACACACACACACACACACACTCACACACACAGACACACACACACACACACACACACACACACACACACACACACACACACATACACCACACCCTCGTCTCGATTCCCCCCCCTACGTTAAAACATTTAGTCAAAACTTGACCAAATGTAAAAAGGACAGACAGAAAGACATACTATAAGAAAGAGAGAAGAAAAGGACGGATAAGGAAGCAAAGGAAATACAACCTAATTTTCACGATCATTCGTTTAATATTTGGTTTTTAGAAAAATAAAAACAACAACAACAAAGGCAAGACATTTTTTCCTCAACAATTCCACCATTAAAAACCATAACAATAAAATGGCAACCAAATAACAGCATAAAAGTATTATTTTTGCTTACATGTGTCGTGCATATTGCACATGCTCATGTGCGTGAATTCCTACGTGTGTGTGTGTGTGTGTGTGTGTGTGTGTGTGTGTGTGTGTGCGCGCGCGTGTGTGTGTTTGTGTGTGTGCGTGTGTGTTTGTGTGTGTGTGTGTGTGTGTGTGTGTAAACATGTGTTACCGCTCTTCTGGACATGCTGTTGAAAAACGTCCACGCGTGGCAAGAAAACACTCTATCAGAACGAAAAAGCTAACACGCTTTAGCAACACCCACGATTTGGGGGGAGAAATAAAATGCTGAACTCGTATGATTTGGTATTTCAGCAGTTTGAAATGCACCCCTAACTAGTCACCGTTCACAAGCTCAAATGCGTATGTCGTGTGCTTCAGCACTGTTGCTGGCTGTGGAAATATGACTAGAACAGCTCAAGCCGTCGCGGGACTACGTTGGCCAATGCAAAGCAAAAAGAAATCAACAACAACGAAATCATAATCTCGACTCTCACGCTTAGGACGAACACTGCTTATTATCTACACTATTTTTGAATGATTGTTTCTGTTTATGTTTTAATTGCAGAGTATATTACTTATTTGGAATGTACTTTTCTATAAAATAAACAAGTCGCGTGAAGCAATATCAAAACATTTAGTCAGTCGGTATCAAACTAAAAGCTCAACACGACAAACCAGTCATCGCCAAGACTACAGTTAGATACTAGTGACGTTGCGGGGAAGACGCCCGACAACTCAGCACGACGACAAGTGACGGTGACCTTCTTTTTTCCCTCTCACACAGTCGGGACGGGGTCTTTGCGAGCAGTCCCGCTGGAAAATGGAGCAATTTGTCGTCGTCGCAAAAACGGATGGACATAATTATAGATTGTTCATTTTGCAAATGGCTTTTGAAGAAAAAATAAACACATCTTTGATTGGCGTGGATTTACAGGGTTTTTTCCGGTTATCATCTCAGGTGCTCACAAGTCTTCTCAATGAAGCCGCTATAAACTGTTTGCGCAGAAGACGGACGCGTCCTGAGTAAAAACAAGTCGCGTAAGGCGAAAATACAATATTTAGTCAAGTAGCTGTCGAACTCACAGAATGAAACTGAACGCAATGCCATTTTTCAGCAAGACCGTATACTCGTAGCATCGTCAGTCCACCGCTCATGGCAAAGGCAGTGAAATTGACAAGAAGAGCGGGGTAGTAGTTGCGCTAAGAAGGATAGCACGCTTTTCTGTACCTCTCTTTGTTTTAACTTTCTGAGCGTGTTTTTAATCCAAACATATCATATCTATATGTTTTTGGAATCAGGAACCGACAAGGAATAAGATGAAAGTGTTTTTAAATTGATTTAGACAATTTAATTTTGATAATAATTTTTATATATTTAATTTTCAGAGCTTGTTTTTAATCCAAATATAACATATTTATATGTTTTTGGAATCAGCAAATGATGGAGAATAAGATAAACGTAAATTTGGATCGTTTTATAAAAGAAATATTTTTTTTACAATTTTCAGATTTTTAATGACCAAAGTCATTAATTAATTTTTAAGCCACCAAGCTGAAATGCAATACCGAAGTCCGGGCTTCGTCGAAGATTACTTGACCAAAATTTCAACCAATTTGGTTGAAAAATGAGGGCGTGACAGTGCCGCCTCAACTTTCACGAAAAGCCGGATATGACGTCATCAAAGACATTTATAAAAAAAATGAAAAAAACGTATGGGGATATCAATCCCAGGAACTCTCATGTCAAATTTCATAAAGATCGGTCCAGTAGTTTGGTCTGAATCGCTCTACACGCACGCACGCACACACACACACATACACACACGCACACACATACACCACGACCCTCGTCTCGATTCCCCCTCTATGTTAAAACATTTAGTCAAAACTTGACTAAATGTAAAAACAAGACTAGAGTGACGTCACTTTTCCTCGCAGCGGTCCGGGACGCGTGCTGAAACAACGCCTGCAAAGGCAACATTTGGTGTTTTTCACGTCCGGGCCGAACGAATGAATACAATACTCGTTTTATTCTTAACTTGAGATGTTTGAATTGTGCTTTCTTCTCTGTTTGAGGTTCCAGTTTGTGATCGGCTAAAAGGCAAAACCATGTTTTTGAAGGGGAAAATAGTTGTGGTGGAGCGCATGCGGGTGGTGGCAATTAGAAGAAGCGAGAGGGAGAGAATACACTAAGAATAAAAGTTCGATGAATAAATTGCTGAATGTTCTCTGTCCTCTTTTTATTGCATAACACACACGCACACAATCACCAAGCATTTAACATAAAAGTTAAAAATAGGTCCGTCAGACTAATGCTACTTTTTCAATAAACACTTTCAACACTTAATCTGAAAAAGGTGGAAACACATACTCCGCACTCAAATCAAAAGTAGCTTGAGTCAAATCTCTACTGCAAAAAAGTTCTGTTGCCACAACACTATAAAGTCACTAGTGTGTGCTCTACCAACACACAACACGCTCTAGAAAAAAACCCGGTAATAAACACGCTATCCCACCAAGAGTCCGCTCGGCTGGGAAAACAAAAAGTAAAAGCAAAGTCAGTAATTATCGAAACGACAATTCATATCAAAGTATCATCTCACACAGTCATCATAACCACAATTACAATTATTCAAGTTCCAGTATTAAAATACACCATGCATGTTTGGTTTTCTCAATCTTATCATTGGCCTTCTCTTCTGTTGTTAGTTACACATCAAATTATTGTGCCAATTCCAAAGAAGGTGTACCGGTAACAAAAGGTCTATTCTCACCTGGTCTACATCATCTCTGTACACGAAACAAAACTCCCTGGTTCACAACAGCATTCCCTACTGGCTGGCTAATAAAAATCCAGGAAATACAGCCATCATACAATCCATCACTGAATTAGACTATTGGTATACACCAACACACACGGATTCCACAAACAGTGGCACATTCCCAGAAAAGGATTATTTCACAGAGGCACAATCCAATCCATAATTCACAGCTTATGCACAGGCACAAATCCAAACACTGTTTCACTTCCAAATGCACACAAATCCACAATGCATACAAATTCCGGCAAGCTTGACATGCTTTTCTCTGCCAGTACCAGGTCACAAGTGCGCGCTTGTTTTCAACGTTGGGCGAGTTCATTTCAACTTTTACTCATTTTAGTCGGGAAAAGGGGAAGGGGGAAGAGGGTCCTATATGACGCTGCTTGATTATGCGTCGCCACCCCAAACATTCTTTTATCAATACGATCTAAACTAATTTAACTTATTAAGAACAATACATAATCCGAGAGTGGTAAGTTTCAAAGTAATATTTTAAAATGTAACTTCCTGGGCTGTTTTACATGTTAATTATATTTTTAAACTGCGAATTACCGTGTCCTTTTCTCGTTCAAATAGCTGTAAAACAAGGAAAGTAACTCTTCCAACACACTTCTGCGCGTGCTTTCGTTTATTAGTTGTTGCTTCCAAGCACGCCTCGGGCTGTTTTGATTGTACTTCACGGACACACTAGAGAGGTAGTCCACAAGCCAAGTATACCTACCGTGAACCCCCCCCAGGGGTTGGCAAGACTGGTCTAGAAATGATCCCTATAGTATCCTGAACACGAAACAAAAACTTAGTAATTTAGAGTCACTCTGGACAGAAGAGGAAGAAGAGCTGACCTTACCCCAGACTGTCATTGACGATCTCCTCAATGATGTCCCTGACTCAGATGCGGAAGAAGAGGAAGACGACACAGAGTGCTTCTTGCAGAATGGCCTGGATGACTCCAGCTCAGAAGACTCTGATTAAAATTAGAAACACTGAACAATACTTCGTGTGATTGCTTGTTCATTTACAGCAGCTGTTTCACAGTAAAATTTGAACGGCCGCAGTAAGTGCACGAGGGGGCACCCTTACATCAAGGGCTGTAACTCCTATGCATCCCAACTTTTTGCTGTTTAAGTTTTTGTTTCGTGTTCAGAACACTCTAAGGAACATATTTAGGCAAGTCCCGTCAACCCCTGGAGGGGTGCATGGTAGATTTCTTGTTCATTTACAGCAGTTGATTCACAGTAAACTTCGAACGGCCGCAGTAAGCGCACAAGAGGGTACCCTTACGTCAAGGGCTGTAACTCCTAAGCATCCCAACTTGTTGCTGTTAAAGTTTTTGTTTCGTGTTCAGGATACTCTAGGGATCATTTCTAGACCAGTCTTGCCAACCCCTGGGGGGGGGGGGGGGGTGCACGGTAGGCCTATCTGGCTTGCATACAAAGGTGTGTTAGGTAAAGTCAATGCAGAGGGGACACTGCAACGACCTCATTCTTCGGCTCACGAGTGCTGTCAACGTATTAAACTTGAGCAGCCGCTGCGAGTCAATTTTGACCTTGTACACAAGAATTAGTTGTTGTGTCTTTCATTCGGTGTTTTATTTTAAAGGCACAGTATCCCGTAAAGCATCACAGATACTGTCAGGCTTTTACACACAGTAAAAACACCCTTTCATTTAAACACTCACCGCTTGAGAACATCCTAGGTGCCCTCCGTAAAGAGCGAGCAATTTTCAAAGAATTTATTTTTGCGTGGTTTATCTTACCCCTGAGCCACCGTGAACCCGTGTGATCCAGTTTCCCTTTTTCACAATGTAGTCGTCAGTTAGTAATTTGAGTGCGACTCGATGTGAGCTTATCTGCAATAGCACGTTATTATTTACCTGTGACTATACACGAAACAAACGGCTGTGGTTCACAAGAACTCTAGCGATGGCTTTTGACTGTTCAGAGGAACTGGCGACAGGCATAAACCGTCGTCTGCTACGAGAACCACGACCTTGCGTGACCCTGCTTCCGGGCTTTTCTTTTTTCAAACTTTCACAACTTCGAATTGTACTGATCTTGTCTTGATGAAAAAATAATTCTTTTATGATTTAAGAATGTTTGTGTAACAAGCTGTCAATTTATCATTTAGATTTTAAAAGTTAGGTCTAGCACCAAAACGCACCACGGTCCGATTGTCTCTGAGACAATCCGCAAAATTAAATTAATTCTTTAAAAATTGCTCGCTTTTTACGTAGGGCACCTAGGATGTTCCCGTTTGGTGAGCGTTCAAATGGAAGGGTGTTTGTACTGTGTGTAAAAGCCTGATAGTATATGTGATGGTTTACGGGAGGCTTACTGTGCCTTTAACAACTATTGTGTTTTCAGCGTAGCAATAGGGTCTGATATTTAGACGAGACAAGAATAATGCCGACGAGTCAAAGACGAGTCACATTATACTTGTTCGAGTCTAAATATTGGACCCTATTGCTACGCTGAAAACACAATAGCGTTTATATTGCTATTCTGACATAATAGTCTGTGTTAAAAACATGTTTTTGTCCGCAACAATTACCAGAATGGTCAATGTCGTCTATTCCAGACAACGGTTTAGTGCGCATATCCCTTTGTGCATGTATCCACAGAAATCACCGAACATTGAAAAACCCATGGACATGTATACGGAGAAGACTCGAGATAACCGGATGTTTGGCATTACGTCAATGTGCCAGGATTCATATGACGTCACGTATCATGCTTGCTTACGTATATTCTATGTTCAAAAGTCTGGCTTCTATTCGGGATTTGCGTGATGAAGACGACTAAATGTTTCAGACCGATATCTTCATTTCAACATTGCACTATACAATGGACGTTCTATGTGACAGGAGAGTTTGCTGATGTTGTGCTAAACATTGGAAAGATCGTCTGCCAGAATCAGATATATAGGTCGCTTCAGATTGCAGCTTCTGGAAATTTGCAAGGTTTGTTGCCTGTTAAAGAATTGGATTTTACACGTAATGTATGTCATGTACAGTAAGACAAACATGTTTTTGGTTTTTTTAAAGCAAATGGCATCGTCTGTCGACCAGTCACAGAAACAAACCTGGCGAGGTATGCGTGTACTTCATACACATCGAAGAAACCGAAACCCTGCGTCGAAAAAATACCAACTTCCGTAGCGTTATCCTTTGATGATCGAAGTAGGGATGTGTGAGACCATCCAATCACAGCCCCCGAATTCCCCTACGTGTCTATCAGACTAGCTATATACACTCTTCAAAAAAAGTTGAGGATCACTTTTTTACAAGCACGCCACACAAAACAGACAAGACCGAATTCTTTCATTTAAAAAAAATATATAATTTAACAACCAAGGAGTAATGACAAACAAAGCAAAGATCTAACGCGGCAGAGACAATTTAGCTAGAATGTGTCAAACGTGACAACCCTCAAAAATAGAATTCACAACAATGTGAATCAGTGTCAATAACGCGTGTGCCCTCCATTGTGTGCCAGGCATTCAACACATCGTTGGCGCATGGAGTGGATCAGGTTGCATATTAATGCTCTGTGAACTCCATTCCACTCCTGCTGGAGCCATTGCAGCAGTTGACCCAGATTGGCAGGAGGAAGGTGATGTTGCTGTACCCGACGACAAAGCTCGTCCCACATGTGCTCTACGGGGTTCAGGTCCGGGCTGTTGGCTGGCCACAGCATCCTGTTCTTTCTTTATTTGGTGTTTAACGTCGTTTTCAACCACGAAGGTTATATCGCGACGGGGAAAGGGGGGAGAGCCACTTGTCAATTGTTTCTTGTTCACAAAAGCACTAATCAAAAATTTGCTCCAGGGGCTTGCAACGTAGTACAATGTATTACCTTACTGGGAGAATGCAAGTTTCCAGTACAAAGGACTTAACATTTCTTACATACTGCTTGACTAAAATCTTTACAAAAATTGACTATATTCTATACAAGAAACACTTAACAAGGGTAAAAAGAGAAACAGAATCCGTTAGTCGCCTCTTACGACATGCTGGGGAGCATCGGGTAAATTCTTCCCCTAACCCGCGGGGGTACAGCATCCTGTTGACCCTGGCCTGCTGGATGAAGGTGTTTACAGCTGCAGAGCGAAGGGGAGGTGCGTTGTCATCCTGAAGAATCTCACGAGGGCCGATCACTGGGAGGGCTGGAACGACCAGGGGTTGCAGGATCTCATTCTGGTAGCGGACACCGGTCAATTTTCCCACTACATGGTACAGAGGTGTCCTTAGACGTGTGCTGATCCCTCCCCAGACCATCACAGGGCCTCCGCCAAAACACTGTCGTTCCAGAACAGCGCCTTCTGCGAAGCGCTCTCCGCGACGCCTCCACACTCGGATGCGACCATCAGCAGGTTCCAAGCAAAAGCGGGACTCATCGGTAAACAACACCTGAGCCCACTGCTGACGTTGCCACCTCACATGTTGAGTGCACCAGGCTGGGCGAGCTGCTCGGTGATGAGCAGTCAGGGTTGTTTTTCGGACTGGACGCCTTGCACGCAAGCCAAAGTTGTGTAAGCAGTTTCGGATCGTCTGACAACTAACAACAGTGTTGGTGGTAGCTTGTAGGCGTTGCTTAATGTTGTTTGCCGTAGCCATTCTTTGTTGCATAGCCTGCCTCTGAATGAAGCGATCCTCTCTCTGTGTGGTGACTCTGGCAAACTGGCAAAAGTAAACAAAAAACAAAACTGATAAACGAAGCACAAATGTGACCCTCCACCACAGGATGAGTGGCATGTCACCTTTGCATGATTTTCATATTTTTACATTTTCCTAAAGAGTTTGTTATGGTCTATCCAGTGGGGAAAACTGTTTTAGAAAAGAGCAAAAACTGTTTGAGTTATAAGCCTGTGACTAAGGTGACCCTCACACTGTTACCAGACACCCCCCGGACTTATATTAAGCCTAGCGCAGAACCGCGCGAAGTGACATGCGACTCATTTCGTGGTGGAGGGTCACAAATAAGAAACAATAATAAAAGCAAAGAAAATAACAACAAGATATGCAAACATCTAACAAAGCCGAGCAAGCAGAATGACAGGTCTAATGAAAAACAAAGAGGTACTGAGTCGGAAACAAGATCGCGATTCTTTCCTTTGCTGCACGACGCAAATCTTCTGTGACCTTTGACCAAACGTAGCTTCCACATTCGATCACTCAGCTTAATATTGACAACAGAAAGCCCAGGGGGGTGGAATACCGAGATGAACCTACAGAACTGTGCATCTTCAAACCTAACATATTCATCCCAACATTTAATGAACTCAAAAACACAGAACGTTGCTTTCACACGCCAGCTTTGATTGCCAGTGGTTATCAAACCGGGACTCGTGTGGTTATCAGCACGGAACCCGTGTTTCAAAGCATGGCTCCCTGGGTTAATTGTGCATTTATTTTCTCACTACCAAAATGATGACAAAAACGATGTTTGATGGTTTGTTGACAGACCTGCTTTTGTGTCGGTCCTCGGGGGGCATATCGACTTTTGTCCTCATGTTCACGAGTTTTCATTCACAAACACCTGGGAAATAAATCTCATGTTCCCCATGCAATAAATCGAGGTGGTGAATGGGTTTGAGCTTTCAGGTGAAACGTGGATTGTCAAAGTAAAAGCCAATCAGGCTGATTGTTTGATGTGTGGAACCATCGCGGCTTTGGATTTGTGTTTCCGAGGACAACGATTGTAAGCATTCACTCTCAAAGACCCAATCAATGTTGATAATTGCCGCAGCGACTCATGGTCAATTTGCAACGTATCTCTGTAATCGCAAAATCCACAACGAAAAGTCATAAAACACTTAAAAGAAAAGAAATTTGCTCAACACTTAATGAACTCACAAATATGATCACAGCTCTGTACATTTCCAGACTGGAAGAAAGGCGTCAACAAGTTACGTTTAACGTCACAGATAAGTATTATGTGGTATCTCGAGCTACTGTGACACGCCTTTGCGGCCAAAAATTGGATTCTAAAAATGTGTCTCCCTGTGGGTTATTGTGCGTACTGTTGCACAACCAAAATGGTGACAAAAACGATGTTTGGTGACTAGTTGTCAGACCAGCATTTTCTTGTTGGTCCTCGGGGAGCATATCGCCTTTTGTCACATATTTATCAACCGCGGCCTTCGGCCTTGGTCGATAAAGATGAAACAAAAGACGTACGATATGGTCCCCTTGGACCAACAAAAAAGCTGGTCTGTCAACAAGCCACCAAACATCTTATATTGTGCATTTGTTAATTCAAACACATTAATCTTTTAATTATTATGTCGATGTTTAATTTTTTGGCAGTATTTTATCATTAGATCCGTTTTTTCAACCGATCCTTAACTTTTTTTGAACAGTGTACGCTGCGTGCAGCTGCAAAAAATGCGCGGAGTGTAAAAACGTTCTACGTGCAGTGAATTTCACTGTGCAGGTTTTGCTTTGAACAGTAGAAAGATGTGTCTCCCGCAGTACTCGTTGATTGGCTGGCTAGCAATGACGCATTCAAATGACACGTTTTAACCTTATGACGACAACACAAATCTGATGCAATTTCTTCGAAACTGGGTTCCAGTCTAGATCTCTGGCACCATGTCGTGCTTTGTGTTATCAGTTATCCAAAACCATGTCTGATTACCCTAAATGTGGCGCAACAAAGAGAAATTCGTTCTGGTACTAAGCAGGGGTGGGACTTTTCCGCGAATGATTTCCGTGGACACAACTTACGAATTCCGCTGGAGTAATCTATTTTTCCGCGTCCCATTTCATCACAGTATCTATAACTTGTTGACTGAATGATATGGAGAGAAGTGAAGATGGAACAGAACACTGGAGGCTTGAGAGTTAAATTGTGCTGACTGAAAACTCCTGATAACTAATAGTCATTTTGAGCTTCAATGCATTGAATCATACTATTGGATTATGGATACATGGTTCATTACGTAAGTATGCACCATTTACAATGTTACCATTGGTGTGTGAAAGTGTGTTTTGTGTTCGGGTTTTTTTTGTGGGGGAGGAAAATTGCTTTTTTACCTAATCCAAACGAGTTGAATTTTGTCTCAAAATGCACCAGATTGCACAGATGTTAATGTACCCTGGATAAAAGGGATTTCCTTTTTTTCATCACTCGAGAGTCCCACCCCTGACTAAGTGAAGTGAGTTGCGGTTGCCGTTCCTTAAGCCTGTTCTTAATATACGCTGCGTGCAGTGAATTTCACTGTGCAGGTTTTGCTTTGTGCATTAGAAAGGTGTGTCCCGCGTAGTAGACGCGGATTGGCTGGCTGGCAATATTTAAATATTTAAAGTTCGATCACTGAAAATAACGGCAGCCGCAACCTTTACGATGATTACGAATGGCTTGCGAATACTTACGTGTATGTTGCGAACAAGTGAAAAATATGCCTTCCTTGCAAATATTAGGAACATGCTGCTAATATTCGCAACAAGAGACGAGTGATGGCGAATGGTTAAGAACATTTACGAATGTCTTGCGACCATGTCCCGATCATTACGAATTATTGGCGAATTCTATTCGCAAGGGCAATTCGGCACAGTGTGAGAGCAGAGCCAGTATTACGAACAATACGAATTGCATAACCGCTTTATTCTGTATTCTGTAAAATGTTTACTAGCACTCGCAACACTCGCAAGGACACTCGCAACGTTCGTAATACATCCTCAAGAAGTACGTATTTGGAGTTATATGCATTAGCAATTATCGGTAGACATTCGCAAGCACTCGCAATCGTTCGTAAGACATCCCCAGGCTTCATATTTTCAATATTCTTTCCTGTCCATTCGTCTCTTTTTTTTGCCGAATACAGGTTCATATTCGCGACGATATTCGGCACAGTGTAAGACAGGCATAACAAATAGTTGCAAATGCCTTGCGAGCGTTACGAATACATTGCGATGAATAAGAAAAACTCCGTGATAAGAAGGCACTGGTTATAAAAAAGGAGTTTGTATCTCCCTTGACGCACGTGCCTCGAATATAGGAAAGAACCACTCACTTAGATTTACCGAATGTGATCCAGACTGACTGGAAGGGTTCGACAGGAACCTTGATCGAAATTCGATATTTTCTAGTTACTCCTTTGTAGGCCGTTATAATTGACTGTGCAGAATGATTGCAACACTTGAAAGTTTAAGCAAGTGTTTGCGTCACGTTTCTGTTAATTTGTGCTTTTTCAGCCTCAATGAGAGAAAGTTATAAATCATGGATGCTGTTGAGAGTCAACCAGCAAACTAAAAGGGAACCATTCCTAATAACTTTCTTATTAACCCAACCACTCTCAGCAATCTTTTCAGGTACAAAGAAAAGTACAGACAGTAGTTTTACTGCGGCACTGTCGAACTTGCTGTAGAAAACGCGACAGGCAAGCAGAACATTAATATAACTACAAAAAGCTGGATTGGTTTTCATTTATTTATTTTATGCAGCTTGTTATCGCGCGCATATTTCAACATACGGATTCAAGGCGCAGGGATTTATGTATGCCGTGTTGCAATTGTTTTTACACAATACATCACGCATTCACATCGGCCAGCAGATCGCAGCCATTTCGGCGCATATCCTACTTTTCACGGCCTATTATTCCAAGTCACACGGGTATTTTGGTGGACATTTTTTATCTATGCCTATACAATTTTGCCAGGAAAGACCCTTTTGTCAATCGTGGGATCTTTAACGTGCAATAGGTATGCACTTAATGGTCGCAGTTGGATTCCCTTTTCCTGCCAATGTGCCGGCATATTTATTATATTTATTAAATTAAGTTTGTGTGTACTTGGGGTCAAGTGCGTACGTGCTTGGATGTATGCATTTGAGCACCTGTGTGTGTTTGTGTGTGTGTGTGTGTGTGTGTGTGTGTGTGTGTGTGTGTGTAATTGTGTGTGTGTGTGGGGGGGGGGGGCGGGGGGTCGGCGGGAGGAAGGGAGGTGAATGTCGGTAAAGAGGGGGAGGTTCTTTGCTGTGAACGTGTCTTTGCGTGCGTGTGTGCGTTCATGCATTTGTGTGTTTGTGAGGGCGGGAGAAAGGGGGAGCGCTTTGGCGGGAGGAAGGGGTTGGGTGCTTTGCTTAGCTGGGTACTTATGCTTAAACTGTAATATAATATTATTTAAAAGTACTTGCCTTCCCAATGCGTGTATGTTCGGGTTTGTGTGTACGTGTCTTCGCGTGCTTGATTTGGTGTCTGCCTGTGTGCGTGAGCGGAGGGGATGGGTGGCGGGAGTCCTAAGTATGGACAGGTGTGTGTGTACTTGGGCATTTACGTGTGATCGTTAGATTATGTGTACCGGTGGCAAATTAATTATTTATACTCTCCAATCGTGTTGTGTCTGATCTCTCTTACTTAAGTTTCTAAGTGTAGAAATGACTAAAAAAAAGTTAAGGTATAATGTTTAATAAACATGTTTTCTGAAAGAAAACAAAAACATGTTTATATTCGCAAGGATATTCGGCATGGTGTAAGACAGGCATAAGCATGCGAAGTCGTAATGGATTTGTATGTTAATCAAAAAAAGGTATGACGGATCTTAAACATCTTTCCGTAACACATTGCGTTGACTCTCAACAAACACATGCAGCAATCCAAAATGTAACTCAATGTACGTCTAATGCGTAGGCATAATATCCTATAAGTTTCAAAGAAAACCAGGTCATTGCTGAAATACAGAACTTTTTGTCGTGGTTCCCTTATAAATGGACGCAAAACCTCCTGTTTGTACCGCTGATGCGATCGATACCGGCATCGGTAGGAAATAGAATTACACCCACAATACGAAAGCTGAACAAAACAACCTGTTCTGGGTAAATAATTGATTAGACTTCGCCTCGCATTTTCTCGTTTTCCAAAATGTGAATTTGCTCTCTCTCTCTCTCTCTCTCTCTCTCTCTCTCTCTCTCTCTCTCTCTCTCTCTCTCTCTCTCTCTCTCTCTCTCTCTCTCTCTCTCTCTCTCTCTCTCTCTCTCTCTCTCTCTCTCTCTCTCTCTCTCTCTCTCTCTCTCTCCTGGCAGTGTGTTGTTCAAGTCCTAACTGGCTTTTGGAAGGTCATTGCAACCTAAGAAGGCTTCTTCTGACGTAATATGTATGAGTAGAACAGCACCGGAAGGTCGTCATAGACTTGTTATTGGACGTCACTTAAATAGCAACTGTTTGGGTTATCCGGGGGAGAGAGGGGGTGCTGGCGTCTGTGAAGTGCGGACATTACGACCCAGATCAAAACGTTCACCTTCATCGCCATTGGTTGTATCTTGCTTGTGTTTGCATATGCTTGCTCAACTAATGGGTGACGGGCTCTTTACGTTTGTTTTGCATGAAGAGAAGAAGCCCCCCCCCCGTCCCGCCCCCCCCCCCCCCCCAAATCTCTCTCTCTCTCTCTGCATGTTCTATCAAGTCCTAGCTGGCTTTTGAAAGGTGATTGCTATCTGAGTAGGGGTCTTCTCTCATGATAGGCACAGTACAGAAGCTCAGAGTGCTCATTGTTGTAAACAGGAATTTGCAAGAAAAGGAATGCCTCTTCGACAAGCGCTTAGAACTGTACCCACGGAATACGCGCTATATATATAAGCTTCATATTGATTGATTGAAAAAAAGGAATGTGGGTTAGACATGTAACACTGGCTGGTCCGGTGTCAGAATAATGGGACTGGGTGAGACATGAAGCCTGTGCTGCGACTTCTGTCTTGTGTGTGGCGCACGTTAAATGTCAAAGCAGCACCGCCCTGATATGGCCCTTCGTGGTTGGCTGGGCGTTAAGCAAACAAACAAACAAAAATAGACATGTAACTAACAAGCACAAATCGGCTTCCATGCGTATCCTTTTTATGGAGGACGTGTTTAAACCCGTGTGACAGACTTTACCCTCTCCCTGGCATGTTCTTGCAAGCTACCTATCTGGTATTGAAAGTGGTGCCTATCAATATTTTGTTTGGTTTTTGTTTGTCATTGTACCTACCTCAATCTCTCTCTCTCTCTCTCTCTCTCTCTCTCTCTCTCTCTCTCTCTCTCTCTCTCTCTCTCTCTCTCTCTCTCGCCCTCTTTCTATCTCTATCTATCTCTCTTTCTATCTTCCTCCCTCTCTCTTTTTCTCTCTCTCTTTCCATCTCTCTCTCTCTCACACTTTCTATCTCTCTTTCTATCTTCCTCCCTCTCTCTTTTTATCTCTCTCTTTTTCTCTCTCTTTCCATCTCTCTCTCTCTCTCTCTTTCCATCTCTCTCTCTCTCTCTTTCCATCTTTCTCTTTACATCTCTCTCTCTCTCTCTCTCTCTCTCTCTCTCTCTCTCTCTCTCTCTCTCTACATCTAAACTGTTCTCTGTAAGTACACACCCGCGGTGACATAATTATGTGAATCTTACAGTTCTGTCTAATGTATACTAAACTACTCACAAAAAGTCAAGGAACACTTTTTATATTACGCAATGCACCAAAACCAGTCAAGACACAATGATGATCGTTCGCACATATTTAATTTAATTATTCGACAGTTTGAATACAAAACAATCAAAGCGATGAATGGACAAATCGATTTTTGGCAAATTTTTAAACACAGCAGGGATCATTTTCAAAAGTCACCAAATTTTCAAAGTTCATTCGACTGTGTGAAAATCACGAAAACAAAGTCAATAATGAGTGCTGCCTCCACGATTTGCCAGGCACTCAGTGCGGCGATGTCTCATGGTTAGCCTGGGGTGCAGCCTGCCACTCTGCTTGAAGGAATCCCCAGAGCTGTTGCAGGTTTTGTGGTGGGGGGTGGTTGTCGTGCACTCGGCGCTCCAGTGCATCCCAAAAGTTCTCAATAGGGTTCAGATCCGGACTACAGGATGGCCAGTCCATCCTGACAACCCCTGCTTGCTGGAGAAAGGCATTTACCAGCCGAGCACGGAGCGGCGTGGCGTTGTCATCCATGTAAATGGAGTGGGCTCCAATCTGCTGTAATGTGGGTACAGCAAAACGGCGAAGGATCTCGTCCCTGTAGCGCTGGGCGTTCAGTCTGCCTTGGATGAGGTAGAGGGGGGTTCTGTGATGGGCAGAGATCCCACCCCATACCATGATGGAACCCCCACCATGGGCAGTCACCTGCTGAATGCAGTCATCGTTGTAGCGCTCCCCCCGTCGCCTCCACACGCGCACACGGCCGTCTTTGTGCTCCAGGCTGTACCTTGACTCATCAGTAAAGAGGACCACAGCCCACTGCTGACGTGTCCAGCGAATGTGACGCCTGGACCAAACTCTGCGAGCTCTCTTGTGGACGAGGGTCAGCTTGGGGCGCTTGGATGGACGACGGGCGTGGGACTGGGCAGCATGCAGGCGGTTGCGAACAGTCTGTGTGCTGACGTTGGTGTTGGTAGCAGCCCGTAATTGCCTTCTGATACGGTTTGCAGTGGAAGTTCGCACTGCCTGGGCCTGTCTTGTGATGAAACGATCTTCTCTTGCTGTGGTCTTCTTTCGTCTGCCTGGGCGAGGCCTGTCTTGAACTCGTCCAGTGGCCTGGAAGCGCTGTCGCAGTCTTGTGATGACGGAGGGGGACACCAGAAGCCTTCTGGCAATCTCCCGTACGCCAAAACCGTCTTGGAACCACCCTATGGCTCTTCCTCTGTCCAGCAGGCTTAACTTCTGTCGTCCGACCATCGTGATGTTGTGCCCTGGTCCGCCCAGGCCCTGGCTTTTATTGAGTAACCAGTGACCAGTGTTCACAGTCAAAGCATCAAGCTTCCACGTGCAGTGCATCATTTTGTCAGAAACACGCTATAGAAAAAATGGTGAGTCAGCATAAAACAGTAACATTTTCCAACTTTTCACCAATTTTCAACGCTCAGCCACTGACGCCCGAGTAGCACGTGCAGCACACCAAGCCTGTACAACAAAGGCAGGAGTCCACTCTGTGCGTGTGTGTAATATCAGCGTTGTAGCTTACAATGTTTTGACAATAGCATCGATTTGCAAAAAACACATGAAAATGAAGGGTGTTCCCTAACTTTTTGTGAGTAGTTAATATTACTATATAATTTTATTCACGTCATATTACATATTCATAGCATATAGTATTCATATTGTTTTACATCGTATATTAGATTTTGTGTTTCGTGTGGCCGTGGTGCTTATGCTTATTTACTGTACATTTACATGTTATGCCAATATGAATTCATTATATTATGTTGTTTATATGCGTGCGGATGTGTTAGTGTGAATGTAAAGGGCACGTTGTAAGATTAGGCCCTTGGCTTAAAATGTTTACCCTTTATGTCAATAAAATGTTCTAAGTCTAAGTTTAAGTCTAAGTCTAAGTCTAAGTCTAAGTCTCGCTCTCTCTCTCTATCTCTCTCTCTCTTTCTCTCTCTCTCTCTCTCTCTCTCTCTCTCTCTCTCTCTCTCTCTCGAATGCCTCATATTAATTTTGCTTTGACATTGTGGAATGGCTGCAGTGATGTTCACTTACTGAAACTCAATTCTTAGTACCGTCGTGCTGCAAAACTTATCCTGCATGAATCGCACATGTCTACAGAAAGGAAATTAAACAGCCTTAAATTTCTTCCCCTAAAAACCCATCTTGCATACAATAAGGCTGTCTTTATGCATAAACTAGTTCATGGTGATGTGCCCAATTATGTGCAATCCTATTTTACACACGTGACGAGGAGGTGTGGGTCTCAAAATTTACTTCCACGAATTCCTCGTATAGATCTTTATAAATCCAGCTTAGCTTTTTCAGGATCATCTCTGTGGAATTCTTTGCCAATAAAAATCAAACGATCCGCATCCTTAAAGGCCTTTAAAAGGCAGTTGCACACACATTTGATCACACTATAAACTGCCCCTGATGTTTGGTTTCCATTGTGTACTCGGATAATTTGTTTGTTTATTAAATATTGTATATGTAGTTAATCTGAATGTGTAATCCCTCGTCCCCCTCCCCCTTCTTCTTGAAACTTTAGCTGCCTGTATGGTCCTGTTCGGCAATACATTGCTGTACTTTTTTAAGAAATGTTAAAAAACATTTACGTTTGTTTGTTTCGGTTTTGTTTTATATGACTTTGTGAGTCCAATATGGTTTATGTTTATATTCGACCATTATTTTGATGTTTTATTAGTTTAATACTTTGATGAAGTATGTGCGCAGTCTTTGCTTTTGTTTACAATTATTCTCTGTATATGTTCCAAGGACAGGTTGGAAGATTA
>NC_090252.1:2281504-2289004 GCF_037325665.1 Littorina saxatilis | reverse complement strand
CAGAAAGTGGTCGGTGATAGGGTCCTAAGGTGTTTGAGGATTACATGAAGTCTCAATCAAAAACTCCCAATAGTTTCAGAGATTTACAGACACTTTTGTGAGGCTCTGGGTCGTCCACGACCCAGGATGCACGACAAAAGTTAAGTACGTCATTACTGCCTAGAGAACCTTTCATAGGATGTTCTAAGCATATAATGCATTTCCATGTTTCTATTATTTGGTTCCCTTATTATTTCTCAGATAACATCAGCATGGCAGAAGAAGATCCCGGTAAGTCTCTCTTGTCATTTCCAATTGTAAGTCAATCTCTCCCCCCCCCCCTCCCTCTCTCTCTCTCTCTCTCTCTCTCTCTCTCTCTCTCTCTCTCTCTCTCTCTCTCTCTTTTCTTTCGAAACCTCTTGAAAAACATATCAATAAACACTTTCTTTTGTACTCCGAGAACTATGAATTAATACATGATTAATAGACTGGCAACCGATTCTGTTAACATTACAAATGTTTCTTTTAGACAGACAGCAAAGTACTTATCTGAATCAATTATACTCTTGTAAACAAAATTTAAGGTCCTAAACTATTGTGTATTTAGATGAACATTATGTTGTAGTCCGGCTCCGAAATGCATTGACCAATCGCCAAAAGGCTCTGATGTCATTTCTCAAAAGGATTTCCCTACCCAGAATTCAATATTTTTAATGACATACAAAGGATTCAGTTCGGGACGACGACACCCTATGGTCGGTTTATTATCAACTGCACCAAAACATTATTGCAACACATTTTGCACCCAAATTAAAGCATTTATTCCCCTGTCATTTCATTCACATTTTATATGCAAGTTAAGGCCGTGTACTTGACTATTTGGATCATCTTTCGGATTAAAGATTTCGTTTACAGGGATCACGTGACCGCCGCTCAAATAAGGGTACCCTCAAAATCGACTGGACAAAAACGGAAGGGCCCAATTAAATATCGACAACAAATAACAATAGGCAAAACTGTGCAACTTTTACATGCGAGAAGAAAACCAAACCCATTACCTACCCCAAACAGGTTGTTTTGTTTAGATAGCTTGCGTATTTCGAATGCTATGCTATTCCTACTAATGCAGGTGTCGATGGCATGAGCAGTCAAAACGGGACTTTTTGGGGTCATTTTTGTTGTTAAACTTTGTTCTCTTTGTTCATCATTTATTTTGTGCATGTGATATCAACCAGGATATTAAATATTTGTATACATATGATAGACATTTTCTATTATTTAGTATTGGGATTTGTTAATATTTCAAAACTATCTGTATTCTCCTTAGAGATGAATGTTTCCCGAAGACAGATTGTTTTTCCAAAGACCCCAAAACGTCAACTGTGACGTGCATACGACATGCAATTGACTCTGTGTGTACCGACAAAGTAGCAACTGTTTTGTTATCAAAGCCCTCAAGAGTCACGTTTGTATGGGGTGTCCTTATGCCTTGTAAAAACGAATCTGAAATGTCGTGCCTCTCTGCTCTTAACTGGATGGAAGAAACGTTTGTTGGAACAGTTTTTCATCAATACTTTGGCTATAATAATACGTGAATACTATGACAAGTATATGATTTGAGAGTATGTAAATGGGACAATGAATATGTGTCTTGTTGGTTTTGTTTGAATAATGTTACCTTCCTTTCTTGTGAAGCTGTTCGTGTTCTTGTCGTTGGGAAGACGGGTTGCGGAAAGAGCTCCCTGTCCAACAGTCTTCTGGACACCAATGTTTTCGACGTAGCAGGAGGAATGGCATCGCAGACAGTCAAATGCAAATGGCATTATGGAAGGCGCAGTGGGACATTTTTCGAGGTAAACTTTCTCATCAAGAATGTTTGTGGTAATGTATATCATAAGTCACACAAAGTAAGTTTGCTGACAAGGATTCTGTCGGCACTGTGCTGAAAAATTCGTAAACGCCCATAACTGGGTAACTAGTACATGTATAGGAGTTGTATTTGCAGTGATTTGTCAATAAAAGATAAAACAAAATGTTGACAGAAGAATTTATTTTTAGCACATAGTTTTTCAGACAGATTTTGCATTAGAAACATACGAGAAAAAACTACAGGTGTCTTTTTGATCCTCTCTTGATCAAACACCAAACTCAGCAACAACAACAAAACAAGGTCATAATGACGTCCCGTAAATATTCTGTCACATTTTGAGATTTCTTCCGAGAAAGTGACCAAGAGTTTCGAGAGGAAACTCAAGGTAACCGCATGTCCTCTCGTTTGTGAAATTTTTGACGTTTCAAAGTCAAATAAGTACAACCGAAATCGACGCGACAAATTCTACTGTGGCATTTGAGAGGAAGGTCCAAAATACATCACGAAAACTTTCAAGACTGCGTCATCTTTTTGTACCAAAAAAAAAAAAAATTCAACATAAACACAGTGTGGCAAAACTACCAAGCTGAGAAAACGAGTTCAGAAAATAGAAGACGCATTACATCTCAAATTGAAGGCCCACTCCGACTCTCCTAAACCATCAGTTTCTGATCACAGACACTGCCAGGCTTTTTGCACAAAGTTCAAACTCCCTTTGGTTTGAACACTTAGAGCTAGAGAACACCATAGGTGCTCTCTATAAAGAGCAAGCATTCTAAAGAATGTATTTCGTGTAGACGTACGGGTATCAGTCGAAAGCATCGTTATGGCGCTATACCTAACTTTTAAAATCTAGAGACAACTTTGACAAATATTGTTAAAACATGAATGAATTCTTCTGTCTTTAAAAACATTTCAGTACAATTTGAATTTTTGAAAGTAGGGAGACTGGATGTAGGTCAAGCGAGGTGGGTGAATGAGTTGACTGATGCGTATGTGATGCAGCTCTTTTCATTTGATGCCGGGGAAGTAAGCAACTGAAAACCATGCAACTTGTATACTGTTTGTTGCTGTGACTTCTAGATTGAGTATTTAGCGCATAAAAATTACTGCCTCGACAGGGTTACTGTCACATCCCATGAGCTTCATCTTACCATCGCCCAAGCAGACGGTGTTTCTGCAAATCGCTAGTTTCTTTGATGTCAACCGCATCTCGGTTTGTGTCACATCAGTAATTTGTTGTATTGTTGTAGGTTCAAAGTTGCGCAATAACATATCTAGTGTCACTTTGTGAACCGCAAACAACTCAATAGGTTAACTATGAATAAAGTGGGTCACACGGGGCCCCGATATCTCGGGGGTTGAATAAACCACGAGCACTGGTTCGTGGTTTACGCGTGCTCAATCGCCATTAAATTGATATGTAGGTGTCATTCAATGTTGGCGCGAGAGTTGGTCCCTCAGGTTAGAATTACTTATTTTTCGGTGAAAAGATGTCATCAGAAGAATTACTAGAAATATTCTGTATTCTGTGCTCGAGAAATGATCTTAAAAGTATAAGAATAATTCTAGCGGTTTCTTACATTAACACTTCCTTTATGCGAAACTAGTTCCAAGCACTTTTCGAGTGTGTGTTTTGAGAGTAGTTATGTGCATTCTGTTTTCTCGTAATAAATTCCAAAATCTACTACAATGTCATGTTTACATTACTTTACGCGTACTCGACAGTAAAACAATATTTAACAAAGTTTACAAATTGTCTCTACACAGACAAGATTTGGCTGTCTTCAGTGTGCTGCGGCACTTTACCACGTGCACCGGGAATGGGCTTTTTGGACGTAACGTGCATGGGCATGGGGAAATTCTCGTAGCGTGCACCGTGCACAGAGGTCCGGCGTGCACCGTGCATGGAGCTTTTTCGTAACGTGCACCGAGGATCACCGTGCATGGCACTTTTGGCCTCAACGTGCACAGACCCCCCCCCCCCCCCCCCCCCCATGGTGACCCTCGTCGTGAGCATATTGACGTCGTAGGGCAGCGTACTCTTGCTTGCGTCTCAGTGCCTTTTTTGGAGTGTCCTGGCTGCCCACACCCGACATGTCTGCAGTCCGTCTTCGTTAGAATTCAGATTTAAAATACTGTGAAAACATGGTTGATTTCATCATATCATCGTCACTTAAATACTGATGTTATCCCCTTTTCTCTGTTTCTAGGTTGTGGACACACCAGGTTTATGTGACACGGATGCCCCAGAACATGTTATCTTTCGAGAACTGGGCAAAAGTGTTGCGATGGCTGCTCCGGGTCCTCATGTTCTACTCTTGGTTCTTAGATGTGACCGACGATTTACGAAGGTAATACTCTATCTATCTCTCCCCTCTCTCTCTCTCTCTCTCTCTCTCTCTCTCTCTCTCTCTCTCTCTCTCTCTCTCTCTCTCTCTCTCTCTCTCTCTCTCTCTCTCTCTCTCTCTCTCTCTCTCTAGCTGTAAGAAAGGTCCCACGGACCTAATGCTATCTTTCCTGTAATAAAGTTCAATGTTTCAATGTTTCAATGTTTCTCTCTCTCTCTCTCTCTCTCTCTCTCTCTCTCTCTCTCTCTCTCTCTCTCTCTCTCTCTCTCTCTAACTTTGAAAAAGAGTAGTTTTGAAAATGCAGAAAGCGCAGTACCGCCTCATTTTGTTAAAACAAAATAAAAATAAAAGCTCGTGGATGAAAAGACGTGAGAAGTCAATTCCTTGAAGAATGTGTATATAAAAAATGTGAACAGCAGATTATAGATATGCTTACCACAGACAGACACACATAACAAGGGAGACAATTAAAAGCCCCTTTCTGGTCCTCGACAAATCAGTCAGCTATGTACTGACTGGGTTTCAAAAGCAAATATGCTTTTGGAGGACGTGAAAGCCTTCTTTTTTTTTGTTTCTTCCTATATTTTCAGTGTTATGTCACTGAAAAGTTTACAAACTTAAAGGTCCTTGTCTACATTTTTATACCGAAATCGCCATTTGACCATTAAAATGCAGAGACTATTATCTACAAATATCAACAATACACCCCCTTTCGATCAGGAAAGACGAAGCCAGTGTAGCCGTTTGAAAATTCATTGTAGTATTCCAGCGTAGTACTCATAGTAGGATATCCTTATTTGGAAAATGCCAAGCGCAAAACTCCTCTCAAATCCCGTGCATTTCGTGCGTTTAAAAAAAAGCGTGGACAGCGCTCCAGTGTCAAACTGTTGCTGCACGTGTTTGGGCGTGGCTATAAGCATAGTGACATGAATTTGATTGGTCCGTATTTTTAGGCAAAGCACATGTTCTCAGCAAACAGAAAACAAAATATTGGAAGCGTGAGTCACGCTACCCACAAATAAAATCTTTTTTTACATATATTTATTTTTCTATAACTTTTTTTCCCCATGGTTCATTCATCATCTGACATAACTTTTTAGCGAAATCTAACCATAAGATTATTGAAAAAAAGCAAAAATGTAGACAACCACCTTTAAACTTTGACTATAGCAGGTATTGTTTTGTACTGTTGTATCTAGGAAGAGTTTGAAGCCTACACAAAACTGAAAGAGCTGTTCTCACCAGAGATGACAAATTTCCTCATCGTGGTATTCAACGGGCTTGACGGTCTGAGTGGCCGGACCATGGGTAAGCTCTTTTTCCATCACAAGACTTGTGTGAATATCAAGCTAATATAAGATGTATACATTTATAATGAAGTGAGGTACTCTGACAATGCATGTCATACTGTTGGAGGTCAAGACAAAGAGTTCTAAACACGACCCCCCCCCCCCCCCCCCCCCGAGTAATTATCAGAAACCGGGGTGCTGGTAGAGCGCTAAACAAGTTGTTCCAATATAACCATCACAAAAGACTTTAGTAAATTCGTTCAAGAATGACGCGTAAAACGAACACAAAATGAAAGGAAAGCTCCAAAACAAACGTGTGAGGGGGGGGGGGGGGGGGGGGGGGCTGGATTGTCATTGTTTGTATGGTATGATTGTATCTCCCTCGGAGATTTCAAAAGCTATAATATAATCTGTTTATGATAAACTTTATGTCCTCACTTAATTTTGGCAGTGCAGTTGTGTGCGGTAATCACACAAGATTTGACATTTTGGTCATGCTAGCAAAAGTTATCTCCCTTGAGGTTCCTGAATAATCCACAGGTTTCTTGTCCTGAAGCTGCTCGTTCATGAACGAAAGGTCGTGAGACAATGTTAGCATGCAAAACACCAGAAAACTATCGTACATATTTGGTAAATATGACATGAGTTACCCCCCCCCCTTGAAATTTCTAGAACCTTGATCCTCAAATGATAAACCTCATGTCCTAACTGTCTTCTTTTTGGGGGCCTTGAGGAACGGTTAATCACAGAAAAATTCACAAGTTGGTCGTCACGGCACCTTCAAATTTGGTTCATATGACATGAGTTAGCTCCCTTTCTTGTGAAAGCTCGAGATAATTGTGTCTTCTGAGTGAGTTTCTGCACAATTTGTCAGATAAGTTTATTTTCTGTATATATAAGTGTCAGTCTGTCCGTCCACTTAAAAGACCGCTGGGTCGACGATAAGAGAATGTCACGTTTTGTTTTGTCATAAATTAAACGTTTCAATAATATGTGACCCTCCACCACGGAATGAGTCGCATGTCACCTCTCACGGTTCTGCGCTAGGCTTAATATAAGTCCGGGGGGTGTCTGGTAACGGTGTGAGGGTCACCTTAGTCACAGGCTTATAACTCGAACAGTTTTCACTCTTTTTTAAAACGGGTTTCACCACTGAGTAGAGCATAAAAAACTCTTTAGGAAAATGTAAAAATATGAAAATCATGCAAAGGTGACATGCGACTCATTCCGTGGTGGAGGGTCACATATACCGTTCTTGGTTTTTAAAATTTTTATTCTAATGCTTTTTTAACCTTAACATCGAGATGATTTTACGACCTTGGGTAATAAAATATGTGTTTTTAATGAACTTTTTTTTCCAATCAATATTGCGTGGTTTATTCTTTCAGAAGAGAAAAAAAAGAAACTGCACGAGGAAGTTAAAAAGATGCCTGGGAATCTCCAGCAGGTCATTGCCGATGCAAACAACAGATACGTGGGAATGAGCAATACTGCTCCCAAACGCGAAAGAGATTCCCTTATCCAAGAGTTAAGCATCACTATGCTGGTAAGTGAGTCCATACAACTAAAACATGTGTAGGCACTTATATGTACCAATTAATAATTCGCAAAGTACGCACATGGGGGAGAAGGGGAGTCAGAGCTTATGTTTGTACTGCAGTCAGTCATTATATCAACAAATTGTCCTTAAACAATAATTTTGTTCCGTAAGGCAACATGTAACATTTTCAATACTTTTAGGCTTTGCCTCCAGCGTGCAACATGCTTTTAAGAAAACAGATATGTGTAGATAACTTATTGACATAATATTGTAATCGTAAATACATATAAAAAGTTGATTATTTCTTTGAATGGGGCTAATTTGATAAAAGTCTTGGTGTGTTCAAGCATCCCAATTTTTGTTTTCAGTGTTTATCGGCTGCTTAAAGGCACAGTAAGCCTCCCGTAAACCATCACAGATATTGTCAGGCTTTTACACACAGTACAAACACCCTTTCATTTAAACACTCAC
>NC_090252.1:2269004-2279004 GCF_037325665.1 Littorina saxatilis | reverse complement strand
GACAATGACAATGACAAATGACAATGACAAATTCTTTATTTACGAGGGTAGTGGCATAAGCAAACAGGTGCTTTTTTACATCCAGCCCTCGCCCATGGGAGGGTTTAATCTAATGATAATACGTTTAAAAAATGTTGGAATATCAATTAAAGAAGTAATAAAAACAAACAATGAACAAGCAAACGATTAACAGACTAAACAGAGAGAGAGAGAGAGGGACGGAGAGAGAGAGAGAGAGAGAGAGGGACGGAGAGAGAGAGAGAGAGAGAGAGAGAGAGAGAGAGAGAGAGAGAGAGAGAGAGAGAGAGAGAGAGATCCTTTTGCAACGATTTATCACATGATCAAGGGACTTTTTAACTTGACAGAGAAAAACCCGAGGCAAAGGAACAAGCGACTTTCAAGTCTCAAATTGATACTTTGTGATACATAGTCTTTACGTTTTCTTCATGGTTGATGTTTTAGTAATGACTATTAAAGTCCGTCCCGATATAACCTTGAACGGTTGAAAACGACGTTAAACACCAAATAAAGAAAGTAAAGAACAATTAAAGTTTAACAATTTTATTATGCACAACACAGATGTATGAAATTGCACTGCGCGACTCTTTCGTGCTTTCTTTGCACGGTTCCATTAGCTCAAGAAAATGTCATGTTTTATAGTCGTCTTTGATTTGTTAAGTTAAAAGTTGCCTCTAAATCCGGTGTGGAAATTTAATTATGTTACAGGTGCAGGCTACTGCCATCATCTCCAGTCTGTGAATAGTGTTGATTTGTTCCAAACAAAACAGTAGAAGTCTTTCGAGTGATTAAAAGTATGTCCTCTTTAAAGAGGAAATATCTGGGTAAAACGTGAAAGGCTCCGAGATAGCTTCCAAAGTTACTCCATAAGGTTACTGCGTTGTAAAAATTGCTACTATGAATGATTGCCTTTCCTTCGCAAAATGAAAACCAAAGATTCTTAAAGCTTCATTAAATGTAGTAAAAACTGCAAATAAAGATCCTTCTTTATGAAAGTTGTGTTAGGATTCTTCTCCTGAGTTACTTCCCTTGTTTGTGAACATGATAGTGTTACTAGGATGCCGGCGTCCAAAAAAGGTGGAATCGCTCTTGCCCACAGGCGGCACCTCCGGACCACTTTTTATATTTAGTCAAGTTTTGTTTTTATCTGCACTGGAGAGAAGAGGGGCGAAGAAGCTCATTCACTCACTTTGATTTACACAGTTGTTTTACTTTTATCTTTTTAAAGTCGACAGTGGCGTGTTTCATTTGCCGCCTAATGTACATTTAAGGTGCATAACTATAACAGTAGATATTCTGCTATTCCCACTGAGAAGGCTTAACTGAAACTGCATCCTTTCTTTTAGATTTATTTCGAGACACAATTACTGATGTTTTAACTTTGCATAAACTATTAGAATGTATAATATCTTTTTCATTTATGTTTTTAAGAATTGTGATAAAAGAAATGTGTTTTCTTGCCATTTGATATGCCGCTCTGTTGTAGATGCTGTTGAATAAAAAAATGCTTTGTGTATCACATACGTCGGGTTATTGTTTTGTGGTCGAACTTGGCTTTTGTGTATGGTAAATACACTGACACAACTGTTTTATGCAGCATACAATCCACCCAGCAGAGAAAATGCAAATTCATTGGTGAATTCCTTGGGAAACAATCATAGTCATCTATCTAATTGACAAAGTCTGCAAGAGCGTTATACGTTTAGCGTGGTTATAGGCAATCTGAAGGTAAATAGCTAAGTTAACTGGTTTGGTTTGTGATTTGGCGATTGGTTGATTTCTGAGGTTTTACATGTAAGACGTCCATACATCGTATGCATGACATAAAATGAATAGAAAGCAAAAAGCAAATGGATGAACTGGTCCAACAATAACAGCTATAGCAGCAACAGCAATTACAATACAACCAATATCAACAAAACAAGACCATTCTACACTACCCGTCATAAAAAAAGTAGGCAGATGCGTTTCTTCTTCGTCGTTCGCTAGAGAGCAGATCTTTCTGATAAGGCTGTTGATTGTAAAACCAATTATTTGACTGAAAAGGCCTTTTCCACTAACTTTTTCAGAAAACAGATAGAGTTTTTATAACGTAGTGTCTATACATTGCGACCTACAACGCAGACACCCCCCTAAATCAAATTCGCAAAATCAAGGTTCCCGCATAAAAATGGACAAAAAATCAGCACTGCTAAAGAAAACATGTTCTGCATGTCAGTAGAAAGAACAATCTGCATCCAAAACAGTTGTGTTAATATATCTTGTCTAACAATGACTTTATGGCATGCTGAATGGTATAGGTTTCATTCCTCTGAGAAGCCGTAAAAGGCGGTTTTTGAGCCGTTTTTGTTGGTAATAAGACCAAAAAACATTACATTTCAGTAACTCCTAAATGCATTGCCTTGACACTTTCGTTGATTTTTGTTAACACATGTCGTAAATTACATACACAATTTTAAGTCATTTCAGACATTAGCTCTACTGTTATTTGATATGCCAGAAAGAGTTCTTAAATTGACGGTAGGTCTTTGCTGCTTCATCGAAAAAAAAATGATTTGTTGTTATCTTTAAGACAAATAACAGATGCGCCACTTGTTGACATTTCATGTACATATTTTTTCAGACATGGGTGGTGTGAGGATTCCAACGCGAAAGTAATCTTTAAGAAGTTGAATCGTTCAGAGCGCTGAGCGAACATGTCAGCCTGCGCCTAGCAAAGCTCACTGCTGACACCCTTAACTGATCATGGGTCTTGAAAGAGCATTTTCAAAGAATTTGTGTGCGCATTTAAACAAGTACGATCCAAACAGCCATTGTTGAAAATGTATCAAATAAAAGTGTAATTTGAAGCTTTCATTTTTCTTTTTTAATTTTTAATGTTTTCTGTTTAGTTGGACAAGGTACATCTTCATTTAAAAAACCACTTTCTGGCATGTCGCATAACAGCAGAACTAATATAAAGATTTCGTGTGTAGTTTACGACAGGTGTTACCACAACTCACTGAAAGTGTGAAGGCAAATGCGTTACTAAAATGTACCGTTTTGTTTATCTCTTTACCCGCTAAAACGGCTTCAAAAACGGCCTTTTATGCCTTCTGAGAAGATTGACACCTACACCGCTCAGCATGCCATAGATTCCATGTTAGACAAGATATGTGCACGAAACGGACTGTTTGGGATGAAAATTTGATTGTGCTGTCTAATGACATGCAGAACATGTTTCGTTTCAGTTGTTCGGAATTTTTGTCGATTTTTACGCAGGCACTTTGATTTTGCGAATTTGATTGGGGGGGGGGGTGTCTGTGTTGTAGGTTCCACTGTAATGAAAACTCAATCTGTAAATGGCCCTGTCAGTCATATACTTGGTTTTACAATCAACAGCCTCATCAGAAAGATCTGCCCTCCAATGCATCTGCCTACTTTGTTATGACGGGTAGTGTAGAAATACTGACACAGTTTAATGTGGAGTTTCGAAGACAAAAAATAAAAAGTAGAATTACAAAGTGCGTGAATGACTTCTAACCACCTCTTAGGAAATACATGTACTACCTGCAAGTGTCTGTACTAGTTGAAATGCCTGACGCACAGCTTGTCAAATATTAATAATTTGTATTTCGCTCAATTAACAGCACAGAGATGTTTCTGGTATAGAATGAGTGAAGACTATTTAGTTTGTCCACTTGCACGATCAAAGAATAAAACTGTTTCTCGTTTTGACGTTTACCATGACACGAGACATCGATCGGGACTCAATACATGCGTGCCAGATTCAGTGTCACAGCAACAAAAGTAAACAAAGCTTAGCGATGGATTTTAAGAAAGATTTTTATGTTTTGTTTGCTCCAGCGATCAAGTACACACACATGTTGCTTTTCTTAAGCTGTAAATGTTCGACATTTTTAAAAAGATTCTATTATTATTATTATTATTATTATTATTATTATTATTATTATTATTATTATTATTATTATGAACATTTATGCGCCTAATCTAGATATAGCCCTAGGCACTTACAAATTAATTTCTGCCGTTTGAAATGGAATTTTTTGCAGACAGACAGACAAACAGACATTTTTTTTACACACAATATATAACGCATTCACATCGGCCAGTAAACCTCAAGCCTATTAGGCGAGCATTCACCTTTCACGGCCTTTATTCCAAGTCAAACGGGTATTTGGTGGACATTTTTATCTATGCCTATACAATTTTGTCAGGAATGACCTTTTTGTCAATCGTGGGATCTTTAACGTGCACACCAAATGTAGTGTACACGAAGGGACCTCGGTTTTTCGTCTCATCCGAAAGACTAGCACTTGAACCCACCACCTAGGTTAGGAAAGGGGGGAGAAAATTGCTAAAGCCCTGACCCAGGGTCAAACTCGCAACCTCTCGCTTCCGAGCGCAAGTGCGTTACCACTCGGCCACCCTATTCACTTATTACTAAGGACTTAAATACGAGTTCATTCAGGTTCAACAAAATGATGTTTTGATATAATCGTCCGCACGCTTGCAGTATTGTTAACAAAACAGCAGTAGATGAACAGATGAACAGATGTGATTATAAAAATTAAAACAAAAAACATGTGCACAAAAGCAGGAGAAAAACGCCGTATTTACTTCTAATGGCCAACACATTATTGCAACAAATGTCAAACCCAAATTAAAGCATTAATCGCCATGTCATTTAATTAAAACTGCATATGCCAGTTAAGGCCGTTCACTTAACTATCAGGATCACCTTTTGGATTGAATATTTCTTTTACAGGGATCACGTGACCGCCGCTCAAACAAGGGCACCCTCAAAATTGACCAGACAAAAACGGAATGGCCGAATGAAAAATCGTCCAAAAAATCACAAAAGGCAAACCTTTGCAACTTTTACATACGAGAAGAAAGTTAAATCAATGATCTACCCTGAACAGATTGTTTTGTTTAGCTGCCTTGCGTATTTCGTGTGCTATGCTATTCCTACTGCTGCAGGTGTTGATCGCAAGAGCGGTAAAAAAACCGGGACTTTTTGCGTCCTTTTGTAGTGTATCATCACAAAAAACGCTGCAATGACTTGGTAGATTGCTTTGAGACTTTAACAGAAAAGAAACGCACTGTCAACTCCACATTTGATTGTGAAACGACAGTATGTGTTCCAAAAATGTTCTCTTTTATTACTCGTAATTGTCGCTGCTGTCGCTGCTATTGTTGTTGTCGCTGCTACCGCTGTTGTCGCTGCTGTCTGATTCCTGATGCCCAAAGTGTGCACCGTCGTTTGTAGCAATCAGCTCCTATGAATATATAAACAAAGAACTGATTACTAAAACAAAGCAAAACAAAAACAAACAAAAAATTCCTCCGAGGTAGGAAAAACACCCCCGTCAAAGGGAAATAACCTTCTCAGTTGGTGGCAGTGACTGAGTGAGAATGGTTATTTCCCTTTGACCATTAAGATGTCCCTCTATAAGTCCTTGTATAATTTTAATCCACCAATAACTCCCTAACCGTGTGTTTGACTGGTCCCAATTTTTGTAAGGACCGTCTCAGGAATGTATAGAACCTGTTCACCAAGTTTGGTGACGATCGGTCCGTTCATTCTTGAGATCTATATGCGAACACAAACAAACAAACAAACACATGGACCGAATCCTATACACACCCCTATACCGGGGGTGTAAAGAGATGAGAGAGAGAGAGAGAGAGAGAGAGAGAGAGAGAGAGAGAGAGAGAGAGAGAGAGAGAGAGAGAGAGAGAGGGGGGGGGGTGGGAGAGAGAACTTTAGTCTAGCAAAGTAAAGAAATGTTGGGACTACCTGGTGGGAAAAAATATATCCTCACATGAGCAAATCCAAAAACAAAGAGACTGCCAACGTTCCAAAATTCTGAATCAAGAAACAAGAAAGGTAGGTTGTTGGAACATTTGTTATTGAAAAAACAATACATTCACAGATATTTCGACCCAACGGTCTTTTAAGTGAACAGACAAACAAATATTCACACAAAACTTATCTTGATAGTTCTGTCAGTTTACGTCCACTCGTCAGGAAGCTCATTCATGAATGAAAGAAATCCATTCGCTCGGCTTCCTGACGAGTGGACGTAAACTGACAGAACTATCAAGATAAGTGTTGTGTGAATATTTGTTTGTCTGTTCACTTAAAAGACCGTTGGGTCGAAATATCTGTGAATGTATTGTTTTTTCAATATCCTCACATGCACACGTTTGTTCAAGTCACCCGCTCACTTACTGTCTCCTGCCATATTTAGCTGAGTTTTCCTTTTCCTCTGCGTGAACCAAAACACTGTCCTATTGATAATGCTCTAACATTTTTTGTAGGAGATTTTTTTCTTATCAAATCAAAAAAACGTGATTTTCTCAAAACTATGTTTTCCGGACTTGCCTTTTGACAACAAAGTTGAAGGCCCCTTTGATTTATGCGACTGAATTAACTATCGGGTTGCATCGACGCGTATAATAGGTTGACTACACACAAGCTGAAACAAAGGCTAGACCTGTGTTGTGCCTGTGGATGCCTTGTGTGAAGTACTCCTGCCGATAAAGGTTTTGGGAGCAAAAGTCCAAAATAAAGTTCTTTTGCCTTACGATTTTGGGGAAGAAGGCTAATAAACCATAGCCTTGCCATATATATATATATATAGGTTACACACTCCGAGTTCTGAATATCGTGCATATTTTCAGGACGAGGTGTGTAAGCTTTTTATCCCATTACTCCGACGTTTTCATTAAAAACCACCACTTTTTGACACAAACTCTGCGAGTGCCTGTTTTCTGCTCATCAAACCTTCCGCGACCGCAAATCGTGTCATCAAATTCATGTGCGATGTTGTCTTTTTGGTAAACGCGCCATAAAACGTCTGCTTTTGTATTCAGTCATCTATACTGCTTAAGAAAACGAATAACAGTTATTTCTAGAGTGTTGAAATTACATTGGAAATATTATTTTGCATTGTTGGTGTTGTGGAGATCGCTAGATACCACTGGAATCGAATGGAAGGATAAAGAACATTAGGGAACTTACTTTGATTTAGTGCGCAGTCACTCATGACGTAAGCGTAGACGCTCATCGAACAGATGGAACTGTGTAGATCTAACCAGATTAGTGTCGATGTTTCCCGAATATTCTCGTATGTCCATTAACTATATAAGTAGGGCTGCGCACACGTATTGTTGTTCTTTACCAGTCTTGCACTTGTTCTTTCTTACACTGTGCTGAGAGATATTGTCACCGTTGTTCCAGCTGTTAATAAATCTACAGAACCTACACAAATCGTTGTGTCTCCTTTGCGACTGAGAGTGACGAAAGGAAAAACACGACAACTGGCGTCGCCGACAGTTACTTCCCTTGTCTATTCGGAGTGACTTATTACTGCAAAATGACGGAAACAGAGCAGCTGATAACGCTTCTAAGGGAGCAGTTGGAGCAACAGCAACGCCAGCACAAGGAAGATATGGAGCAACAAATGCACCAGATGGAGATAATGATGAAAGTGTTCAGTGGTGCCGCAGCTTCTGCCAGGGAGGAAAGCTACGACGATCCGAGTGCTTCGAATCTACGTTTTCCCATTACTACACAGGCAGCTGCAATCCCATCTTTTGTTGCGTTTGATGCAACATCGGAACTGTGGCCTGACTACTGGTCAAGATTTTGCACGTTTGAGGTCGCCAACTCCGTGCCGGAGCAGCGCAAGGCTCAAGTTTTCTTGACGAATCAGACTGCTACGGTCTACAAACAACTGGCAAATCTGGCTACTCAGCAAAATCCGCCCAAGGACATCAACAGTTTGACAATGGACGAAATTGTCAAATTCATGAAAGAACAGTTCGACCCGAAACTCTTCTTAGTGCGTGAACGTTTCAAGTTCTGGAGTGACATGAAACGGAAGCCAGGCGAAACTCTCCAGGAGTTAGCAGCGCGCATACGCCAAGACGCCGCTACCTGTGACTTTCCTTCGATCAAAAACCCACAAGACGAAGCTCTGAGACAGAGATTCATATGTTCTGTCAACAATGAGGCTGTCTTAAAGGCTCTATTCAAGATCAAGGACACAGAGCTGGATTTCGCACGTGCTGTCCAAGTCGCGATTGAGACTGAAGACGCAGCGAAGGTTGCCAAGGAAACTGTCTACGGTTCCAAGACCATGCCAGTCAACAAGGTCCACCAGAACAAGACTACGGGTCCACGAAAGAACCACAAGCAGTCTAATTCCACAGACAGGAAGTGCTACCGATGTGGAAAGGCCCACAAAGCAACAGACTGCCCCTACAAAGAAGCCAAATGCCGATACTGTGACGTCACAGGACATTTGGAAGCTGTCTGTAGAAAAAAGCAACATCAGAATCGGGAACGACATTCCCAAGCTTCCGTGAAGAGAGTCACGAAAGCAGAGCTTGTCAACGCGATCCTCGGTGAAGTTCCCCAAGATACTCCTAGGTTGGATGTACCCATAACAATCCAGGACCGACAGTTCACCATGGAACTGGACACCGCAACTACGGGAAATTTTGTTTCTCTTCCGGTCTGGAGACAACTAGGAAAACCGAAGCTGGATGACGTCACACATCGTTACGAGTCTGCCAGCAAGCACGACCTGCCCGTGCTGGGAACTTTCATGGGCCAAACCAAGGATCCAGTGACTGGTAAGCAAAGCTCAATTCCGTACATCGTCACCAAGATTCCCCATCTGAATCTGCTAGGACGCAACGCAATCCAGACTCTGGGAATTTCTGTGGACAATGCTCTAGGACTGAGGAGCATAGAGAGTCACGCAAAGAGTGAGGGTGCAAAACCTACGCATCCAGCGACCTCCAACGCGCCTTATGCTGCCCTGCAACGAGATTGTCACAGACTGTCTGATAAATTCCCAAATCTCTTCAAACAAGAATTGGGATGTCTCAAGGACTTCGAACTGGACGTGAAGTTCAAGTCTGATGCGAAGCCGGTTTTTCACAAGGCACGTCCGGTACCTTTCGCTCTTCGTGATGACCTCGCCAAAGGCTACGAAGAAGGCATCGCCAAAGGAGTCTGGAAGCCAGTCCAGTTCAACGAATACGGAACGCCAGTGGTACCAATTCGTAAGGCACAAACCTCGGGCACCCTGAAGCCCAAGCTACGGATCTGTGGTGACTACTCAGTAGGCATCAATGATCAGCTTGAAGATCACCGTCATCCAATGCCACTCCCAGAGGAACTGATGCAGAAGCTAGGAGGTGGATTCGGATACACCAAGATCGATCTTGCTGATGCCTACAACCAGATCAAGCTGGCACCAGAGAGTCAACGCAGGCTAGCCCTCAGCACTCACCGTGGGGTACTCCTGCAGCAACGACTTCCTTTCGGGATAAAGTCAGCACCTGGTTACTTTCAAGAGATCATGGAAAACCTGACCTGTGATCTACCTGGTGTTGCCGTCTTCCAAGATGATATACTCGTCAGCGGGAAGGACGCCAACGACCACCTGAGCAACCTGGAACGTTTGCTCACTCGTCTGAACGACAAAGGACTCAGATGTCGTCGTGAAAAGTGCGAGTTCGCACAAGCCAGTGTGGAATACCTTGGACATACCTTATCGGCCGAAGGGATCTCCAAAGGATCGAAGGTCGAGGCAGTTTTGAAAATGCCAGCCCCTACGGACGTCTCAAGCTTGAAGTCTTTCTTGGGCTCAGTTCAGTTTTACGGGAAGTTCATCCCTAACCTGGCCAGCATGGCAGAGCCGCTCTACCGCCTGACGAAGAAGGCGAACCCCTGGAAGTGGGGAGATGAGGAACAGGCAGCATTTGAACAGTTGAAAAATGTGCTTTCCTCGGATCAAGTTCTGGTACACTTCGATCCAAACAAGACTTTGGGACTAGCTTGTGACGCGTCCAACGTTGGAATTGGAGCAGTCCTATTTCATCGCTATCCAGATGGAAGCGAGCGCCCAATCGCCAACGTGTCCAAGACTCTCACGGCTGCAGAAAGGAACTACAGCCA
>NC_090252.1:2164004-2264004 GCF_037325665.1 Littorina saxatilis | reverse complement strand
ATGTTGCACTCTCAAGCCAATATAAAGACTACAGTTTTGTGTTTGTGTTTTTGTGTTTTGTTTTAGAAAGACTTCAATAAACAATTTACGCAATTCTATATTTCTATAGAAATAGAGTAAAGACAGTTAACCTATCCAAACCTCAGACTTACTTTAGTGAAACGGACATCACAGCGAAGAACCAGAAGAATGATGTGGGGACCTGGGTACACATCAAAGATACCCTTAACCACAATGTTGATGATCTTGTCTTCAGAGTGATGGGTGTCACAAAGACCGGGGGTGTCAATCACCTGCAGTGTACAGTGTACATACACACATGTATCACACCGTATCGTATTGTATCGTATCGTATTGATCGTACACATTTTGAACAGATTCATGAGTGAATCAGTCGCCATCTCAGAACACTGAGCTAGGGGACGACGCACCAGTCGATTATATTAACCTTACCTATAAAAGAAAACGTTCAAATTACCAGCGAAGATCGAAAAGAGGTTTGTGGAACACGATAACCCGATAGCCCATCGATAACATGCCCGATATATAGACCCATTGATGTGTGTGGCTTGCATTTGCCCAGAGAGAAAGAAACTGATGATTAACACTCCGTGTTTCTAAGAAGTAAATCGTGATAAATCACACGAAATGTCTTTACAAAGTGAACGAAGATACCAGTACATGATTGTGACTAGGCTCAACTATTGATTGCGTTCATTGGTTGTTTTTTTCAGCCACATGTTGATTTTTTCTATGAGATAATACAATGACGTTGTATTAAATTGTATCGAATTTTATTGAATTTGTAACGCATACTCTTTTTTGTATTGTATTGCATTGTATTTTATTGTATTCTATCGTATCGAATCATATCGTGCTGTATCATATATATCGTATCGTCCGTATCGTATCGTATCATTTCGTTTCGTATCGTATCGTATCGTAACGTATTATATTTTATTGTATTGAATCTTATTATATTAATATGTTTGATAACTGGATCAAATATACCCCATTTTGTGTGTAAGTAATTAACAATTAATTTATGTATTGTTGTTTTTATGCGCTAGGAATAACCTTCCATTTGCAGGCATAGCACGAGTAAAAAGCTTGCCTGGTTTCTTTTAATAGTGAAGTTATCAAAAATTTGGTACCGGCAAATCCACGATTTGAAACAGCAGCTTTAAAAACAAAATAACGCATGGTATATCTTTTGTTGCTTTCTTTCTTATTCAATTCCCAGCTAGCAATTTGTTATGTAGAAGCAGTGCCCAGGTTGAACGTGCGCAGTATATTCATTCGCAGATTTGTCCATGTATGCAGACTTACGAATAGCTTTTTAATGCACATTCTCAAACACCATACTCAGCAGGTAGATTCGGGCAACACAATCATGTTATTCGAATTATTTCTTCAACACAAGTCAGAGAAAGCCTCGTTCGAGCTTCTTCACCAACCATGCAAATATCACGCTGGCATTTTTTATTCAAATACTTTTCAATAGAGCGTCAAACGCTTCAATCACCATAAAGATATATTTTAAGAAAAAAATACTCAAAACATTTGACAGCGATTGACTCCAAAAATCGACTTCCCTAATATTTTGTCTGTGATATTTTCAGAGTCTGTTGAAACATTTATGGCAGATTGTGAACACATGGCAGATTGTGAACACATTGAAACAGCGCTCAACATGCATATATGTTTCTGAGAACAAACACGTTTACCATTTCAAAATGAGGATAATGGTACGCTGTGCGGGTCTACAAAAAATGTCACGGTCAATTGTTTTATTTGTTTCTATATATGTGATTGTGTGTCACTTTGTTTGTTACAAATTTTGTCATACAAATTTGAGAAATTGATCTAATTTTAGCCTACAAAAACGTCATGTAATTACGCTATTTCCAGCCATATCGGAAAGGTGCGTTACAATACTTAATCACAGAAACACATCATTACAACAAACGTAAACTAGAGATTTACACCACTCGCAAAATTGGTCCTGTGATTGTAATTGGCCATACCCCATTCAATTACCCAAACCTCATCTATATGATTCTTGTCATGTCATCATATTTAAAAGTCTGTATCATAAACTCATACCAGTAGATTTCTTTTTTCTTTTTGTTACACTTGATCCCACACTCTTTGAAAATATCCGGACACAATATAAGCAAAATATTATCGAAGTCGATATTTGGGGTCAATCGCTGTCGTATGTTTATAAATAATATGCAAATAGGTCACACAATCAGGCGAGCAAACAAGCCCATGAACAAAGCTCAGGGCCTGTCATTAAAATAAATGTTAAGGGGCTTATTGTCCGTCAGGTCTTAATTGCCTATAGTCTTAATTGGTTTATACGATTCGAGTTTTTACGCCCTCACGGCTTTTGATGAATGTGTGTTTAGGTGGTATCAGCCATCTGCACTTATGGTAGAATGACCAAGATATTTAACGTGCCATTGTGGTGACACGGGGGTGGGAGATAGATACCGTCTCTGGGTCTGCACATAAAGTTGACCCGTGTCCGTCCCGGCCCGTATTCGAACCAGCGACCTTTCGATCACAAGTCCAGTGCTCTACCACCTGAGCTACCCGGGCCCCGGCCTGTCATTGAAGTAGCCTGATGGTTTTATATTGATTACCTGAATGAGTCTTCCAAATCGTTCGGCTCCTTTTACTTCGCTGAATTCAGTACCCGAGGTCATTCCATTGTAAACCTCAAACGTGTCCTCTCCAAGCAATGTGTTGCCTAGGGAACTCTTGCCTGCACCTGTTTTCCCCATCAGCACTACGCGAATTGCTCCATCTGACAAACACACAAAATCGAAAACAAGGAGGACGACATGTGAGAACTCGTATCTAGATGATCTGTGAATCCTGCGAGCAGTGACTACATACTACCTATTTCCTATTATTCTGAACAAATTTTCAAATTAAACCATTTATACCTATATCTTTTCGGATTCAGAACATAATAAAGAAACCAGTGAAACTAACTTTGTTTTATATCTATTTCAAATTTGCATTCTAATTAATAATGTTCAATCTTCCAAACTAAAATGAGTGAGTCAAAGAATGTGATTGAAACATGTGGTTGCCACACACACACACACACACACACACACACACACACACACACACACACACACACACACACACACACACACTGCTTACACAGAAACAGATCCCAGGAAAATCATCTTTCCGTCATTTCACACAAGAAACCAAGTAGATGATGAATGATACAAGGATGGCACACTTTGCATAAAGTATTGCAGTACGTGCTGGTGGTCCGTCAGTTACACACATTATGGCAATTATTGATAATACTTTGCAACGTGATCTAACCCACACAATGTCCTATCTATGGTATATAGATTGGTTGCTTCGACGAATGTTACGTTCTACTGGTGAAAATAAAACACCTACCATCGGACATATTTGTCGTTAATATGTTGATCAGGAGTGTGAAACAAAATTGGTTTTTATCCACTTGATAATTCTGCAGCACAAAAAGAAATATGATCAACGCTCCATACCACCAAACTAAAAATTATAGTGGTCACAGATGTATCAACAATGATAACTTTAATTCATAACATTTAAACGAAAATATTGTGTCATTCTTAAAAAACAAAAATATGTGTGGCGTGCATGCATTTGTGAGCTTGTATATTATATTAACAGCTATTGTGTTTTCAGCGTAGCAATAGGAATGAAAACACAATAGCGTTTATATAGCTATTCTGACATTAAATTCTGTGTTAAAATCATGTTTTTGTCAGCAACAAGTACCAGAATGGTCCATGTCGTTGATTGCAGACGACGGTTCCCTTTCCGCATGAAGCTACGGAAATAACTAAACATAGAAAAACCCACGGACATGTATTACGGAGAAAACTCGAGATAACCGGATGTTTAGCATTACGTCAATATGCTAGGAATCATATGACGTCATATGACATATCATGCTTGCCTACGTAGATTGTATGTTCGAAAGTCTGACTTCTGTTGGGAATTCGCGTGGTGAAGACTGCGGTAAATCTGTAGATGATAAGAGAACAAGGATTGTCTCAGAAGAAACGACTAAATGTTTCAGACTGGTAACTTCATTTCAACATTGCACTATACAATGGACGTTCTATGTGACAGGAGAGTTTGCTGATTTTGTGTTAAACATTGGAGAGATCGTCTGCTAGAATCAGAGATAGGTTGCTTCAGATTGCAGCTTCTGAAAATTTGCAAGGTTTGTTGCCTGTTAAAGAACTGGATTTTACACGTAATGTATGTCATGTACATAAAGCAACAACAAAAACACACACAAAGCAAATGGCATCGTCTGTCGACTTGTCACATGAACAAACCTGGCGAGGTATGCGTGTACTTTATACACGTGGAAGAAACCGGAACCATGCGTCTTTGTTATTGCCAATATGCTTTTGGATATTGGCAAAAATGGCCGACTTCCGTAGCATTATGCTTTGATGATCGGAAAAGGGATGTGTGAGACCATCCAATCACAGCCCCCGAATTCCCCCACGTGTCCATCAGAATAGATATATATATATGTAGCTATTCTAATGAACACGTGGGGGAATTCGGGGGCTGTGATTGGATGGTCTCTTCCTATCATCAAAGCATAATGCTACGGAAGTCGGCCATTTTTCTCAATATCTTTGTTATTGACAATATGCTTTTGGTGGCACAATCTAAATCATCTTTTATTACCTCAAAAATTTGTTTATAATCAAACACGTGTTTGTGAGATGGAGAGTCAGCTTCATGGGAATCGATTTTTGACTTTTTTTGTGTATATGCGTTTAGTAAGAAACTTGTAAATCATTTTGTTTGATCAGAACGGTTGTTCGTTACCATTAGTAACCATATTCACAGAACCATTACTGAATTCCGCCTCACGTTCTTTTTCAGCTTCATCATTCTATCACCCTGAAGAAGCTCCCCGTGGGGGCGAACATTTTCCATATTCCATATTCATCACAACAACTTTTGAGGAGATTGTTTTGAAAAATTTGCCTATATATATATATATATATATTTAAAAACAATCTCCAATGTCCCTGTCCGGGTCCAAGTCTGCGATCGCATGGGATCAATAAAGTCAAACAACAACAACAACGAAGACAATCACACCCTCACACAGCAAATCACATACACGCGCAAAAATCAGATTTATTGTACCTCCGCCTTTGCCCCAGACGAAGAAGAATTGATTATTGGACTAACGAAGGGTGGAGCTTCAAGTCAATCAAACAGTAAGCCACTCCCTCACCTGTCACACACTGACAACCAGCCAGACGAGTGAAGTACCTCACACGGGGGTCACTGCGCGGCGAGGTTGAGACACGTAGCCGTTAATGGAAGGAACGATTCCCGGGAAAAGCTTTTCTCCCGACCACGTTGCATAAACCTGCTGTCAACAAGAGGGCAGCGTGCGACACCCCGAATATACTATTGATCTCTCTCTCTCTCTCTCTCTCTCTCTCTCTCTCTCTCTCTCTCTCTCTCTCTCTCTCTCTCTCTCTCTCTCTCTCTCTGCGCGCGCGACCCGTTG
Organism: Littorina saxatilis; assembly: GCF_037325665.1. Classification (NCBI taxonomy): domain Eukaryota; kingdom Metazoa; phylum Mollusca; class Gastropoda; order Littorinimorpha; family Littorinidae; genus Littorina; species Littorina saxatilis. The sequence continues at coordinate 2,258,423 of NC_090252.1, read as the reverse complement.
GAACATGCAAGGCGGCGGCAGCCAAAGTATACACAAGCCTGCATTTATAAGAAGAACACTTCCTTGTCGTAAACCAAATAAGGTACGAATAGCTTGCGGGCATGCTGCCCGATATGGTACGCACTGATTCATTGCCAATGCACTTACGGAGGTCAAAAGATCGAATATGTACGTTTCAGATTTCTCACGAAGCTGCCCCCCCCCCCCCCCCTCTCTCTCTCTTGTTGTGAAGTTGATATACATGGAAAGTTACCTTACATGGTCACACACTCGTGAAGAAAAATAGTGCGCCTCTTTTTTGACGAATCAGAGTACGGGGTGTTCCTGAATAATAGGAATGAAATGCCATGCACAAGGCATGCAGGGGTGAAGGTGTCCTACGGTCACAATGCGGTTATTTCTGAGGAATGACTGTCACTTGTTGCAAAACTGGCATCTCCTTCCTCAGAAATAAACGCAGTTTGACCTCGCCACACTGATCCCGCTTTGACTTTCTTCTCGTATGTAAAAATTGCCAAGTCATGCCAAATCTGAATGTTGGTCGATCTGTTTTTTATTGGTACCTTACGTTTTTGTCAGGTCGATGGGTACCCTCACCTGGGCGGCGGTCACGTGATCCCTGTAAAAAGAAAAGTGTGCCAGATTATGGCAGATAGGCAAGTTGAGTGCCTTTAATGGCGTAAGAGTTTAGATGAAATTACACGGGAATGAATGTTTTAGTTGGGGGTACACATATGGGTGCAATATTGTTTTGTTTCAAATGAATAAATGAGTTGCTGTTTTTTGCTTTATTCTTAATCCCTGAAATTGAAATCCTGTAGCTTTTAAAAAGCTGCGTGAAAGCCATCTTATTGCATTCACTGATAACATTATTATTTGTAGGTATTTGTGTAGATTGTACAGGATATGTGTGTGTGTGAATGTGTGTGTGTGTGTGTGTGTGTGTGTATGTGTGTGTGTGTGTGTGTGTGTGTGTGTGTGTGTGTGTGTGTGTGTGTGTGTGTGTGTGTGTGTGTGATCTGTTGTTATTGGTGTGTACAGACAGCGAATACCGGATCCTTGTTATCGGCAAGGCTGGAAATGGAAAGAGTTCCGTCTGCAACACCCTCCTGGGCAGTGAGCACTTTCCAACTGGACGAAGCTTTTCTTCAACCACGCTCGAAGCTCAATAAGTCACCTGCAGGAAGAACGGAAGGTGTTTCAATGTGACTTTCTGAAGGCACTTTGTTTTTTTCTTAAAGGCACACTACTTTCTGTGTGAACAGTTCGGATTACAAACTCAGATTTTTGGCATGTCGCATAAAAGCACGAGTTCCATCTCAAGAATAGTCACAAAGGTGTTGGTTTTTATCTGGTGTGTTAGCACAATGCCAGAATGCTAGCACCAAGCAATCACTGAAATGGAGCGCTTTTAATGCCTAACTAAGTTAAACTATGTCAAGCGCTTAGAGCAAGTCTTTTTAACGAAAGTTTTTGATTTAGCGCTATATAAATGTTCTTCTTATTATTATTATCTTATTAAACAAATACAAAACAAAATAAATCGCATTCACACACACACACACACACACACACACACACACACACACACACACACACACAAACGCACACACACACACACACACACACACACACACACTCAAAGCAACAACAACAACACCAACAACAACAACAACAACAACAACAACAACAACACAGTAATAGCACCGGGACAAGGGATTCCTCGATCATTCGGCATGCTATATGGCATTGTTGCTGTACTGTATAGGTTGGCAAAATAGACAGTTTGGACAGAATATTATTTGTTCTACTCGCCACCACGCAAAAGGCGTTCAGCTTTAATTGTTGTAATTTTTGGGTCAATTTTAATAAAGGTAACTTAACTAAGAGGGGTGTTTGCATTGTCCGGGATACTTTAGAGGCAGTGTCACGCACACATGCACAAAACACGCACGCAGTCTGTCATCCACGACTCAAAACAATCTTGCTCTTCCGACCACAAAACACAAGTTGACACGAACAGTAGATTAAGGACGTTTCTTACAAACAATCAATTATACATAACATAAATACACGCACAACACTATCTAACTATACAAATCTTTCTTTCGGCAATATCCACAACAACAACAAAGATCAACCAGCGTTAAAGCCTATAACAACAAAGAATAATTATTTAGAAACTTTCATACCTCTCACTTTCGCTCAGTTCATTATGACGTTATAGCTCCTGCACGTTTAGCTGTTAGGACGGGCTAAGGCTAATGTTACCGTGCTTGCGTATCCGAAATCGTTCATGAACCGGAGTCAACGAGGCCGTGGTGCGAAGCGACAGGAGTCATCGGTGACGTCGAGTCCTAGCCAGGCGAGCAGTGCCGTCGTCGAAAGTGGAGCAGGCAGACATCTCAGTAGTAGGTCAAGACCTCAGCATGGTGAAAACCAACAACCTGGAATGGTGAACGCAAGACTTAGTTCACGGTAACAGTAACATCGCCCACCCGTCCTTATAACTTAACAACCAAGTGCAGGATTAAATGGACATAATTCTCTACTCTCACTCTCATGCATCTCGAACACACATACCAACGGACTTATACATTTAATTCTGCTAAGTATGAAGTCCAACGAATAATACCAAATTCATTCTATAAACAAAACTGTCCACCACTCCCCTTTCAACCAAAACGTTCATTCAATCATATACCAAACCATTTTCCAAAACGAACTCACAACTTCATACCGTTCAAGTACAAAGTTACACACGCACGTGCACACTATACATTCCGCCATCTTGGATTGACCGGTTTTCAGAAGTCAATAAGCAAATCTAAACCTGAGAATAATTTAACTGTAACACACACAACATAATATTTAATGATTACATACCACATCCTGGTTGTATTGAAGTAGCCATACATATCCCCTGCCGTTGATAACAGGTTTCCGGCATCTGCTCTACGCAAACAGACCCTACGTTCAACGAAGAACGGATTCGCTTGGAACGCAAGCTATCTTCCCTCGGCTAAAGGCAAAGAACGAATGAATAAAAAGGAGTATCTACGAGCTCGAATTTAGCTCTGAGTTCACCTTACAAAATACAAGCAAAACACACGTGAAATACCTGAGCACGAGCTCCACGAGACACCTGCAGTTAACCAGCGTCTACCTATGACAGGCGAAATAGAGGAACACAGGCGCTCCAATACAATACATTTAACCCCACAGCATAAAAGTATGCTAATATTAAAGCCGCTTGTGACAAACCCCCCTACTCAAACCGAACTACGGTTCGTCACAAAAAATCCACACAATGCGGCTGTAATAGTCTGCTCCGACGTTGTCGCATCCCCGGATTGCTCTGATGCGGAACGTGAATGTCTGAAGCAACAGGGCCCAGCGCATCAAACTTCCGTTCGTCATCTATGTCTTCTGTAGAGGTTGAAGGGACTGGTGATCAGTCTGTAGCGATTCTCTCTCTCTGAGACTGTCAATGTGCCAACACGGTCGACAGCGATTCTCCGGAAAGGTTCATCTATGAGAGGCATCTTTCCAAGGTGAGCTTTGGGTGATCCTCCTTCAGGTAAAGCTCGACGGCCAACATCACAGGAATGAACATAACGCCTGATGTCGCCCTCCATCCCTGGCCAGTAGAACGAATGCCAGAGTCTATTCTTAGTTTTCTTTGTCTCAAGATGACCAGTCTTAGTAACATTGTGGTATCGTCTCAAAATACCCGAACGAAGAGTCTCGGGCACCACCACCTGACTGAAGGTCTTCTCCGTGGTTATGAAAAAGCGATGTAGGACGCCCTGTTTCCAAAGGAATTTCACCTTTCCTTTCTTCCCAGATGGTGTAGGGTTCCTCCCTTTTGCCAGCTCCCGCACCCTAGACAGAGTTGGGTCAAGCGTCTGTAGCTGGATCAACTTCTCTCTGGTAACACCTAGACCAGAGTCCTTCATCCGTAGGGTTTTAGGAGGTTCTTTTTCTCGCGTATTTTGGACTTGAGTAATGGCGGCTATCTTGACAGGTTGAGCTTTCGCCCGGTACACAGGAACTTCAAGAGTTTCTCCTCCAGGCTGAATGATCCGGTTTCCGATGAGTACGGGGTATGTTAGCTGGTCAGCCACAATAGCTACAACGTTCCCTGAGAAAAATGGGGACTCTAAATGTACGATCGTAGTAGGACAAGTCTTCTGAACGTTCCCTGCTGCGAAACGAATAGTTTGACTTCCCTGCTTGAGGTTACAGTCTTTTACCAGCGAGGAGTCAATAACCAGTCCGTCGGCGCCTGTGTCACGAAGAGCAGATACTTGTGATCCATTGATACTGACCGTGCATAAAGGAGTATACGAAAGTTGGCTACATGGGTCACAAAGGGTAGGTAACTCTGATGTGGCAGCAGTGGTTCCTGGCATCGTTACAACTGTTCTCACGTTGGTGACGGTCCTCACGTTGAAGGACGATGCTGAATGCGGGCAATTCCTACGGATGTGCCCAGTTTTACCGCAACCGTAGCAATTTCTCTTGGGAAAAGGGCCGTTGGGGTGGACGGGACTAACTGGGGCAGAGTCTTCCTCAGGATTTTCAATGTCCTTCGTGTTCTTCTCGACTCGACCAGTCGCAGTAACCGGGTTTTTCCTGGCTCTTTTTGATGCAGCAAACCTCTCAGCTAGTTCGGCGGCCTCAGTGACGTTCGCCGGTTCACGCTGCCGGATGAAATCCGCGAGGTCCCCAGACACATGGTCCATCAGGTGTTCCATCAGTAGGAGGTCTCGGATTCCAGCATAGGTCTCCTCTTTCTTCGCGGCTTTCCTCCACCGTTCAAACCAAATTCGAAGGCGGGTAGCAAACTGTATAAAAGTCTCCTCTCCCCTTTTGGCCGCGAATCGAAACTTAGAACGATACGAGTCAGCCGTCCAGCGAAAAGATCCTCTAAGGGCGTCCACAATGACATCAAAGTTCCCCGCATCCTCAGCTGGCAGTTCCAAGTAAACATCGGCAGCAAAACCTTTCAGGAGGGCTCCCAGCCGAGCTCCCCAGTCACTCTCCCTGTCCCAGCCACTGAGAGTTGCTGCTCTCTCGAATCGTCCTAGGAAGGTGTCGAGATCCTCTTTGGCTTCATCAAATGGATCTATTTTCAGACGAACTGGTTCAATAGCCCTACTACGAGAACTTGAAGTAGTCTCTTCTCTCCTAGTCTTTTCTATCTCTGCACGAACTTTTTCTTCTTCCAGTTCAGCTAGACGTCGGCGGCGGTCGTTTTCTTCCTCTTCTCGAAGTACTTTTCTTCTGATTTCTTCTTCCTCCCTCTGAAGTCTTCGTTGAGCATCCTGTTCCTCCCTCTGAAGTCTTCGTTGAGCTTCTTCTTTTCTCAGTTGAGCTTCTTCTTTTCTCAGTTGAGCTTCCTCTTCTTCTTGAAGTAGTCTTCGTTGAGCTTCTTCTTTTCTCAGTTGAGCTTCCTCTTCTTCTTGAAGTAGTCTTCGTTGAGCTGCTTCCTCTTCTTGAACGTATTTAGCTAAAGCAGCCCCTGATCGAACGCCCAAAGCACGTCCCCTAGCGGCTATAATTTCTTGAGCTGACGTGAGGGAACTAGATTTTTCAATAGGGTCAACAGCAGCTCCATCCATATGCTTTGGCGTGGTAAGTGTCATACGGGGTGGAGAATTACCATGATCAGGGGTAGAAAAACTTGCCAGAGCGGCATTGCGAGATTTGGATCCCGACATGATTTCTCACCAAATGTAAAATGGTTAAGTCGCCAACTATGGAAAAGCAACCTAACTACTTCACAACAAAATTCTGAAGCAAAACATCTCAATCTACAACATTTCCAGACAAATTACAACAGGGAAAAATGCTATAAACAACGTCGAGACATGTACCCAGCACCGGCTAGTATTCACAGGTGGCCGCTGTGAAAATCAGGTTAAGCCTTAGCACGTACAAGCATGTTATTCAATCATCACTATTCAAAAATCAAACCTGACAAGACGGTACAAACAAACAGACGAACAGAGCAAAATCATAGGTGACGATGTAATAATAAAGATCCCGGACGAGCCCCCATTTGTCACGCACACATGCACAAAACACGCACGCAGTCTGTCATCCACGACTCAAAACAATCTTGCTCTTCCGACCACAAAACACAAGTTGACACGAACAGTAGATTAAGGACGTTTCTTACAAACAATCAATTATACATAACATAAATACACGCACAACACTATCTAACTATACAAATCTTTCTTTCGGCAATATCCACAACAACAACAAAGATCAACCAGCGTTAAAGCCTATAACAACAAAGAATAATTATTTAGAAACTTTCATACCTCTCACTTTCGCTCAGTTCATTATGACGTTATAGCTCCTGCACGTTTAGCTGTTAGGACGGGCTAAGGCTAATGTTACCGTGCTTGCGTATCCGAAATCGTTCATGAACCGGAGTCAACGAGGCCGTGGTGCGAAGCGACAGGAGTCATCGGTGACGTCGAGTCCTAGCCAGGCGAGCAGTGCCGTCGTCGAAAGTGGAGCAGGCAGACATCTCAGTAGTAGGTCAAGACCTCAGCATGGTGAAAACCAACAACCTGGAATGGTGAACGCAAGACTTAGTTCACGGTAACAGTAACATCGCCCACCCGTCCTTATAACTTAACAACCAAGTGCAGGATTAAATGGACATAATTCTCTACTCTCACTCTCATGCATCTCGAACACACATACCAACGGACTTATACATTTAATTCTGCTAAGTATGAAGTCCAACGAATAATACCAAATTCATTCTATAAACAAAACTGTCCACCACTCCCCTTTCAACCAAAACGTTCATTCAATCATATACCAAACCATTTTCCAAAACGAACTCACAACTTCATACCGTTCAAGTACAAAGTTACACACGCACGTGCACACTATACATTCCGCCATCTTGGATTGACCGGTTTTCAGAAGTCAATAAGCAAATCTAAACCTGAGAATAATTTAACTGTAACACACACAACATAATATTTAATGATTACATACCACATCCTGGTTGTATTGAAGTAGCCATACATATCCCCTGCCGTTGATAACAGGTTTCCGGCATCTGCTCTACGCAAACAGACCCTACGTTCAACGAAGAACGGATTCGCTTGGAACGCAAGCTATCTTCCCTCGGCTAAAGGCAAAGAACGAATGAATAAAAAGGAGTATCTACGAGCTCGAATTTAGCTCTGAGTTCACCTTACAAAATACAAGCAAAACACACGTGAAATACCTGAGCACGAGCTCCACGAGACACCTGCAGTTAACCAGCGTCTACCTATGACAGGCGAAATAGAGGAACACAGGCGCTCCAATACAATACATTTAACCCCACAGCATAAAAGTATGCTAATATTAAAGCCGCTTGTGACAAGCAGTGTATCGTGTGTTAACAAGGTGCTGTGTTGCATATGGTAGGACAATACATGTCCTTTCTAAACAATGTAATTTAAACTCATATAGATAGCCACATGTCAACAATTCACGCCAAAGTGCATCTACTTAGTTTCTATTCACGACTGGTATACTATCAATATTGAAACATTTTCCCAACTGTTCCTGCTTGTGCCAGTGTAATCTGAAGACATCTGGAATATTAGTATCATGCATGTACAACTCACTTATTTGATAATAAAAGACCAACGTAAGAAGCAATCTTGTCCAAGTTTAGATGGCTTTGCTTTATTTATACTGACGTCAAGATTTGACCGCATTAGTAGCCTACCACTTACGTAAAACTAGGCTGATTGTACCCACAAAAGAAAAAGAGTTAGTTAAGTTTTGAGAGCCCTACCTGTAGACACAAACCATTCACCCAAAATATCAATGTCAAAATGATACACATGTGAGTAGGTTAAATTACTAAAACGTAAGACGTGGAATGTTAAACTAACCAAAAATAAAGACTTTAGGTCGGACCCTCTCTGATAACATTTTTTTTTCTTCGTTCAGATCATGGACTAATTGGGATGCTCTAAACACATGTTGTTGACTACCAGCCCTTAGTAATAGATCGGGTTATCTCAAGTTATAACACAATTGTCCAAAAGTTTAAAAAAATATTATCATAAGTTAAATATTATCATAAAATGTAGATAAATAATTAAATAATCAAGTAAATGCATCAGTCGATCAATCTGTGTATCCCCTCAATCAATCTATGGAGCAAAAATTGTTTCACGTGTTGCTGTGTTTTTCAATAGGATTTTAAAAAACATTATGATTTGTTCAGGTTGTTGACACGCCAGATGTTGTCAACTTGGACCTGACGCTGGAGGACATGGAGGAAGACTTGACTCTTCCCCACCCCAGCGCTGTCCATCTATCTCTGTCCGACTGTTACTTTAGTGCGTGTTATTGTGGGAAAGAAAAGACGACGTTTTTGTTTGCAATGACGTACTGTTTTCTTAAAATAACCCTAACCTTAACCCTATCTTGTTTATGGTGTGCTTTTTTCTCGAGATACCATAACGTACAGGGCACTTACCCACTCGCGGTCAAAATGTAGATTGTATCTGCGATTACTGACCAGCAGCTCCTCGGTTTGGAGAGTAACATTGAATTACAATATTTCATCGATCCAGTTCTGAATAAACTTTTTTTTTTTTTTAAGAGTTGTCAGAAAAAGAAAACAGAACGTCGTCCATTCTATTTGCGGAAAATGCTTCTTCTTCCAATGGCTCAGACCCTCACAAAAAATAGAATAAATTCCTTTTATTCAACCTGTCAATGTATGTTATTCTGTGCCCACACATCGGTCTTATGAGCGTTCATGTTTATGATATAATGTATTTGTTTATCATTAAATCACTTACCGTAAACTACCTTGTATAGGCTACGCAGCGGTGGATCACATCATTTTTAAGGGGGGGGGGGGGGGGGGGTCCAAATTTCTCTTAAGGACTGATCGACGACGCGAAGCGCACGAACCTACCAGGGGGGTCCGGGGCATAGATAAAAATAAGGAAAATGGAGTAATCTGGTGCAATCTGAGCCATGAAATTTCCCCAAAGAAACCCTCCCAAAGGTTCATTTAAGCAGACTAATTTGGATCAAAACAAGCACAATTGACCGATCTGGTGCAACCCGAGCCATCAAATTACGCAACTACCTTCCAAATCCGTCATTTAGAAGACAAAGGCCGGGTCCTAGGGGGGGTCTGACTCGCTCTACATCACATGGACATCGTCACCGTACTTTTTTTTGTAGCGTCACTGAATCATGGCAAGTAGCGATAAAAACCGCCTTGAAGGCAATTATGGAACGAATGTTAAAATGGAACAAAAAATGCGAAGGGATGTTTAGGTTTGTGTAAACCCGTGAAACTACCGTAACGGTAATTATTTCTTCATTTTGACTCATTATTCAAACTACTCAGTTTGGTTACTGATTTTGCACATTCAGTTTTTCTTACTGACCATCTAGTGTAAGGGAAGAAACTGTGCATGTCTTTTGCAATTGTTATATCGTGATTACTTCCCTTGGATTATTCCAGGACAAGTCTGGAACTTCGGCAAAATTGTTATCGGTACAACTGAATGTTAATATTGTGCAACTAGCATCTCTTTCAAACGTGGTAACATTTTAGATTGAGGGTTTGGGTGTCTTAATTGAAAAATCTTTAATCTTGCAGAAAATATTGGAATTAGTGTTTCTGCATTCTCTGAAATGTTATGTGTGGGGTGTTTTTTTTTTTGTAATTCAGGAAATTTGTGATCAAAGCTTATTTAGAATATTTGATGTAACTTTTTGATTTTTTTCTTTTCTTCGCAGCTGTATTTTTAGATAATCAAATACAACCATTTGTCAGTTCCATAACCATTTTTCCTGATTCTGCCTTCATTTCCAAAAGATTTACTCGTATATCAGGAAAAACTTTGTTTGTTGTTGTATTGATTTGTTTTTGAGAAGTTGTGTTTGCTCCAAAATTCCGTTTGCAGTTTGTCGACCTCAAGTATGTAATAGTCATGGAAAACCCCTAAGCATTGATCAAGTGATTTTCTGAAAATCCCAGATGTTGCCCTTTGTTTACTTTCTGATTTGCCTTAAAATGAATATGTGTTGGAAGTGCTTGATGTTTAAACTAAATCAAGTATTACAGTTTGATTACAGTTGTATGTGTGTAACGGGATACAAGAAGATATTTCTATGTGTGGATTATTTTATGGGTGAAAAATGATATGTTTAGATGTATGAGGAATCAACATCAAAATTTACGTTCTTAAGCATGTGCAGTTACTTTGTGTGCTGTAGACATTTTGATCAGATGTAACTTGGAATGTTTTGAAATTTGTCGCAATAATTTGGCAAAAATTAACTTCCTCTGTGTTTATGTTCTGATCAGTTGACTAAAAACTCGGAGATAAATAGTTACTCGGTGTATTTTATTTGTTCAAAAAAAGTTAAGAAGACTGGGTTTCAACCATTACTAGTTTAACCGTCACGATGCCAATATTATCGGCTGTCAATCCACACACACAAGCACAGGAAAGGGTTTCGGTGGCACCCACTTCCGTTTAAAAAGTATACGTTTGATGGCCATTTTTGTTTTGTTTGTTTTAAACCTTTTTATGGCGAAGCCTGTTTAAATCTAAATTCTATTTCAAATCTTTAAGTTTATCTGATGTGAGTGCTGTTTATTTGCTTGACTTTTGAAATGATTTAAATGTTTAATTTTAATGTCTGCTGTCTTGTGAATAATGAAGAGCGTTTTGTTGTTATTATCAGTGTCAATTAAACGCACACATTTTAACTTTCAGAGAGAGAGAGAGAGAAAGCAAAGCCACACAAGCACGAACGGCTGACATACACATACACACACACACACACACACACACACACACACACACACACACTCACACACACACACACACACACACACACACACACAGCTGAGAAGATATGTTGAGCGATAACCACACTTTGCTCACATGGATCACATGGATAACACACACTGCAAAAGATAGTTACAAATGAGCACATTTACTGACTGAATCGATAACAAGCAATGCAGAGAAGACATTCGCTTCCGAACACATCTTTGCCGACACTAATCCATACACCACTCAGGTGCCACATAAACATGACACTGATCCATACACCACTCAGGTGCCACATAAACATGACACTGATCCATACACCACTCAGCTGCCACATAAACATGACACTGATCCATACACCACTCAGGTGCCACATAAACATGACACTGATCCCTACACCACTCAGGTGCCACATAAACATGACACTGATCCATACACCACTCAGGTGCCACATAAACATGACACTGATCCATACACCACCCAGGTGCCACATAAACATGACACTAATCCATACACCACTCAGGTGCCACATAAACATGACACTGATCCATACACCACTCAGGTGCCACATAAACATGACACTGATCCATACACCACTCAGGTGCCACATAAACATGACACTGATCCATACACCACTCAGGTGCCACATAAACATGACACTGATCCATACACCACTCAGGTGCCATATAAACATGACACTGATCCATACACCACTCAGGTGCCACATAAACATGACACTGATCCATACACCACTCAGGTGCCACATAAACATGACACTCATCCATACACCACTCAGGTGCCACATAAACATGACACTGATCCATACACCACTCAGGTGCCACATAAACATGACACTGATCCATACACAACTCAGGTGCCGCATAAACATGACACTGATCCATACACCACTCAGGTGCCACATAAACATGACACTGATCCATACACCACTCAGGTGCCACATAAACATGACACTGATCCATACACCACTCAGGTGCCATATAAACATGACACTGATCCATACACCACTCAGGTGCCACATAAACATGGCACTGATCCATACACCACTCAGGTGCCACATAAACATGACACTGATCCATACACCACTCAGGTGCCACATAAACATGACACTGATCCATACACCACTCAGGTGCCACATAAACATGACACTGATCCATACACCACTCAGGTGCCACATAAACATGACACTGATCCATACACCACTCAGGTGCCACATAAACATGACACTGATCCATACACCACCCAGGTGCCACATAAACATGACACTGATCCATATACCACCCAGGTGCCACATAAACATGACACTGATCCATACACCACCCAGGTGCCACATAATAATGACACTGATCCCTACACCACTCAGGTGCCACATAAACATGACACTGATCCATACACCACCCAGGTGCCACATAAACATGACACTGATCCCTACACCACTCAGGTGCCACATAAACATGACACTGATCCATACACCACTCAGGTGCCACATAAACATGACACTGATCCATACACCACTCAGGTGCCACATAAACATGACACTGATCCATACACCACCCAGGTGCCATATAAACATGACACTGATCCATACACCACTCAGGTGCCACATAAACATGACACTGATCCATACACCACTCAGGTGCCACATAAACATGACACTGATCCATACACCACTCAGGTGCCACATAAACATGACACTGATCCATACACCACTCAGGTGCCATATAAACATGACACTGATCCATACACCACTCAGGTGCCATATAAACATGACACTGATCCATACACCACTCAGGTGCCACATAAACATGACACTGATCCATACACCACTCAGGTGCCATATAAACATGACACTGATCCATACACCACTCAGGTGCCACATAAACATGACACTGATCCATACACCACTCAGGTGCCATATAAACATGACACTGATCCATACACCACTCAGGTGCCACATAAACATGACACTGATCCATACACCACTCAGATGCCACATAAACATGACACTGATCCATACACCACTCAGGTGCCACATAAACATGACACTGATCCATACACCACTCAGGTGCCACATAAACATGACACTGATCCATACACCACTCAGGTGCCACATAAACATGACACTGATCCATACACCACTCAGGTGCCACATAAACATGACACTGATCCATACACCACTCAGGTGCCACATAAACATGACACTGATCCATACACCACTCAGGTGCCACATAAACATGACTGCTACAAAATGTTAATCCTACAAATGATGATGACTGTGTTACAAATAATATAAAAGATGAAGATATATCTTTCTTTCTTTATTTGGTGTTTAGGGGCCGGGGAGGGGGGGGGGAGAGATGGGATAGAGCCACTTGTTAATTGTTTCTTGTTCAAAAAAGCACAAATCAAAAAATTGCTCCAGGGGCTTGCAACGTAGTACAAATGAAGATATATAACAACAACCAAAAACAAATGATTTTAATTGACAAGATGACTGATACAAATATAAAGGATGATTGCTACAAAAACTATTAACAAAAAGACTGACACATTGTAACCAAGATAACTGCCTTCCGGGTGTAACACGAAATTCTTACTCCGAGTACACTTTTCGTACGAGAAAAGAACTCCCCAAGGCACGAAAAAATTACTCCCTAAACGAAATTTTTACTCCCCATTTTTTATACTTCCAGTAAAAATCTCGTACGCAAAAATGGGATGCGGGCGAAGGGATAATGCAAATAAGTGATCTCGCGCACACGAATGTCGCGCTACCCTCCCTCCACTCCTTCCACCACCAAGACTAACAGATCTCTTTAACAGATCCTTGTCTGAGGGTATTTTTCCAGTTGTCTGGAAAACTGCTCACATTACGCCCATTTTTAAGAAAGGCGATAGGAGTGCTTGTTCCAACTACCGTCCAATCTCTTTGCTGAGTTGTATTGGGAAGGTGCTTGAAAAATGTATACAAATCCGTGTGTTTGGTTATTTGAAAAATTATGATTTGATTACACACTGCCAATCTGGTTTTATTGCTGGTGATTCGACTATTTATCAACTATTGAGTATATATGATGATTTTTGTGTTGCACTTGATAAAAACATTATGTCACAGGCAATATTTTTTGATGTATCCAAAGCTTTTGATAAAGTCTGGCATCGCGGTCTGCTCCACAAGCTTGAGGCGATAGGTATAAGAGGTCCCTTGCTTGTTTGGTTTGAACATTACTTGAGCGATCGCAGACAAGCAGTAGTATTGAAAGGAACCAAATCAAGTTATGCTACCCCTTCTGCTGGTGTCCCTCAGGGTTCTGTCTTAGGACCTCTTTTATTTCTCATTTATATTAACGATATTGGTGTTGGTCTTGAATCAGTGTTGAAACTCTTTGCAGACGATACGAGTATGTACTTAAGTTTAGATAACGATGATGTACGAGCAGAGATTTTGAATTCTGATTTGGATAAAATTCGCACATGGGCTTCTAAATGGAAAGTCACTTTTAATTGTCAAAAGACAGAATTGTTGGACATTTGTAGGCTACAAAATGTTTTACTTCCACCATTGTATTTCGAAGATGCACACTTAGTTGATGTTGAAAATCACAAGCACCTTGGCGTCATTCTACAAGGTAATTGTAAATGGGATTCCCACATAAAAAGTCTAATTGCTAAATGTAGAAAGTCAATTGCGTGTTTTGGTTTATTCAAGCATCGTTTAAACAGAAAATCACTTGAAGTTATATATAAATCCTTTATGTTACCATTGTTTGATTATGCGGACGTTATCTGGGATAACTGTACACAGTGTTTGGTGGACGAGTTGGAGACATTGCATCTCGATGCAATCCGAATCATTGTAGGTGCAGTACGTGGCACAAGCCACCAAAAACTGTATAACGAATCGGGTTTTGTGCCCCTGAAAGAAAGGCGACGTCGTCATAAACTTTTGCTGTATTATAAAATTGTAAATCGTTTAACCCCAGAATATTTATATTCCAAACTGCCGGTCCTGGTTTCCGATGTAAATCCTTACCACAGACGACGCCCTCTTGAACGTAAGTTTCCATTGTGCAGAAGTGAGTTATATAAATCTTCATTTTTTCCTTCAACGACAGCTTTGTGGAATAATCTTCCAGAAAATATACAACAAACGCAGTCAGTTGGTGAATTTAAAAGGTATTTGACCGATGGAGATGTTGTTGTTCCACCGTATTATTATTTAGGCAACCGCCAGGGACAGGTACTTCACAGCAGGTTGAGATTAAACATGAGCGATTTGCAACAAGACTTAGTTAACCGACACCTCTCTGATAATCTAGAATGTACGTGTGGAGCATGCCCGGAAGATTCTGAACATTTCTTATTACACTGTCCAAAATTTAAAGAACATAGAACCATTTTATTCAATAGTCTGCCAACACACGTTCTGGACTGCAAAACACTCTTGTTTGGAAATACTGATTTAACTATATCTTTGAACACGAAAATATTCTCTGTTGTACAAGACTATGTTATGTTAACTAATCGCTTCGGCTGATATTATATTAACTGTGCAATTGATGTAGCCAGGCATTCTCTCCCTCCCTCTCTCTCTCTCCCTCTCCCTCTCTCTCTCTCTCTCTCTCTCTCTCTCTCTCTCTCTCTCTCTCTCTCTCTCTCTCTCTCTCTCTCTCTCTGTCTTTACCCTATTTGTATAAAATATAATTAAAGATTATCAAGATAAGTGTTGAAGCTATCACTTGTTCGCCATGTTTTGCTATCTGAATGTGTATTGATTATAAGTTCAAGAACGTGTCCATAAGCAATCTGCTTGTTAACGTTCTCAATGTTGTTATTGTTTGAAACGTGTGTATGAGAATTTGAATAAACACGCTTAAACCAAGAATAACAGGGGACAAGGGAGTAAAAATTTCGTACACCTGGCATGGGAAGTTAAATTGCTTGTGTTGGGGTGAAGTAATTTATACGTTATTTATTCGTCAGGGGAGTAAAATTTGTGTACGAAATGTTTACTCGGAACTCACCTGTCTTGGGGAGTAATTTTCTCGTGCAAGGGGGGAGTGCTTTTTTCGTAAAGGGAGTAACTTTTTCGTACGAAATGTTTACTCCGGAGTAAAAATCTCGTGGGAGTAGTTTTCTCGTGTTACAACGGCTAAATGGACAGGCACTTGACCAATGCACAACTAGCAGACACAAAATCAAATCGGGTTTTTGTTTCATCACAATTTCAATCAAACTTCGAAGCTGACATGCTCATAAAACGGACTATTTCAAAGAATGTTTGGCCAAAATTTAAATAAATTTGACTGAAAAATACTGTCCCCACAGTGCCACCTCACCTTTTTAAAAAAAATCCCAATGTGAGGCGATTAAACGGTTTTTTTTTCCATACACTAAAAACTAAGACAGGGGATATCATGCGGAAGATTTCACAAAGTCATTAAAGATCTCTCCAGTAGTTTTCTAGTTCTGGGAATACACACACACACACACACACCAAAAACTGAACGCACACATACACCATAACCCTCGTCTCGATTCCACCTCCACCAGAAAACATTGAGTCAAATATTGCGAAAAGATATACATGTACAAGCAGCAGTACAAATGCACAGATTGGTTCTGAAAAGATGTCACACGTTGCGAATCACTACACATAATATACTCTTACAACGGATCAACCAGAACCCCATGATTTTATTACATAGCAGGTCTCTCAAAGCGGATCAACCAGAACCCCATGATCGTATTACACAGCAGGTCTCTCACAGTGGATCAACCAGCAGGGGCGGATCAGTTCATTTTAGGGGGGGGGGGGGGGGGGTTCCAAAAGTATATTGTGAAGATATGAGTGTGAAGGCGCGAAGCACCAAGCCGACGGCGTGAAGCGCCTAGCTTGCTAGGGGGGTCCGAACATTTTGAAAAAAAGGATGCCAAATGATGCAATCTGGTGCATTCTGAGGATGATCATTACCAGTTTGAGGCAGCAGATTTTGTCACTGATTAATACCCCAAAAATTGAAACTCAATGTAAAATAAAGAAATGCATACCTCATTCAACATATGGTCTTTGCTGTCACTCAACACTAACTGACTAAGCATCCTTCGTGGAAGGAGCTTCATACGTGTTCGGAATCGGGCTGCAAATGTGTCCCAACAACAACAACCCAATAACAAACACAAAAGCCCCTGACCCAGAACCCCATGATCTTATTACATAGCAGGTCTCTCACAGTGGATCAACCAGAACCACATGATCTTATTACGAGAGGTTACACGCCGAGTCTCAGTGATTATTAAAAATAATGGTCGAAGTTCGCGGATCATGAAAAATGCGAGCTTTAGCGAGCTTTTTCATGACCGCGAACTGAGACCATTATTTTTTATAATCACTGAGACGAGGTGTGTAACCTCTTTATTCCTCCTTTCTTCAGTTATTCAAAGAAAAGAGGAGGTTTTTTGCGAAAGTTTGATCGAATCCTATTCACTCAACCAGTCAACCTGCGCAGGCGATCGATTAATGCGCGGTTGTATAGTTCCGTGCAAATCATTCCATTGTGTTAACACTTCTTGTCAGTTTTCCTATTTTGGACTAAAATCAAGTACACAGATAATCATGCTGTTATTCTGCTGTGGCGGCAAAGGCAGATATTGTGTGTTCTGTATATGTTTTGGTATCGCTCAGGATAATTCTTTCGTCAAATGGGACTAGCAGACGAACTTTTGCACCCGTGTTCCAACGTTAAAAACTGTAGGAAGTTCAGTTTTCTGGGGAAAATAATGTATGAAACCGCTTTATGTTGTTTAAATTGATGAGATGTGTGCATTTGGTTACGTGTGATCTGTTTATTAAATGAAATATTGTTGAAAACTGACCGTCGGATTGCAGTCTGTTGCCGAAGAAACTGAGTGAAAAGAAGGGGAACTACTCTTGTCGCTAGACAAAGTATGAGTTACTTGCCTTGCGGGAAATTGCTTGTGATGACCATTTGAGCACGGCAAATCTAGATTCAGAAAACAACCGAACTCATGGATTTTATATGAAGATTCATGTGTTCAGGCCTGTAGTTGTTAATTTAAATGCGGTATGTTTGTATTGTTTGCTCCAGAGATGTATACTTCGTACGTTAGAGCGTTCGGAACTTTTCAGTCGCAAAAAGTAGGGCCTAGTACCGAAACCGAGATAACTTCTCAACCCATTGCACTATCGAGGATTCAGGCTGTTGCTGGGTCGTTATTTGTTTGGTTGCTGGGTCATTATCGAAAAATAACTACCCCTACAAGTTTACAGAGGTAAAGAAGCAGAGGGGGGAATAAGTAGAGGTTACACGCCGAGTCTCAGTGATTATCAAAAATAATGGTCGAAGTTAGCGGATCATGAAAAATGCGAGCTTTAGCGAGCTTTTTCATGACCGCGAACTGAGACCATTATTTTTTTATAATCACTGAGACGAGGTGTGTAACCTCTTTATTCCTCCTTTCTTCAGTTATTCAAAGAAAAGAGGAGGTTTTTTGCGAAAGTTTGATCGAATCCTATTCACTCAACCAGTCAACCTGCGCAGGCGATCGATTAATGCGCGGTTGTATAGTTCCGTGCAAATCATTCCATTCTGTTAACACTTCTTGTCAGTTTTCCTATTTTGGACTAAAAATCAAGTACACAGATATGCTGTTATTCTGCTGTGGCGGCAAAGGCAGATATTGTGTGTTCTGTATATGTTTTGGTATCGCGTAGGATAATAATCTTTCGTCAAATGGGACTAGCAGACGAACTTTTGCACCCGTGTTCCAACGTTAAAAACTGTATGCAGTTCAGTTTTCTGGGGAAAATAGTGTATGAAACCGCTTTATGTTGTTTAAATTGATGAGATGTGTGCATTTGGTTGCGTGTGATCTGTTTATTAAATGAAATATTGTTGAAAACTGACCGTCGGATTGCAGTCTGTTGTCGAAGAAACTGAGTGAAAAGAAGGGGAACTACTCTTGTCGCTAGACAAAGTATGAGTTACTTGCCTTGCGGGAAATTGCTTGTGATGAACGTTTGACCACGGCAAATCTAGATTCAGAAAACAACCGAACTCATGGGTTTTATATGAAGATTCATGTGGTCAGGCCTGTAGTTGTTAATTTAAATGCGGTATGTTTGTATTGTTTGCTCCAGAGATGTATACTTCGTACGTTAGAGCGTTCGGAACTTTTCAGTCGCAAAATTGTTTTTTTTGTTTGTTTTTTTATTTAAAAAAAAAAAAAAAAAAAAAGTAGTACCGAAACAGAACAAATTCTCAACCCATTGCACTATCGAGGATTCAGGCTGTTGCTGGGTCGTTATTTGTTTGGTTGCTGGGTCATTATCGAAAAATAACTACCCCTACAAGTTTACAGAGGTAAAGAAGCAGAGGGGGGAATAAATAGCATTAGCAGGTCTCTCACAGTGGATCAACCAGAACCCCATGATCTTATTACATAGCATTAGCAGGTCTCTCACAGTGGATCAACCAGAACCCCATGATCTTATTACATAGCATTAGCAGGTCTCTCACAGTGGATCAACCAGAACCCCATGATCTTATTACATAGCATTAGCAGGTCTCTCACAGTGGATCAACCAGAACCCCATGATCTTATTACATAGCATTAGCAGGTCTCTCACAGTGGACCACCATGTGATGCTCACAACTCACAAAGGATCAACCATCACTCCCAGCAAGTCACAATCTTACAGTGGGTTACTCAAAGCCGGTCAACCAGTACAGACAAGATTGTTCATACTTTCAGCTTGTGAGGTTGTACAGTTCTAACACAGGACTGTGCACATTATTTTGCTTTTCTGCTGGTACCATTGGAAGACAGGCGTGAAGGGGCTTCCCATCAGTCAGAAAAAGGGTTATTTGGGTCTAGATTTCTTACCCCTGCGTAGCAAGGAACGCGAATGAGGTTGGTTCTGTACCATCTGTGGGCTTTGTAACACAGGCTGGCTCTGCACTGGCATTGGGCTTTGTACCGTCAAAGGGCTTTGAACCGTATTACAAACGGGCTTTGTGCAACCGGCTGCCTGATCACCGTCAGTGGACTCTGCACTGTAAAAGAGCTTTGCAAAGCCGGCGTGTTGAGTGTGAGCCCTGTGTTTTGTGGAGCGAGCAGGCTTTGCAAAGCCGGCGTGTTGAGTGTGAGCCCTGTGTTTTGTGGAGCGAGCAGGCTTTGCAAAGCCGGCGTGTTGAGTGTGAGCCCTGTGTTTTGTGGAGCGAGCAGGCTTTGCAAAGCCGGCGTGTTTAGTGTGAGCCCTGTGTTTTGTGGAGCGAGCAGGCTTTGCAAAGCCGGCGTGTTGAGTGTGAGCCCTGTGTTTTGTGGAGCGAGCAGGCTTCGCGAACCTGGAGGGTTCAGCACATTGAACGGCTTCTGACCTGAAACAAGATTCTGTGTGGGTATCGGGGTTTGAGCCACCAGCTGGTTTTGTAGTAGGTAGACAGGGAAGCGTGTGACTGATGTGGGCTGGATACCGGGGGGAGGTTGGATGGTGGGTGGAGGTCGGATGGCGGGGGGAGGTCGGATGGCGGGCGGAGGTCGGATGGCGGGGGAAGGTCGGATGGCGGGCGGAGGTCGGATGGCGGGGGGAGGTCGGATGGCGGGTGGAGGTCGGATGGCGGGGGAGGTCGGATTGCGGGCGGAGGTCGGATGGCGGGCGGAGGTCGGATGGCGGGGGGAGGTCGGATGGCGAGGCGAGGTCGGATGGCAGGCGGAGGTCGGATGGCGGGCGGAGGTCGGATGGCGGGGGAGGTTGGATGGCGGGGCGAGGTCGGATGGCGTGGCGAGGTAGGATGGCGGGCGGAGGTCGGATGGCGGGCGGAGGTTGGATGGCGGGGGGAGGTCGGATGGCAGGGCGAGGTCGGATGGCGGGCGGAGGTCGGTTGGCGGGGGGAGGTCGGATGGCGGGCCGAGGTCGGATGGCGGGCGGAGGTCTGGGCAGGAGGGTTAGAGATCCAGAGCCTGGCGCACAAACGAAAAGCGTCGGTCTCTGTACAAGACCTGGCAGCAGTGAGTAAGGGTTAGCACCCGCCTTGTGGCGCCCTCTCTGTACAGGACCTGGCAGCGGTGAGTAAGGGTTAGCACCTGCCTTGTGGCGCCCTCTCTGTGACCTTGACCCTGGCTGTCGTAGGTCAGCTTTTGCCTTGCCATGCCCTCCTTGCGACCTTGACTTGTCGGGTTCTACATTGTCGCTGTCAGGCAGCCAGTCGTCATCTTCCCCTCTCTGCCTTTTACCACGTGGCGACTGCACGCCTTTCCTTCTCTGTTTCACTGGTGAAGGCTTGCTGCTTGCAATAGCATCATCATCATCATCCTCTTTTTTACGATCATCATCATCTTCATCATCATCAGTAGCATCACCATCCAACCTGCCCAACGCTTTGGAGTAAGCTCCGGTTGTATGCCGTTTTCTCCTTGGCACTGTTGCACCGCCCTTCACACCTGGTTTTGACACCAGCAGGTCAGTGTCTCTGTGTTGTGTTTCCCCGGCGAGTGGCTCTCCACCTTCATCTGATGAAGAGTCCTGGTGAGCAGGTTCCTGCCCTGCACCGAGTGCACGCGACCAGACCTCTGTTTCGTCCTGGGCTGTACCGGTGGAAAACAAGCTCTCTGTAGGAGAACCAGGCTCCGTCTCACACTCCAGAATGAGCCCACCGTCCCCTTCTTACAGCGACTCTTCCCCGTTGTCTTCCACCTCCTCACACGCTGCATGCATCCCGTCACTGTCTTGTGACGTCTGTCCTGCGTAACGTTCATACTCTGAAAGCATCGCACTCGTGGACTTCTCCTCTCCTGCAGTGTTCATCACAGATTCTGAAAGCATCGAGACGATTTCTCTGGACTGCGTCTCTCTTGCACTCTGTGTCATCGTACTCCCCTCATGCCGTTGTTGTGAAGCCGTGACATTTCCCGGTAGCTTGTCTTCATCCCTTGTGGAATCACTGGACTGCCGCTCTCCTCCTCTAAGCGCACTCGTACTCTCTGTACGCTGATGCTGTGAAGCCGTGACATTTCCCGCTAACCTGTCTTCATCCCCTCCATTCATGGATGAGGAATCACTGGACTGCATCTCGTCTTCAATCATATTCTGCTCAGAGTCAGACTGATGCTGTGAACCCATACCACTTCCCTCTGCCTCATCCTCATCTCCTGCAATGGACTGGCTGGCTGCTGTAGCACTCGCTGTACTGGTAGCGGTGGACTGGCTGGCTGCTGTAGCACTCGCTGTACTGGTAGCAGTGGACTGGCTGGCTGCTGTAGCACTGGCTGTACTGGTAGCAGTGGACTGGCTGGCTGCTGTAGCACTCGCTGTACTGGTAGCGGTTGACTGGCTGGCTGCTGTAGCACTCGCTGTACTGGTAGCGGTGGACTGGCTGGCTGCTGTAGCACTCGCTGTACTGGTAGCGGTTGACTGGCTGGCTGCTGTAGCACTCGCTGTACTGGTAGCAGTGGACTGGCTGGCTGCTGTAGCACTCGCTGTACTGGTAGCAGTGGACTGGCTGGCTGCTGTAGCACTCGCTGTACTGGTAGTGGTGGACTGGCTGGCTGCTGTAGCACTCGCTGTACTGGTAGCAGTGGACTGGCTGGCTGCTGTAGCACTCGCTGTACTGGTAGCGGTGGACTGGCTGGCTGCTGTAGCACTCGCTGTACTGGTAGCAGTGGACTGGCTGGCTGCTGTAGCACTCGCTGTACTGGTAGCAGTGGACTGGCTGGCTGCTGTAGCACTCGCTGTACTGGTAGCGGTGTCGGGGTGGCACAGTCTCCGGTGGGCAAGGAGGCTGCTGCTGTAGACGTAAGACTTGGTGCATGCCGCACACCGGAACGCTCGCTTGCTACAGCCCGTGCCCTTGGCGTGTTCACTGTACGCCCTCAGGCTGGAGTACACGCCCCTACACGCTGCACACATCACCTCAATGTTCTCCGGCACTCGTGGCATCTGCTTGGTCATCTTGAGGATCGCCTTGACAACCCCACACCATCTGTTGTCAACGTGATAATCCACAGCGCGCTCCGTCTTGAAGCGGGCTTCCTTGCAGAAGGGACAGACGAAGATGTACCTTTCAATCTCCTCGTGTCGCAGGTGAGACACCATGTGAAGGTGGTAGCGGTACTACTTGAGGAACTTCCAGGGGCACTGATCGCAGCAGAATCTCACCCGGCCAGTGGATTTCATCTGGCGGCGAATGCTGCCCTCAAAACACTCCACATTCTCTCTGCTTGTGCCTGATCCAATATCTGTGGAGAATGGGATCCCATCGGAGTCGCTGTTTTTGACATTCTTTTTACCAGAAACAGGGGCCACATCAAGGTCACTGGAGGTCATATGAACGTCACGGTCTTTACCCGTCATCTTTCTGACATCGGAGTGTGTGGGGCCGTCAGCTGTGTCGCCAGCCTGGCCTAAGCCAACCAAGTCTGTTGCCTCGGTGCTGTCAGTATCAATTCCCGTGCTTGACGACCCCAGGAGGTATCGCATACTGATGCTGTTGACAGTCAGGTATCTCCGGCTAATGCGGTGAACACTCTTCTACGGTTGTGAATCTTGGAATGACAGTTAAAAGCCACTTTTGAAGTACACAATTTGAGACAATGGTTGCATTGAAAGACATGCTGCTCCCTCCAGCCACTTGTATGAGTGGTTCGCCTGTGCTCCTTTAAACTATCGTTGGTATAAAATGTAGCCCTACAAAGGTCGCACTTGACAGGACCATCACGATGATCAATCTTTGAATGATGGACGAAAGCAAATCTCTGAGTGCACACCTTAGGGCAGTGTTGGCATCTGAAGACTAGTCCACAAAATGGCAAGTTTGCATGTTAAAATAATGGTCTTTTGTGCACTTAAAATCAAAATCAAAATTCGGGAATCACCTTAGTCAACAGTACACTATGTTGAAATTGAGCGGTAGCCAGAACCACCCGATTGTAAGTCTCCAGGCTGTCACCTTTGGGGTTATCTGAAGGAACTAATAAACACACACCATTATTAGACAATCATTGAATTCAATACAGGAATTATAAGCAGGATCAGGGCACTTCCCATGAAGGGAAACGTTCACGTCACTGGTGAATTCTGCACGCCATTTACCACGTGCTTGGTTCTGTTGTTTCCAGAGGACAGCGGAACGCGAGGAAGAACGACCGAGAGAGGGCGTGGACGCTGTGCGCACACGCCGTGACAAAAAGCATTGTGTGATTGCGTAAATATATTACAGCTTTAACCGAGAAACAACCGTTTGGTGTATTTTTGAGCGCAAGGCAAGACGTTCTGCCTCACGAACCGTTAGTTTCTGTTAAAAAAAAACCCAATTGTTGTTGTAACTTGGAGCAGAGACATACATAGAATGTCTCTGCTTGGAGGGGCAGACAAGTCGTTTTCCCCGTGTATCTCGCTTCACATGTTGATGGTTTTCTTGCTCGGATTGGGTAATCTGTGATATGATTTAGGAAGACAAGTTTGGAGAAAGCGCAGTGCACATCATTTGTGTTTGTATCTTTTTTGTTTGTTTTTCTAAATGTATAAGAAGGAAGACAATCACGGTTTGCCCGTGCACAGGTTTGAGAAAGTAGGTCATCTTAACTTGCCAACTTTTGTGCAGCCAGATTGAAGTTTTCCTCTTTTCCTCAGTAAAAGTTTGGTACCAAGGCCAGTAAATCGTGTTCACGTCTGTTGCTTGGGTAAACTGTGTGAGTCAAGAGGGCCGAGTCACCACGATGCTGCCTCTGTTGCCTGGGTAAACTGTGTGAGTCAAGAGGGCCGAGTCACCACAGTGCTGCCTCTGTTGCCTGGGTAAACTGTGTGAGTCAAGAGGGCCGAGTCACCACAGTGCGGGGATATAGCTCAGTTGGTAGCGCGCTGGATTTGTATTCAGTTGTATTCAGTTGGCCGCTGTCAGCGTGAGTTCGATCCCAGGTTCGGCGGAAATTTATTTCAGAGTCAACTTTGTGTGCAGACTCTCTTCGGTGTCCGAACCCTCCCCCCGTGTACACTACATTGGGTGTGCACGTTAAAGATCCCACGATTGACAAAAGGGTCTTTCCTGGCAAAATTGCTTAGGCACAGTTAATAATTGTCTACCTATACCCGTGTGACTTGGAATAATAGGCCGTGAAAGGTAAATATGCGCCGAAATGGCTGCAATCTACTGGCCGTATAAAATTTCATCTCACACGGCATCACTGCAGAGCGCCTAGAACTGTACCCACAGAATATGCGCGATATAAGCGTCATTGATTGATTGAGTGCTGCCTCTGTTGCCTGGGTAAACTGTGTGAGTCAAGAGGGCCGAGTCACCACGATGCTGCCTCTGTTGCCTGGGTAAACTGTGTGAGTCAAGAGGGCCGAGTCACCACAATGCTACCTCTGTTGCCTGGGTAAACTGTGTGAGTCAAGAGGGCCGAGTCACCACAATGCTGCCTCTGTTGCCTGGGTTAACTGTGAGAGTCAAGAGGGCCGAGTCACCACAGTGCTGCCTCTGTTGCCTGGGTAAACTGTGTTAGTCAAGAGGGCCGAGTCACCACAGTGCTGCCTCTGTTGCCTGGGTAAACTGTGTGAGTCAAGAGGGCCGAGTCACCATAATGCTGCCTCTGTTGCCTGGGTAAACTGTGTGAGTCAAGAGGGCCGAGTCACCACGATGCTGCCTCTGTTGCCTGGGTAAACTGTGTGAGTCAAGAGGGCCGAGTCACCACAGTGCTGCCTCTGTTGCCTGGGTAAACTGTGTGAGTCAAGAGGGCCGAGTCACCACGATGCTGCCTCTGTTGCCTGGGGAAACTGTGTGAGTCAAGAGGGCCGAGTCACCACAGTGCTGCCTCTGTTGCCTGGGTAAACTGTGTGAGTCAAGAGGGCCGAGTCACCACGATGCTGCCTCTGTTGCCTGGGTAAACTGTGTGAGTCAAGAGGCCCGAGTCACCACAGTGCTGCCTCTGTTGCCTGGGTAAACTGTGTGAGTCAAGAGGGCCGAGTCACCACAGTGCTGCCTCTGTTGCCTGGGTAAACTGTGTGAGTCAAGAGGGCCGAGTCACCACAGTGCTGCCTCTGTTGCCTGGGTAAGATGTGTGAGTCAAGAGGGCCGAGTCACCACAGTGCTGCCTCTGTTGCCTGGGTAAACTGTGTGAGTCAAGAGGGCCGAGTCACCACAATGCTGCCTTTGTTGCCTGGGTAAACTGTGTGAGTCAAGAGGGCCGAGTCACCACAGTGCTGCCTTTGTTGCCTGGGTAAACTGTGTGAGTCAAGAGGGCCGAGTCACCACAATGCTGCCTCTGTTGCTTGGGTAAACTGTGTGAGTCAAGAGGGCCGAGTCACCACGATGCTGCCTCTGTTGCCTGGGTAAACTGTGTGAGTCAAGAGGGCCGAGTCACCACAGTGCTGCCTCTGTTTTAGTATCTTGCTCCTCGGCGCATCTAGCCAAGATGGCGGCTTCTTCTTCTTCTTCTGCGTTCGTGGGCTGAAACTCCCACGTACACTCGTGTTTTCTGCACGAGTGGAATTTTACGTGTATGACCGTTTTTTACCCCGCCATTTAGGCAGCCATACGCCGTTTTCGGAGGAAGCATGCTGGGTATTTTCGTGTTTCTATAACCCACCGAACTCTGACATGGATTACAGGATCTTTTTCGTGCGTACTTGGTCTTGTGCTTGCGTGTACACACGGGGGTGTTCGGACACCGAGGAGAGTCTGCACACAAAGTTGACTCTGAGAAATAAATCTCTCGCCGAACGTTGGGACGAACTCACGCTGACAGCGGCCAACTGGATACAAATCCAGCGCGCTACCGACTGAGCTACATCCCCGCCCCCAAGATGGTGGCTGACTAGCTGGAGGCAATTAGAGTAGTGCGCGCTACCCTAAAGAGACCCAACAGGCAGTATTCGAGCGGCGTCGCTCCATCTTTACAGGCCCCAAACCCCTGCCCGATTTCCTAGCATTTTAGAACTTAGGTTTTATTTTGGGGGGTGGGTTAAACCATCAGGGTACACCCGGGTCATGCCCAATTTTTTTATCAGTTTATTTTTTTAAGACTTAGAGCATTTTTTGGTTAGAAGCACTGCCCGATGTTTCGGCAGTCTAAAGACTTACACGAATGTGTATATTATTTAGTATACCAGAATTTTTAAAGCCAACTTGAACTTTCGTATATACATATATTTTCTACGACAGATCCTATGTATATTTTTAAGATTGTTTTCTCAGATCGAATTCACATTTCGAACTTGACTTAAGTTTGTTGAGTTGATATTCTGTTTGTCTGTTCGTCTTGTCGTGTGTTTGTTTGAGAGCATCCTGACAAATGTCTTTCAGACACATTTGCACCATAACATCCATTTGAAATTATATCAAATGTCATTGACTTTCCTGCAAGGGATCGAACACTGCAAACACTGAAATTTACGAATTCATTTCATCATTGTTCAGTCAGGACAGCGTTGTCTCTGATCAGGTCCACATCAGGTCCCTCACGTCAACTATCATATTGTGTGTCAGGACAGCGTTGTCTCTGATCAGGCTCACATCAGGTCCCTCACGTCAACTATCATATTGTGTGTCAGGACAGCGTTGTCTCTGATCAGGCTCACATCAGGTCCCTCACGTCAACTATCATATTGTGTGTCAGGACAGCGTTGTCTCTGATCAGGCTCACATCAGGTCCCTCACGTCAACTATCATATTGTGTGTCAGGACAGCGTTGTCTCCGATCAGGCTCACATCAGGTCCCTCACGTCAACTATCTTATTGTGTGTCAGGACAGCGTTGTCTCTGATCAGGTTCACATCAGGTCCCTCACGTCAACTATCATATTGTGTGTCAGGACAGCGATGTCTCTGATCAGGCTCACATCAGGTCCCCCACGTCAACTATCATATTGTGTGTCAGGACAGCGTTGTCTCTGATCAGGTTCACATCAGGTCCCTCACGTCAACTATCTTATTGTGTGTCAGGACAGCGTTGTCTCTCATCAGGCTCACATCAGGTCCCTCACGTCAACTATCTTATTGTGTGTCAGGACAGCGTTGTCTCTCATCAGGCTCACATCAGGTCCCTCACGTCAACTATCTTATTGTGTGTCAGGACAGCGTTGTCTCTCATCAGGCTCACATCAGGTCCCTCACGTCAACTATCTTATTGTGTGTCAGGACAGCGTTGTCTCTCATCAGGCTCACATCAGGTCCCTCACGTCAACTATCTTATTGTGTGTCAGGACAGCGTTGTCTCTCATCAGGCTCACATCAGGTCCCTCACGTCAACTATCATATTGTGTGTCAGGACAGCGTTGTCTCTCATCAGGCTCACATCAGGTCCCTCACGTCAACTATCTTATTGTGTGTCAGGACAGCGATGTCTCTGATCAGGCTCACATCAGGTCCCCCACGTCAACTATCATATTGTGTGTCAGGACAGCGTTGTCTCTGATCAGGTCCACATCAGGTCCCTCACGTCAACTATCATATTGTGTGTCAGGACAGCGTTGTCTCTGATCAGGCTCACATCAGGTCCCTCACGTCAACTATCATATTGTGTGTCAGGACAGCGTTGTCTCTGATCAGGCTCACATCAGGTCCCTCACGTCAACTATCATATTGTGTGTCAGGACAGCGTTGTCTCCGATCAGGCTCACATCAGGTCCCTCACGTCAACTATCATATTGTGTGTCAGGACAGCGTTGTCTCTCATCAGGCTCACATCAGGTCCCTCACGTCAACTATCTTATTGTGTGTCAGGACAGCGATGTCTCTGATCAGGCTCACATCAGGTCCCTCACGTCAACTATCATATTGTGTGTCAGGACAGCGTTGTCTCTGATCAGGCTCACATCAGGTCCCTCACGTCAACTATCTTATTGTGTATCAGGACGTTCGTAAACACCTCGTGTACCCTGCGCATTACGGGGTACTTTTCGTCGAGGCATTACATTTGATTACTTAAGAACATTGTTAAAGATGGTATCTGGGTTCATTTTGGCATACCGCACACAGCTTTTTAGGTCCAGAACATGATCATGGAAAAAGTTGATTACATTTTGGTTCGAGATGTGAACTGACAATCCGACCGTATAAAGTTTCGTTTGGCTGGCAATATATATGATGTTTGGTAGCATCCTGACAGACCAGCTTTTTGGTACGTCCGAGGAGAGCCTATCGTCTTTTGTTTAATCTTTATCGACCAAAGCCGAAGGCCGAGATTGATAAAGATGTAACAAAACGAGATAATTATGCTCCCCGAGGACCAACACAATATGCTGGTCTGACAACAAGCCACCAAAGATTTTATTTGTCATCATTTTGAAAAAGTAAAAGTACGGGGATCCATATTCTGAACATCATTTTTTTTAGAATACATTCATTTTATGTATACACGTTTTTGGCATTTGTCTTTTCTTTGAAGGCGATGCGAGGCACTAAAATGACCAACATGAAACTTGGAAAATACATGGGGTAAATTAGTTTTCTGTGTAGTTATTGAAGTGACTTATGTGGAGAAAAGTGCAGTGCACATACATTTTTTGGGTATCTCTTATTTTCCCCATATGAACCTTGTAAGTGTACAAGAGGAAATACAGTACGAATAGCCCGTGCGTTGAGCAGAGCATCGTCGCGGTAATTATCAACAACAATTTTGGAGAGTGAATGCTCACAATCGTTGTCGTCCGAAAGCCCAATCCAAAGCCGTGACAGTTCCACACATAAAAGTCACTTTGACAATCCACGTTTCACCTGTAGCTCATACACATATTTTACTACTTCGACGCGTCACATCAATATGTACATATTTTTGGTTAACCAGCTTCTTGTGCATACAAACTCGTGAAATTGATGACAACACTAAAGGTATGTTTAGCCATGTTAAGCCATGTTTAGCCATGTTTAGCCATGTTTAGCCATGTTAAGCCATGTTTAGCCATGTTTAGCCATGTTAAGCCATGTTTAGCCATGTTAAGCCATGTTTAGCCATGGTTAGCCATGTTTAGCCATGTTTAGCCATGTTTAGCCATGTGAAGTCGTCTGTGAGGTAGTTGTGTAAAGCTGTTGACTGTGTATATCCTGATCAGCGACAAGAAGACACATCGCTGCTTCAGTAATGCTATGACCTGCACTGCGTCCTGCACTTCAGTAATGCTATGACCTGCACTGCGTCCTGCACTTCAGTAATGCTATGACCTGCACTGCGTCCTGCACTTCAGTAATGCTATGACCTGCACTGCGTCCTGCACTTCAGTAATGCTATGACCTGCACTGCGTCCTTCACTTCAGTAATGCTATGACCTGCACTGCGTCCTGCACTTCAGTAATGCTATGACCTGCACTGCGTCCTTCACTTCAGTAATGCTATGACCTGCACTGCGTCCTGCACTTCAGTAATGCTATGACCTGCACTGCGTCCTTCACTTCAGTAATGCTATGACCTGCACTGCGTCCTTCACTTCAGTAATGCTATGACCTGCACTGCGTCCTGCACTTCAGTAATGCTATGACCTGCACTGTGTCCTTCACTTCAGTAATGCTATGACCTACACCGCGTCCTTCACTTCAGTAATGCTATGACCTGCACTGCGTCCTTCACTTCAGTAATGCTATGACCCGCACTGCGTCCTTCACTTCAGTAATGCTATGACCTGCACTGCGTCCTTAACTTCAGTAATGCCATGACCTGCACTGCGTCCTTCACTTCAGTAATGCTATGACCTGCACTGCGTCCTTCACTTCAGTAATGCCATGACCTGCACTGCGTCCTTCACTTCAGTAATGCTATGACCTGCACTGCGTCCTTCACTTCAGTAATGCTATGACCTGCACTGCGTCCTTCACTTCAGTAATGCTATGACCTGCACTGCGTCCTTCACTTCAGTAATGCTATGACCTGTACTGTGTCCTTCACTTCAGTAATGCTATGACCTGCACTGTGTCCTTCACTTCAGTAATGCTATGACCTGTACTGTGTCCTTCACTTCAGTAATGCTATGACCTGCACCGCGTCCTTCACTTCAGTAATGCTATGACCTGCACTGCGTCCT
The DNA here is from genome assembly GCF_037325665.1 of Littorina saxatilis. Lineage (NCBI taxonomy): Eukaryota > Metazoa > Mollusca > Gastropoda > Littorinimorpha > Littorinidae > Littorina > Littorina saxatilis. The sequence continues at coordinate 2,227,524 of NC_090252.1, read as the reverse complement.
TCACTTCAGTAATGCTATGACCTGCACTGCGTCCTTCACTTCAGTAATGCTATGACCTGCACTGCGTCCTTCACTTCAGTAATGCCATGACCTGCACTGCGTCCTTCACTTCAGTAATGCTATGACCTGCACTGCGTCCTTCACTTCAGTAATGCCATGACCTGCACTGCGTCCTTCACTTCAGTAATGCTATGACCTGCACTGCGTCCTTCACTTCAGTAATGCTATGACCTGCACTGCGTCCTTCACTTCAGTAATGCCATGACCTGCACTGCGTCCTTCACTTCAGTAATGCTATGACCTGCACTGCGTCCTTCACTTCAGTAATGCTATGACCTGCACTGCGTCCTTCACTTCAGTAATGCTATGACCTGCACTGCGTCCTTCACTTCAGTAATGCTATGACCTGCACTGCGTCCTTCACTTCAGTAATGCTATGACCTGCACTGCGTCCTTCACTTCAGTAATGCTATGACCTGCACTGCGTCCTTCACTTCAGTAATGCTATGACCTGCACTGCGTCCTTCACTTCAGTAATGCTATGACCTGCACTGCGTCCTTCACTTCAGTAATGCTATGACCTGCACTACGTCCTTCACTTCAGTAATGCTACGACCTGCACTGCGTCCTTCACTTCAGTAATGCTATGACCTGCACTGCGTCCTTCACTTCAGTAATGCTATGACCTGCACTGCGTCCTTCACTTCAGTAATGCTATGACCTGCACTGCGTCCTTCACTTCAGTAATGCTATGACCTGCACTGCGTCCTTCACTTCAGTAATGCTATGACCTGCACTGCGTCCTTCACTTCAGTAATGCTATGACCTGCACTGCGTCCTTCACTTCAGTAATGCTATGACCTGCACTGCGTCCTTCACTTCAGTAATGCTATGACCTGCACTGCGTCCTGCACTTCAGTAATGCTATGACCTGCACTGCGTCCTGCACTTCAGTAATGCTATGACCTGCACTGCGTCCTTCACTTCAGTAATGCTATGACCTGCACTGCGTCCTTCACTTCAGTAATGCTATGACCTGCACTGCGTCCTTCACTTCAGTAATGCTATGACCTGCACTGCGTCCTTCACTTCAGTAATGCTATGACCTGCACTGCGTCCTTCACTTCAGTAATGCTATGACCTGCACTGCGTCCTTCACTTCAGTAATGCTATGACCTGCACTGCGTCCTTCACTTCAGTAATGCTATGACCCGCACTGCGTCCTTCACTTCAGTAATGCTATGACCTGCACTGCGTCCTTCACTTCAGTAATGCTATGACCTGCACTGCGTCCTTCACTTCAGTAATGCTATGACCTGCACTGCGTCCTTCACTTCAGTAATGCTATGACCTGCACTGCGTCCTTCACTTCAGTAATGCTATGACCTGCACTGTGTCCTTCACTTCAGTAATGCTATGACCTGCACTGCGTCCTTCACTTCAGTAATGCTATGACCTGCACTGCGTCCTTCACTTCAGTAATGCTATGACCTGCACTGCGTCCTTCACTTCAGTAATGCTATGACCTGCACCGCGTCCTTCACTTCAGTAATGCTATGACCTGCACTGCGTCCTTCACTTCAGTAATGCTATGACCTGCACTGCGTCCTTCACTTCAGTAATGCTATGACCTGCACTGCGTCCTTCACTTCAGTAATGCTATGACCTGCACTGCGTCCTTCACTTCAGTAATGCTATGACCTGCACTGCGTCCTTCACTTCAGTAATGCTATGACCTGCACTGCGTCCTTCACTTCAGTAATGCTATGACATGCACTGCGTCCTTCACTTCAGTAATGCTATGACCTGCACTGCGTCCTTCACTTCAGTAATGCTATGACCTGCACTGCGTCCTTCACTTCAGTAATGCTATGACCTGCACTGCGTCCTTCACTTCAGTAATGCTATGACCTGCACTGCGTCCTTCACTTCAGTAATGCTATGACCTGCACTGCGTCCTTCACTTCAGTAATGCTATGACCTGCACTGCGTCCTGCACTTCAGTAATGCTATGACCTGCACTTCAGTAATGCTATGACCTGCACTGTGTCCTTCACTTCAGTAATGCTATGACCTGCACTGTGTCCTTCACTTCAGTAATGCTATGACCTGCACTGCGTCCTTCACTTCAGTAATGCTATGACCTGCACTGCGTCCTTCACTTCAGTAATGCTATGACCTGCACTGTGTCCTTCACTTCAGTAATGCTATGACCTGCACTGCGTCCTTCACTTCAGTAATGCTATGACCTGCACTGCGTCCTTCACTTCAGTAATGCTATGACCTGTACTGCGTCCTACACTTCAGTAATGCTATGACCTGCACTGCGTCCTTCACTTCAGTAATGCTATGACCTGCACTGCGTCCTTCACTTCAGTAATGCTATGACCTGTACTGCGTCCTTCACTTCAGTAATGCTATGACCTGCACTGCGTCCTTCACTTCAGTAATGCTATGACCTGCACTGCGTCCTTCACTTCAGTAATGATATGACCTGCACTGCGTCCTTCACTTCAGTAATGCTATGACCTGCACTGCGTCCTTCACTTCAGTAATGCTATGACCTGCACTGCGTCCTTCACTTCAGTAATGCTATGACCTGCACTGCGTCCTTCACTTCAGTAATGCTATGACCTGCACTGCGTCCTTCACTTCAGTAATGCTATGACCTGCACTGCGTCCTTCACTTCAGTAATGCTATGACCTGCACTGCGTCCTTCACTTCAGTAATGCTATGACCTGCACTGCGTCCTTCACTTCAGTAATGCTATGACCTGCACTGCGTCCTTCACTTCAGTAATGCTATGACCTGCACTGCGTCCTTCACTTCAGTAATGCTATGACCTGCACTGCGTCCTTCACTTCAGTAATGCTATGACCTGCACTGCGTCCTTCACTTCAGTAATGCTATGACCTGCACTGCGTCCTTCACTTCAGTAATGCTATGACCTGCACTGCGTCCTTCACTTCAGTAATGCTACGACCTGCACTGCGTCCTTCACTTCAGTAATGCTATGACCTGCACTGCGTCCTTCACTTCAGTAATGCTATGACCTGCACTGCGTCCTTCACTTCAGTAATGCTATGACCTGCACTGCGTCCTGCACTTCAGTAATGCTATGACCTGCACTGCGTCCTTCACTTCAGTAATGCTATGACCTGCACTGCGTCCTGCACTTCAGTAATGCTATGACCTGCACTGCGTCCTTCACTTCAGTAATGCTATGACCTGCACTGCGTCCTTCACTTCAGTAATGCTATGACCTGCACTGCGTCCTTCACTTCAGTAATGCTATGACCCGCACTGCGTCCTTCACTTCAGTAATGCTATGACCTGCACTGCGTCCTTCACTTCAGTAATGCTATGACCTGCACTGCGTCCTTCACTTCAGTAATGCTATGACCTGCACTGCGTCCTTCACTTCAGTAATGCTATGACCTGCACTACGTCCTTCACTTCAGTAATGCTACGACCTGCACTGCGTCCTTCACTTCAGTAATGCTATGACCCGCACTGCGTCCTTCACTTCAGTAATGCTATGACCTGCACTGCGTCCTTCACTTCAGTAATGCTATGACCTGCACTGCGTCCTTCACTTCAGTAATGCTATGACCTGCACTGCGTCCTTCACTTCAGTAATGCTATGACCTGCACTGCGTCCTTCACTTCAGTAATGCTATGACCTGCACTGCGTCCTTCACTTCAGTAATGCTATGACCTGCACTGCGTCCTTCACTTCAGTAATGCTATGACCTGCACTGCGTCCTTCACTTCAGTAATGCTATGACCTGCACTGCGTCCTTCACTTCAGTAATGCTATGACCTGCACTGCGTCCTTCACTTCAGTAATGCTATGACCTGCACTGCGTCCTTCACTTCAGTAATGCTATGACCTGCACTGCGTCCTTCACTTCAGTAATGCTATGACCTGCACTGCGTCCTTCACTTCAGTAATGCTATGACCTGCACTGCGTCCTTCACTTCAGTAATGCTATGACCTGCACTGCGTCCTTCACTTCAGTAATGCTATGACCTGCACTGCGTCCTTCACTTCAGTAATGCTATGACCTGCACTGCGTCCTTCACTTCAGTAATGCTATGACCTGCACTGCGTCCTTCACTTCAGTAATGCTATGACATGCACTGCGTCCTTCACTTCAGTAATGCTATGACCTGCACTGCGTCCTTCACTTCAGTAATGCTATGACCTGCACTGCGTCCTTCACTTCAGTAATGCCATGACCTGCACTGCGTCCTTCACTTCAGTAATGCTATGACCTGCACTGCGTCCTTCACTTCAGTAATGCCATGACCTGCACTGCGTCCTTCACTTCAGTAATGCTATGACCTGCACTGCGTCCTTCACTTCAGTAATGCTATGACCTGCACTGCGTCCTTCACTTCAGTAATGCTATGACCTGCACTGCGTCCTTCACTTCAGTAATGCTATGACCTGCACTGCGTCCTTCACTTCAGTAATGCTATGACCTGCACTGCGTCCTTCACTTCAGTAATGCTATGACCTGCACTGCGTCCTTCACTTCAGTAATGCTATGACCTGCACTGCGTCCTTCACTTCAGTAATGCTATGACCTGCACTGCGTCCTTCACTTCAGTAATGCTATGACCTGCACTGCGTCCTTCACTTCAGTAATGCTATGACCTGCACTGCGTCCTTCACTTCAGTAATGCTATGACCTGCACTGCGTCCTTCACTTCAGTAATGCTATGACCTGCACTGCGTCCTTCACTTCAGTAATGCCATGACCTGCACTGCGTCCTTCACTTCAGTAATGCTATGACCTGCACTGCGTCCTTCACTTCAGTAATGCTATGACCTGCACTGCGTCCTTCACTTCAGTAATGCCATGACCTGCACTGCGTCCTTCACTTCAGTAATGCCATGACCTGCACTGCGTCCTTCACTTCAGTAATGCCATGACCTGCACTGCGTCCTTCACTTCAGTAATGCCATGACCTGCACTGCGTCCTTCACTTCAGTAATGCCATGACCTGCACTGCGTCCTTCACTTCAGTAATGCTATGACCTGCACTGCGTCCTTCACTTCAGTAATGCCATGACCTGCACTGCGTCCTTCACTTCAGTAATGCTATGACCTGCACTGCGTCCTGCACTTCAGTAATGCTATGACCTGCACTGCGTCCTTCACTTCAGTAATGCCATGACCTGCACTGCGTCCTTCACTTCAGTAATGTTATGACCTGCACTGCGTCCTTCACTTCAGTAATGCCATGACCTGTACTGCGTCCTTCACTTCAGTAATGCTATGACCTGCACTGCGTCCTTCTTTTCAGTAATGCCATGACCTGCACTGCGTCCTCCACTTCAGTAATGCCATGACCTGCACTGCGTCCTTCACTTCAGTAATGTTATGACCTGCACTGCGTCCTTCACTTCAGTAATGCCATGACCTGCACTGCGTCCTTCACTTCAGTAATGCCATGACCTGCACTGCGTCCTTCACTTCAGTAATGCCATGACCTGCACTGCGTCCTTCACTTCAGTAATGCCATGACCTGCACTGCGTCCTTCACTTCAGTAATGCCATGACCTGCACTGCGTCCTTCACTTCAGTAATGCTATGACCTGCACTGCGTCCTTCACTTCAGTAATGCCATGACCTGCACTGCGTCCTTCACTTCAGTAATGCCATGACCTGCACTGCGTCCTTCACTTCAGTAATGTTATGACCTGCACTGCGTCCTTCACTTCAGTAATGCCATGACCTGCACTGCGTCCTTCACTTCAGTAATGCCATGACCTGCACTGCGTCCTTCACTTCAGTAAAGCCATGACCTGCACTGCGTCCTTCACTTCAGTAATGCCATGACCTGCACTGCGTCCTTCACTTCAGTAATGCCATGACCTGCACTGCGTCCTTCACTTCAGTAATGCTATGACCTGCACTGCGTCCTTCACTTCAGTAATGTTATGACCTGCACTGCGTCCTTCACTTCAGTTATGCTATGACCTGCACTGCGTCCTTCACTTCAGTAATGCCATGACCTGCACTGCGTCCTTCACTTCAGTAATGCCATGACCTGCACTGCGTCCTTCACTTCAGTAATGCCATGACCTGCACTGCGTCCTTCACTTCAGTAATGCCATGACCTGCACTGCGTCCTTCACTTCAGTAATGCCATGACCTGCACTGCGTCCTTCACTTCAGTAATGCCATGACCTGCACTGCGTCCTTCACTTCAGTAATGCCATGACCTGCACTGCGTCCTTCACTTCAGTAATGTTATGACCTGCACTGCGTCCTTAACTTCAGTAATGTTATGACCTGCACTGCGTCCTTAACTTCAGTAATGCTATGACCTGCACTGCGTCCTTCACTTCAGTAATGCTATGACCTGCACTGCGTCCTTCACTTCAGTAATGTTATGACCTGCACTGCGTCCTTAACTTCAGTAATGCTATGACCTGCACTGCGTCCTTCCCTTCAGTAATGCTATGACCTGCACTGCGTCCTTCACTTCAGTAATGTTATGACCTGCACTGCGTCCTTAACTTCAGTAATGCTGTGACCTGCACTGCGTCCTTCACTTCAGTAATGCTATGACCTGCACTGCGTCCTTCACTTCAGTAATGTTATGACCTGCACTGCGTCCTTCACTTCAGTAATGTTATGACCTGCACTGCGTCCTTAACTTCAGTAATGTTATGACCTGCACTGCGTCCTTCACTTCAGTAATGCTATGACCTGCACTGCGTCCTTCACTTCAGTAATGCCATGACCTGCACTGCGTCCTTCACTTCAGTAATGCCATGACCTGCACTGCGTCCTTCACTTCAGTAATGCTATGACCCGCACTGCGTCCTTCACTTCAGTAATGCTATGACCTGCACTGCGTCCTTAACTTCAGTAATGTTATGACCTGCACTGCGTCCTTCACTTCACTAATGTTATGACCTGCACTGCGTCCTTCACTTCAGTAATGCTATGACCTGCACTGCGTCCTTAACTTCAGTAATGTTATGACCTGCACTGCGTCCTTAACTTCAGTAATGCTATGACCTGCACTGCGTCCTTAACTTCAGTAATGTTATGACCTGCACTGCGTCCTTCACTTCAGTAATGCTATGACCTGCACTGCGTCCTTCACTTCAGTAATGCTACGACCTGCACTGCGTCCTTCACTTCAGTAATGCTATGACCTGCACTGCGTCCTTAACTTCAGTAATGCTGTGACCTGCACTGCGTCCTTAACTTCAGTAATGCTATGACCTGCACTGCGTCCTTAACTTCAGTAATGCTATGACCTGCACTGCGTCCTTAACTTCAGTAATGCTATGACCTGCACTACGTCCTTGACTTCAGTAATGCTATGACCTGCACTACGTCCTTGACTTCAGTAATGCTATGACCTGCACTACGTCCTTGACTTCAGTAATGCTATGACCTGCACTACGTCCTTGACTTCAGTAATGCTATGACCTGCACTGCGTCCTTCACTTCAGTAATGCTATGACCTGTACTGCGTCCTTCACTTCAGTAATGCTATGACCTGCACTGCGTCCTTCACTTCAGTAATGCTATGACCTGTACTGCGTCCTTCACTTCAGTAATGCTATGACCTGCACTGCGTCCTTCACTTCAGTAATGCTATGACCTGCACTAATAATAATAATAATAATAATAATAAAGTGTATTTATATTGCGCCTATCCCTTACAAAAAACAAAAATATTTGGCTCTAAGCGCATTACAACATGTGAAGGACTTGGTACAATCAAGTCTGACAAGTACAACAGCACAATATACAGTCGGTCTCTTAGGTAAAAGCAGCTTCGACAGTTAAACACTTCTACTAAAAGATCCTCTAACAATTTACAAACATAGTTAAAGAACATCGAGTTAATAGGAATTAAAAAAAAAAGGTTCTTATAATAAAACTATCTAGCGAACGACGAAGAAGAAGAAGAATAAAACTATCAATGTCAATGTATAACAAGTCATTCAACGTAAATGGCCAAAGAACAACAATAAAACAATGGTGATAAAACAGTTATACTCAATGGCTAATAACGAGGCAGAGTTAAATAGTATCGACACAAGATTAAAACAAAACATATTTCTGGAGACGAATTAACAACAATAAAGCAATGGTGATAAAACAGTTTTACTCAATGGCTAATAGCGAGGCAGAATTAAATAGTATCGACACAAGATTTAAACTAAACATATTCCTGGAGACGCATTTAATAATTATACATGTATCAAATAATCAATGTACAAAATACAGCCCTCGCAAGCAACCCGCCCCCAGCCGGCCCACAGCGCGCTACGATGGCAAGCGACCCCTCTCCTTAATGTGGCAAATACTGAACAGTGCACACAACCAATTACTCGCATATACTCGTGTCGCTCACTCGCACACACACACAAACACACACACGGACAACATCGAATCACTCGCACAGGCTAGGGGTTGAAGTATTCCCGGAAGAGGTGTGTTTTTAGAGAGGACTTGAAGGAAGGGAGAGAGGTAGAAAGGCGGACAGACATGGGCAGAGAGTTCCAAATAGAGGGAGCTGTGTAGGTAAAGGCGCGCTTGCCGAAAGCGTTCAGTTTGACGCGTGGGACAACAAGGTGCCCTGCGTCAGCGGATCTGAGGTTGCGTGTGGGGACGTGTGGCTTTAAGAGCGAAGACAGGTAAGAAGGGGCAGAGTCTTGAAGGCTACGGTAACACAGGGTAGCTATTTTATATGTAATGCGTGCTTTGATTGGTAGCCAGTGAAGGGTCATGAGGAGAGGGGTGACATGGTCGCGCTTGCGCTTGCGCAGCACAAGACGTGCTGCATTGTTCATGATGCGCTGTAGGCGGTCTAGCTTGGCGTCTGGGAGGCCGGCTAGGAGCGAGTTGCAGTAATCCAGTCTCGACAAAATAAAAGCCGAAACCAGTGTCTTGGTTGCGTCGAGGGAAAGAAGGTGTCTGATTTGGCTAATCTGCGTCCTTCACTTCAGTAATGCTATGACCTGCACTGCGTCCTTCACTTCAGTAATGCCATGACCTGCACTGCGTCCTTCACTTCAGTAATGCCATGACCTGCACTGCGTCCTTCACTTCAGTAATGTTATGACCTGCACTGCGTCCTTCACTTCAGTAATGTTATGACCTGCACTGCGTCCTTCACTTCAGTAATGCCATGACCTGTACTGCGTCCTTCACTTCAGTAATGCTATGACATGTACTGCGTCCTTCACTTCAGTAATGCTATGACCTGCACTGCGTCCTTCACTTCAGTAATGCTATGACCTGCACTGCGTCCTTCACTTCAGTAATGCTATGACCTGCACTGCGTCCTTCACTTCAGTAATGCTATGACCTGTACTACGTCCTTGACTTCAGTAATGCTATGACCTGCACTGCGTCCTTCACTTCAGTAATGCTATGACCTGCACTGCGTCCTTCACTTCAGTAATGCTATGACCTGCACTGCGTCCTTAACTTTATTCTGATATCAGTGTCATGTTGCAACATGAATGCTGTACATAATATACATGGCTGAAAGCAAAATGAACCGAGGAACTGGTATGTGTGTGTGTGTGTGTGTGTGTGTGTGTGTGTGTGTGTGTGTGTGTGTGTGTGTTTTTGTGTGTGGTGTGTGTGTGTGTGTGGTGTGTGTGGTGTGCAGTGTGTGTGTGTGTCTGTGTGTGTGTGTGTGTGTGTGCGCGTGTGTGTGTGTGTGTGTGTGTGTGTGTGTGTGTGTGTGTGTGTGTGTGTGTGTGTCTCAGTGTGTGTGTCTGTGTGTGTGTGTGTGTGTCTGTGTATGTTTATCTCTATCTGTGTGTGTGTGTGTGTGTGTGTGTGTGTGTGTGTGTGTCTGTGTGTGTCTGTGTCTGTGTGTGTGTGTGTGTGTGTCTGTGTGTGTCTGTGTGTGTGATCTGTTCAGGGTAGATAATTGGTTTGACTTTCTTCTCGTATGTGTCAAAGTTGCAAAGTTTTGCCTACTGTGATTTTTTTTCGATTTTCCATTCGGCTCTACCGTTTTTGTCTGGTTGATTTTGAGACCTTACTTGAGCGGCGGTCACGTGATCCCTGTAAAAGAAATATTTAATCCAAAAGGTGATCCTGAAGGTTAAGTGAACGGCCTTAACTGACATATACAGTTTTGATAAAATGACACAGGAAATAATGCTTTACTTTGGGTTTGAAATTTGTTGGCCAAGTTTATATTAAAAGAGTTCAAAACTTGTTACAGAAAGTGTTGAAAAGTGGAACGCTTTTGTTTAGAGTGTGTGTATTGTGTATGCTTCTTGTTCTTGTTCTTGTTGTTCTTGTTCTTTTTCTTCTTTTGCCTCGTTCGCTCAAACATACGCTAGAAGTGGGTCACCATTTGACCTGGTCAAGTCAGCAGGCGAAGCTGGATAGGGGAAGTAACTGACTATTTTCCGGGTCGAGCACTTTCAGGCAGTTACTTCCCTTACTTCCTTTCGCCATGTACTGCTCTGTGTCGACATGTCAGCATCCGTATAAAATAAGTGATCAGGAATAGCTTTTGAATAAGTAATTATTTTGTGTGAAAAAGTGAATGAATATATGATGTGCACAATTTGAAGCTTTGGATTTGCCTACCTTTGTTAACAATTTATTAACAGCCGCTTTCTTGTTTCGCGCCCTCAACATGTATTAACAGCCGCTTTCTTGCTTCGCGCCCTCAACATGTATTATCAGCCGCTTTCTTGCTTCACGCCCTCAACATGTATTATCAGCCGCTTTCTTGCTTCGCGCCCTCAACATGTATTATCAGCCGCTTTCTTGCTTCGCGCCCTCAACATGTATTATCAGCCGCTTTCTTGCTTCGCGCCCTCAACATGTATTAACAGCCGCTTTCTTGCTTCGCGCCCTCAACATGTATTAACAGCCGCTTTCTTGCTTCGCGCCCTCAACATGTATTAACAGCCGCTTTCTTGCTTCGCGCCCTCAAAATGTATTATCAGCCGCTTTCTTGCTTCGCGCCCTCAAAATGTCAAGGTTTCGTGTGTTTTTATGCGAACTACTATATATAGTTCTACAGGAAAAGTCCAACACATGGTAAACACTATATAGTTCTACAGGAAAAGTCCAACACATGGTAAACACTATATAGTTCTACAGGAAAAGTCCAACACATGGTAAACACTATATAGTTCTACAGGAAAAGTCCAACACATGGTAAACACTATATAGTTCTACAGGAAAAGTCCAACACATGGTAAACACTATATAGTTCTACAGGAAAAGTCCAACACATGGTAAACACTATATAGTTCTACAGGAAAAGTCCAACACATGGTAAACACTATATAGTTCTACAGGAAAAGTCGAACACATGGTAAACACTATTGGATGTTTACCATGCGTGTTCACAACTGGTTGCAAAACGTGAGTTCCAAAGTGGAATACTTCAGTTTACAGTGTTGGACTTGTACAAACTGCCGCCATCAAGCGTCATCCATCCCTGCCCAGCTAGCAAGCTTTCGTCGGCCGACTGACGATTTCAGTCGGGTGACGTTGTCATATGTCGTGTGTCGTGGACCGTTGTCGCGCCGATATCGTTTTGACTGTGTGTAAAACTCAGCAAATGTACGCAATAAACCCCGACATCGGCCCGACGCAATGTTGCTGTCGATAAAAATATGCAGAGTTACGGGAGATAACAACTTGAATTTATTATCATTATTTTAACATTTGTTACGTCCCCTGTTCAAGCGTCGGGAACGGCGTGACATGACCCTGCAAATGCGAAACTAAATTATTCATATTTGTTGACTTTTGCACATAGGAGTAGGATAATTAATTGTAAGTTTTGTTTGTATATTTGCAATTAAATACAGCATGAGCTCAAACCATGAGTTTTACATTTTAAAAATACGCCATCATATATACTTGAAATACTCTAATAGCTTTCCTTACGGTAAACAAGATTGAGTGTGAACATGGCCGGCTGTCTACTTTCCCGCGTGAGCGAAGTTTATTTGTTTTCTTAGTTCAAGTTAATATCGAAAGAAGATACATTCTTGCGAATGTTGGACAGCACATTGATGATATGTTATCCGAGACGAATGTCGCCTCGGGATCTCAATCTGAGTGCTGGTCCCAGTGCCACGTGGTGGCGGTGATAGTTGACAAGTTAAAATTGTGTAGCCAAGGACGGATGGAAACCTACAGGTGTGTTTAAGCTGTTAACGTCAACTCGACGACAACCGACGGATCCAGCGAGTAAGTGATTTCGTTTTTTTTTGTGCTTTAATGTTACTTTTGCTGTTATACAGTGGGGGGGGGGGGAGGGGGAGTACATACTGCTGCATCTGTATATGTAGATGTAGGTGTGTTTTGTCCTGTTACAGTGGGGGGGGGGGGGGGTGGTGGAGTACATACTCATGATACTGCTCGGAATCTGTAGCTGTAATTAAGTGTGGTTTGCACTGTTACACTTGGGGGGTGGGGTGTATGGATAAGCTGATGTATCTGTAGCTGTAGGTGTGTGTATTGCATTGTAACACTTGGAGGGGGGATCTGATCTATCTGTAGCTGGTGGTGTGTTTTGCACTGATGCACACTTGGGGGGGAGGGGGGGTGTGTGTACATACTGCTGAATCTGTAGCTGTAGGTGTGTTTTGCCCAGTAACACTGGGGAGGGGGGGGAGGGTGTACATACTGCTGAATCTGTAGCTGTATGCGCGTTTTGTACTCTGTTACACTTGGGGGGGGGGGGTTGTACATACTGATGTATCTGTAGCTGTAGGTGTGTTATGTACTGTTACAGTAGGGGGGGAGGGGGGGTTGAACATACTGCTGTATATGTAGCTGTAGGTGTGTTTTGCACACAGGGGGGGGGGGGGGGGGGTTGAACATACTGCTGTATCTGTAGCTCTAAGTGTGTTTTGCACTCTACACGGGGGAAGGCGGTGGAGTGTTGTACATACTGCTGTAGGTATGTTTTGTACTGTTACAGTGGTGGCAGCAGGGGGAGGGGGGGTGTACATAATTCTGAATCTGTAGCTGTAAATGAGTTTTGTACTGTTACAGTGGGGGGGGGGGGGGGTTGTACATACTGCTGTATCTCATAATCTGTAGCTGTAGGTGTGTTCTGCACTGTTACACTGGGGGGGGGGGGGAGGGGGGTTGAACACACTGCTGTATCTGTAGCAGTAGGTGCGATTTGTGCTGTTACAGTTGGGGGGGGGGGGGGGGTGTACATACTGCGGTAGCTGTAGGTGTTTTTTACACTGTTACACTTGGATTGGGGGAGGGTTGTACACACTGCTGTATCTGTAGGTTTGTTTTCCACTGTAACACTGGGGGGAGGGGGGGTTGTACTGCTGTAGCTGTAAGTGAATTTTGCACTGTTACACTTGGGGGGGGGGGGGGGGTGGTACATACTTCTGTAGCTGCATGATATACTGCTGTAGCTGTACGGGGAGGGGGGGGGGGTACATACTGCTGTAGCTGTTAGTGATTTTTGACTCACATGCGAAGCAAAAGTGAGTCTATGTACTCACCCGAGTCGTCCGTCCGTCCGTCCGTCCGTCCGTCCGGACGTCCGTCCCCGGAAAACTTTAACGTTGGATATTTCTTGGACACTATTCAGTCTATCAGTACCAAATTTGGCAAGATGGTGTATGATGACAAGGCCCAAAAAACATACATAGCATCTTGACCTTGCTTCAAGGTCAAGGTCGCAGGGGCCATAAATGTTGTCTAAAAAACAGCTATTTTTCCCATTTTCTCTGAAGTTTTTGAGATTGAATACCTCACCTATATATGATATATAGGGCAAAGTAAGCCCCATCTTTTGATACCAGTTTGGTTTAGGGACCTACCTTGCTTCAAGGTCAAGGTCACAGGAGCTCTTCAAAGTTGGATTGTATACATATTTTGAAGTGACCTTGACCCTGAACTATGGAAGATAACTGTTTCAAACTTAAAAAAGATGTGGGGCACATGCTCTGCTTTCATCATGAGACACTTTTGGTCACATATGATCAAGGTCAAGGTCACTTTGACCCTTATGAAATGTGACCAAAATAAGGTAGTGAACCACTAAAAGTGACCATATCTCATGGTAGAAAGAGCCAATAAGCACCATTGTACTTCCTATGTCTTGAATTAACAGCTTTGTGTTGCATGACCTTGGATGACCTTGACCTTGGGTCAAGGTCACATGTATTTTGGTAGGAAAAATGTGTAAAGCAGTTCTTAGTGTATGATGTCATTGCTAGGTTTAGTTATTTGACCTTGACCCTGAAGTTCAAGGTCATGTAAAGGTCAAGGTCAAGCATGTGAGTCGTATGGGCTTTGCCCTTCTTGTTTATACTGCTGTAGCTGTACGGGGAGGGGGGGTATACTGCTCTAGCTGTTAGTGATTTTTGCACTGTTACACTGGGGGGGGGGGGGGGGGAGGGTGGGGGTGGAGTACATACTGCTGAATCTGTAGCTGTAAGTGTGGTTTGCACTGTTACACTTGGGGGGTGGGGTGTACATACTGATGTATCTGTAGCTGTAGGTATTGCATTGTAACACTTGGGGGGGGGTGTACATACTGATCTATCTGTAGCTGTAGGCGTGTTTTGTACTGTTACACTTGGGGGGGAGGGGGAGGGCGGTTTGTACATACTGATGTATCTGTAGCTGTCGGTGTGTTATGTACTGTTACAGTAGGCGGGGAGGGGGGGGGGGGGGTTGAACATACTGCTATATATGTAGCTGTAGGTGTGTTTTGCACACAGGGGGGGGGGGGGGGGGTTGTACATACTGCTGTATCTGTAGGTCTAGGTGTGTTTTGCACTCTACACGGGGGAAGGCGGTTGAGTGTTGTACATACTGCTGTATCTGAAGCTGTAGGTATGTTTTGTACTGTTACAGTGGTGGCAGCGGGGGGAGGGGGATGTACATAATTCTGAATCTGTAGCTGTAAATGAGTTTTGTACTGTTACAGTGGTGGGGGGGTTGGGGGTTGTACATACTGCTGTATCTGTAGCTGTGTTTTGCACTGTTACTAAGGGGGAGGGGAGGTGTACATACTGCTGTAGCTGTAGCTGTAAGTAATTTTTGCACTGTTACACTTGGGGGGTTGTATATACTGCTGAATCTGTTGCTGTAGGTGTGTTTTATACTGTAATACTGAGGGGGGGGGGGGGGTGTATACGGCTGTAGCTGTAGGTGTGTTTTGTACTGTTACAGTGAGGGCGGTAGGGGCGGGGGGTTCTACATACTGCTGTATCTGTAGCTGGTGATGTGTTTTGCACTGTTACACTGGGGGGGGGGGGGTGTACACACTGCTGTATCTGTAGGTTTGTTTTCCACTGTAACACTGGGGGGAGGGGGGGTTGTACTGCTGTAGCCGTAGCTGTAAGTGAATTTTGCACTGTTACACTTGGGGGGGGGGGGTGGTGGTAAATACTGCTGTATCTGTAGCTGCACCCAGCCAGCAAGACATTAGCGGCCGATAGTCGGCCGAACACCCTTCAAAAAGTCGGGCAGGTGACGTCAAAAGATACGACGCGGGTGTTGGCCCGACTAACTTTTGCAAAGAGGCAACGAGGCGGCCGACAGGCGGCCGAACACCTGTACTATGGCAGCACGCATCCGGTCCGATGTTAATCGGCCCGATGGCTTGTTGGACCTGCGGCCCGACACCTCATGCCGACATCGTCCCGATGTCTTCCCGCTGAAATCGATATCTTCCCGATGTCGGCATAAGGTGTCGGGCCGCAGGTCCAACAAGTCATCGGGCCGATTAACATCGGACCGGATGCGTGCCGCCATAGTGCAGGTGTTCGGCCGCCTGTCGGCCGCCTCGTTGCCTCTTTGCAAAAGTTAGTCGGGCCAACACCCGCGTCGTATGTTTTGACGTCACCGGCCCGACTTTTTGAAGGGTGTTCGGCCGATTATCGGCCGCTAATGTCTTGCTGGCTGGGTGAGTAAAACACCTCAAAGATCGACACAAAACAACAAGAAAGGTTACTTATTGGAACGTTAGCCTATATTTGTGACAAGACAAGACAAGTGAATGACTTGTTTTATCAAAAACTAAACATTCCAATAACAAACATTTCTTGTTTTTTTTATCCTCGATTGTGGAACGTTAGCAGTCTATGTGTTTGAGGGTTATCATATAGATCAACCTGCCAGCTGTGCGCCTTTTTTTGTTATATTTAGTCAAGTTTTGACTAAATATTTTAACATCGAGGGGGAATCGAAACGAGGGTCGTGGTGTATGTGTGTGTGTGTGTGTGTGTGTGTGTGTGTGTGTGTGTGTGTGCGTGCGTGTGTGTAGAGCGATTCAGACTAAACTACTGGACCGATCTTTATGAAATTTGACATGAGAGTTCCTGGGTATGAAATCCCCGAACGTTTTTTTCATTTTTTTGATAAATGTCTTTGATGACGTCATATCCGGCTTTTCGTGAAAGTTGAGGCGGCACTGTCACGCCCTCATTTTTCAACCAAATTGGTTGAAATTTTGGTCAAATAATCTTCGACAAAGCCCGGACTTCGGTATTGCATTTCAGCTTGGTGGCTTAAAAATTAATTAATGACTTTGGTCATTAAAAATCTGAAAATTGTAAAAAAAAATAAAAAATTATAAAACGATCCAAATTTACGTTTATCTTATTCTCCATCATTTGCTGATTCCAAAAACATATAAATATGTTATATTCGGATTAAAAACAAGCTCTGAAAATTAAATATATAAAAATTATTATCAAAATTAAATTGTCGAAATCAATTTAAAAACACTTTCATCTTATTCCTTGTCGGTTCCTGATTCCAAAAACATATAGATATGATATGTTTGGATTAAAAACACGCTCAGAAAGTTAAAACAAAGAGAGGTACAGAAAAGCGTGCTATCCTTCTTAGCGCAACTACTACCCCGCTCTTCTTGTCAATTTCACTGCCTTTGCCATGAGCGGTGGACTGACGATGCTACGAGTATACGGTCTTGCTGGAAAATGGCATTGCGTTCAGTTTCATTCTGTGAGTTCGACAGCTACTTGACTAAATATTGTATTTTCGCCTTACGCGACTTGTTATTTGTTTGTGTGTGTTTTGGTCAAGATGTTTTGGGTTAATTTGTTTTGAGGTTGTCTTTTGTTACATGTTAGATTAAATTGCAGTTATCTCCCTTCTGGATGGAGGGAAATTCAAGATGGTGACTTGCTGTATACAGTATTTTCTTGACAAGTTGTGTTAACTTAATTTTGTAGAAAGTTTCTGAGATAGTGCACCGTTGTGTATTTTATGTTTGTGGTAGCGGAGACTTCGAAATGTGACGGAGGTCACCAAACTTTGTGGACAACAGTGATCATAAAACACTAAGTGTGTCTTGAGCTTACAATGAACATGTATGATGCGGCCACACACTCAAATGCGCGCACGTGAAAACACACACACATACACACACACACACAAACACACACACACACACATACACACACAAAAACACACATACACACACACACACACACACACACACACACACACACACACAAACAAATAATACCTAAGGCAGATAGAAGAGCAAAAACATTTTTATTAAAAAATAATCGGTTTTTTGTGTTGGTGCTGTTTGAGAACGCCAAGATTTGCTATCGACTTTTCAAACAGGCAGTAAACATGTGTAAATTGTAAACGACATGTTTAGACTAAAAAGGTTCTAACAGGGGAAGCTGTTTCGAAGCGCAATCCCAAGGTCAAGATCTGAATGACGTAAAACACAAGCACGATGACGTCAATTCTTGTTTTGCGTCATAGAACTGACGAAGTCTTTCTCTGGCAATCTCCAAGTGATTACAATCTGCGAAAACCAGGAATAACCCGATGTGTTTTGGATTGTTCTGGTGGTGGTGGTGGTTGTTGTTGTTGTTGTTGCTGTTGTAGTTGTTGTGGTGGTGGTGGTGTTGTTGTGGTGGTGGTGGTGATCGAGGTGGTGGTGGTGGTCGTCGTGGTGGTGATCGAGGTGGTGGTGGTCGTCGTGGTGGTGGTGGAGGTTGTGGTGGAGGTGATGGTGAAGCTCACGGTAGTGGTGGTGACGATGGTGATGATGGCGGCATGTCACGACAAGACACACTTACTGTCTCTCCTCTTTTTGGCGGAGGTGGTGGTCGTCGTCGTCGCTGGTGGTATTGGTGGTCGTTGTGGTGATGGCGGTGGTAGTGGTTGTTGTATTAGGTTGTGGCGTGGGGTGGTTGTAGTGGTGGGGGTAGTGGTTGTTGTAAGGGATGGCGTGGTGGTGGTGGTGACAGGAGGCGTGCGGACCATGATGAGCTGTGTGGTGCAGCGTGATACTGCATTCAGCCTGTCATGAAGATCAGTCATCTCATCAGTCCTCCCTACATCATCATCATCACTCTGACCTCTGCCCTGTAACACGGCCACCACGCGCCGCTCCAGGCCTTGCACACAGCCATACACCGCTACTGTCACTGTGTCCGTTGCCGCCACCGCCACGTCCTGCACAGCTCCCTCCCACCTCGCCCTGTTGTGTAGGAAGTCTTGACTCCCCAACACACTCACCGGTACACCTGCATCCTTCAGTCCCTGCACCACGCCGCTAGCTGGTGACGTCACCCGCCCTGCCTCATCCGTGACGTCATCCTGTAGATCGTCGCTTCTGGTCAGGACGAACACGTCGCGGTAGCTCAGCCGGGAGGGACTGTTGGCGACGCTGCACCCTGCGTAGAAAAAACCGTTGGAACAGTTAGACAGTCCTGTCTGATAAATAGTCATGTATGTTAGCAAACATTCGTTACATTTTAAGACACAACCTATCCGTGTATTTGTTTTCTCAAACACACACACACACCACCCCCCCCCCCCCCCCTATCACACACACGCAGCATACACACTAGCTTTATAAAATCACCACAAAGTGTGTACATTTTAGACACATACAACAACACTTCGACGTCATGACGTAATTTTGCAGTTTACGTCAATAAAAATGACGTCATTTTTCTCCCTGCAGACTGACCTGACTTAGGATTTGATTGAAATTTTAGTTCTTTTGAAGTGAGCGAAGACTTTTCAATATATTCTCGAGAGGGTGGGGGCGGGGGCGAGGGGGAGGGTGGGGGGGGGTGGGGGGTGGGGGGGGGTGGAACGAGAAGGTTCCCATTATAGAACGAGAAGGTTTACCCCTCAACTCAAACCTGCCACAATCATCATCATCATCACCACCACCACCACCACAACCATCATCATCATCATCATCATCATCATCATAACCAACATCAACACCACCTCCAACATCATCACCATCATCGGCGCAACTCGTGTGCGACCCTGACACACCTTTTGGGTAAATTCACATAGTGCAATATCATATTTGCTTGTATCCCTTTTATGTTTTATGTTTTATGTGTGCCGTCCTATACAATTGTTGTTATAATCGTTTACAGGCAGACAGGGTGTGCCGAAGAAAAATTTCCATTTTTATGTAATATTTTAATGGACAATAAAGTGCTGTTATTGTTATTGTTATTGTTATCATCAGCTACACAACTTACCCACACCCAGACGGCGCAGCACGACAGCAATATCCTGACCACACTGTGCGCAGTCCAACGGCCACCGACCTGTGTGATCGTTGCCATGGTGACTCAGCCGTATAACGTTCAGCCCGTCCCCAGGGGCAGGCACGTCGCTGTCGCTGTAGTCGTGGACATTAAACCTGTGAATCGCGGGCTGTATTTCACGCAGGATGGCGGGCGCCGAGCGGAGGGGGACAGTGAACACCTGTGTCTGCAGTGCTGGGGGTATGTCGCAGTTATCAGTACCGGCACACCACAGGTACAGGTGTGGTACTTGCTGCGCTAGGCGTGTTACAAGGTGTGTGTGACGGGGACCAGGCGTCTGGCTGTGACACAGAATGGAGACATGTTGTTAGAGATGTGTGTCTCACTCATAGGAAACATGTTGTTAGAGATGTGTGTCACACTCATATGAGACATGGTGTTAGAGATGTGTGTCACACTCACATGAGACATGGTGTTAGAGATGTGTGTCACACTCACATGAGGCATGCTGTTAGAGATGTGTGTCTCACTCACATGAAACATGTTGTTAGAGATGTGTGTCACACTCATATGAGACATGGTGTTAGAGATGTGTGTCACACTCATATGAGACATGTTGTTAGAGATGTGTGTCTCACTCATATGAAACATGTTGTTGGAGATGTGTGTCACACTCATATGAGACATGGTGTTAGAGATGTGTGTCACACTCACATGAGACATGGTGTTAGAGATGTGTGTCACACTCACATGAGACATGCTGTTAGAGATGTGTGTCTCACTCACATGAGATATGATAAGCTTATAACAGTTGTCCGCAAAATATGTCACTTAATAGTTTACCATAATTACGTCTTTAGGATTTTACGCACATTGTGGTTATAACAACATGCAATTCCAGGCATACAGGGTGGTGCGAGTTACATCAATGAGACATCTCTCACTCTTCCTCTTTCACACACACACACACACACACACACACACACACACACACACACACACACACACACACGCACACACACACACACACAAACACACACACACAGACACACACACACACACACACACACACACACACACACACGTATGAACACAAACCTGCTGTCAAAGCTCGCCTCGTCGATCAAGACGTGTAGGTGGCCGTTTTCCACACATGCCAAGAGGTCGGTGACTGCCTGCTCGACATCCGCCTCCCTGTCCCAGATATCGTACCGGTGGTACGACACGCTGCCTGGTGTCAGGGAAGGCGTCGGGCCCGCGCTCAGCGACATCTCCAGCTGTTGTTTGATGGATGTGCTGACGGCCCGGGTGGCGTACCGTGTTGACAGGACGTGCACATCGTGCCCCTCTCGCAGCCACCGCAAGCCTTGCAGCACCAGCCCAACCGTCTTACCTGTTGGAACACAAACAATAGTAAAGTTCATATATTGCAGGACAGTGTGAAAACAAGGCAGTGCTACACGTAGAGACGACTTGCACATCGTGACCCTGGTGATAGGGAAGATGTAGGCCCGCGATCAGCCACCTCAACCCAGGGGCGGATCAGTTCATTTTATGGGGGGGGTTTCCAAAAGTATATTGTGAAGATATGGGTGTGAAGGCGCGAAGCGCCGAGCCGACGGCGCAAAGCGCCTAGCTTGCTAGGGGGGTCCGGGGGCATGCCCCCCCGGAAAATTTTGTAAAAAAGGATGCAAAATGGTGCAATCTGGTGCATTTTGAGGATGATCATTACCAGTTTCAGGCAGCAGATTTTGTCACTGATTAATACCCCAAAAAAACACCATTTAAAAAAAAAAATTTTGGCTGGGGGGGGGTTTCCGGAAACCCCTGAAACCCCCCCCTCGTCCGCCCCTGCAACCCCTGCACTACCTGTCTTACCTGTTGGAACAGAAAATATATCAAGGTTAATGTTGTGCAAAACAATGTAAAAACAAGGCAGTGTTACACGTAGAGACGACATGCACATCGTGACCCTGGTGATAGGCCCGCGATCAGCCACCTCAACCCCCTCAGTACCTGTCTTACCTGTTGGAACAGAAAATATATCAAGGTTAATGTTGTGCAAAACAATGTAAAAACAAGGCAGTGACGCACGCAGAGACGACTTGCACATCGTGACCCTGGTGATACGATCAGCCACCTCAACCCCTGCAGTACCAGACCTGTCATACCTGTTCACACATTAAATATGACCTAAACAATGTACATGTATTACAATGCAATGTGAAAGGAAGGCTCTGTTACATTGAGTCCGTTTCACCAGTTACACGCGAAACACAGCATCAGGAACATAGCAATAAGCATAACAACATGGATATAACTGCCAAGAACATTCTTATTTTAGAAAATTACATTTCCTGGAGACTAAATGAACAAACTTTTCTCCGAGTCAGCTGGATGCCTTTCCCTCAGTTGACACATTTTGGATGGAATCAGACAACACACACAGCGTGCACAAACCGTCCTCCAACAAAACTAGAACCTTCTGGTACGATGACGATAAAGTAAAACTTGACAAAAAAACGTCATACACATCGCGTCATTTATTCGACTAAGACGTCATTTGAGAAAACTAGCTGGCATCAAGCACTGTTATGGGGCTGTCACACTATCACGTATAGCAGTAACTTATGCCGACTTATAAGAATTTTCATCGAAACGCGGGAGTACGTTTGACATAAGTTAGGTGTAGGTTTCTTATAAATAGTAATACGTTAAAAGCACGCTGGTATAAGCTGGCATACGTTGTTGTATGCTGAGACCGAGAACAAAAATTTGAACATGTTCAACATTTGTGGACGTATGCCGACGTACTCTTCATACGTTAGGCATACGCTAGACATACGCTACGCATATGTTAAATACGTTACAGGTAGTTTACTCATACGTCGAGCTACGTTGAGATACGTCGAGATACGCTAGCAGGAAGGTGTACCATGCAGCTAACTTATGATCGATAACCTATTACAGTAGTAACTTACTTGTAACCTATGTCTTACCTATATCTAACGTATTCCAAGCATGTCTGACGATCGTGTAACTTATTGAACGTGTCGCTACCGTACAACTAGCGTATGATTGGCGTGTTGCTGTCCCTGTATATAAATGGCTCTTCCTCTGCGGCTCTTGGTAGCAGTCTGCTTCTTCGGACCCATGTTGGTTGCTCGCACAGTGTGAAATGATGTTCTGTCTGAGATTGACGCAATATTTATTGTGATTGTCACGTGATCGTTCGAAACACGCCGATCCCGCTGCGCATAGGTTTCTCATAAGTTACTTATACGTTGGGCATAAGGCGAGGCAGACATACGTTATAATACGCTATCATAAGTTTTATATAAGTTAGTGATGTGTTTCAAATAAGTTAGACGTACGCTATGAATACGTTATGCATTAGTCAAATTTAGATGCTTTTTTTTCGACGTATGCCAACGTATTGACGTTTTTTTGGTACTTTTCATACGCTATAGACATAAGTTTTTCTAAAACGCTAGAGTGTGACAGCCCCATAAGGAAATCCGAAACATTGTTTTGTCAGTATCGTTTGCCGCAACAACAGCGACGACAATAATTATTGTTGTTGTTCACGATGATCTCACTCATTTCTCATTACTTTATTGTCCCATCGCTGGGAAATTCGGGTCGCTTCCTCCCAGTGGAAAGCTAGCAGCAACGGAGTCGCGCTACCCAGGTGTCTGCGTGTTTAGGTGTATTCGGCCACCTGCACTTATGGCAGAATGACCAAGGTCTTTTACGTGCCATTGTGATGACACGGGGGTGGGACATGGCTTCCGTCTCTGGGTCTGCACATAAAGTTGACCCGTGTCCGTCCCGGCCCGAATTCGAACCTGCGACCTTTCGATCACAAGTCCAGTGCTCTACCAACTGAGCTACTGATGATGATGATGATGATGATGATGATGATGATGATGATGATGATGATGATGATGATGATGATGATGATGATGATGATGATGATGACAGCACCCTTCACACACATGTCAGCAGGTGTACGGTGTAACATCATTCACGTCCTGTCCTACTAGTGATGTTCACATGTGCGACTTTCAGCCAATTTTGAAACGATTTTTGTCAATGAGAAGCAGGCATGGGAATTGTCTGCCAAAAGGCACATTTTCGCCGTTTTTTTAATTTTGTTTGTTCCGCCGTAAAAGCTAAAGTGTCCGCCGAAAAAATAAATCGGGGAGGCAAAAATGGTTCTGAAAACTGAATTTAATGGCATCCTTGGAGCTCAGATGACACCAAAGTGCACAATTTGGGTTCTTTGGAGAACATTTTTTCCGGGGGGGCATGCCCCCGGACCCCCCTAGTAAGGCTAGGCTCTTCGCGCCGTTGACTTTGAGCTTACTTACACATTTTCAGCCTTTTTTACTTTTTCAATTCCCATGCCTGGAGAAGGCAGACAATAGTTGGTGCAGCAAAATAATCGCGATGTTAACCATGTAAAAAGACAACCCCCATTTTGTTCAATTGCCAGCAGGCTTCTGGTCGAGAAGAAACTCCCGTTGAAAACTGTCACGCGACTTTGAACAAAGACCCTAAATACAGGGCGTTTGCTCATCCTGAACTCAGGTCAAAATGAGTTCGGCTCATTCTCTCCCCGACAGGATGCCTTGAGTTTCCTTGTCTGGCAAGGAAACCGATATTTTTACATATTTAGAGCTTTTTGTAATGTATTATTGATATAAGCAGATTCACGATCGTCGATAATGATTTTTCATAGTGTTTTGATATGTAGGACAGTTTCAAGCGAGCTATTTTTCGCGGCTGTATTTACTGTGCAAACAACTCTAAATATGGCAAAAGTGTCACGTGATAATCAACCGTTTGGTGTCGGCGCTAACTGGAGCAGACGATTTTTTCTGTAACCAGTTGACAGTGATGAAACCATATATTACGGTCTCCTTCCGGCAGCAGTCCCAAAATTTCGACTTGTTTTGACCTTAGAACGATGTCTTTATCATAACTGTGAAGAACAGAACGGAGATCACTGTCGAAGTCGGCCAATCTGCAATCATTTTCGTCTCGCGAACACTGATCTCAAATTTAGATCAGTGGTCGCGAAAACCATATGGGAGATAACTCTGTATTTTTGTTTTGATATATTCGCGTAGGACTGTAGCGTCCGGTCAGGGACAGAATGAGCCGAACTCTTGACCTGAGTTCAGGATGTGAACAGCTTTTTTTGGAGGCTTAATTAGTTTGCAGAGTGCGCATAGGAGACTGAACCTTGTTATAGTAGAAGGCCACAGAGCTAAATTTAGTGTTGCCAGCACAAGAAACTAGAGCTGCATCTGCCGCACGCCGATGTTAGTCTTTAACGCGAAACAGACGGCTGAGCTTTAGTGTTCCATCTTCCTTCGACAAAAAATCGTTAAGAGAACAGTCCTAAATCGGCAGCAAGACCAACAACAACAAACAAACAAAATAAGAAACAAACAATCTAGTCAGAGAAGCTGTGAGCTTGTCACCTGTTCCTGGCGCTCCCGTAATGTAGACCAGTGGCGGGTCTTTGCTCATCAGGTCCAGCTGTTGCAGGGTCAGAACCAGAAGTGCCAGCCTCCGCCCCAGTTCCGCCACCGCCTGGCCTGCCGTCCGCACCTCCACACGGACACCGTTGTAGCAGGGTACAGACACCGTGGTGGCCGGACCAACAAACCTGTAACAGAAACAATTAAGATAATGATAAATTATAATTAATACTCAAACGTCGAATACCAACATTGTTTCAACACTGTGCATGTGACGAAACTGACATGGATGTCATTTCTCTCACCTGGCTACGATGTCCAGGTAAAGTTGATCAGTGAGCCGAGTGTCCACAGTACAGGCCATCCTGTGTTGCCACCAGGTGCTCAGCTGTGATAACACGGCGGGTGTCACGTGCCAGTACGATGCAGGCTGGGACAGTTGGTCAGAGCAACAGCACAGCTTCAGGGCCTCCGCTGTGTTGGCGGCACCCAGGCTCTGACACACCACCTGCAGCAGAGACATACATGTACAGTACGTAATACTTTATCTTTGTGTGGGACACAAGTATAATTATTTCCTTGGTTGAAACTGACAAAACATCCATCAGTGTGACTATGTGCGCACACTCTCGCGTGTGTGTGTGTGTGTGTGTGTGTGTGTGTGTGTGTGTGTGTGTGTGTGTGTGTGTGTGTGTGTGTGTGTGTGTGTGTGAGGCAGCAATTGTAAATGTACTGAGACCAGCACACACTCTCTCCCTGTGTCTCTATCTCTCTTTCTTTCTCTTTATTCTCTCGCTCTCTCTCTCTCTCTCTCTCTCTCTCTCTCTCTCTCTCTCTCTCTCTCTCTGTCCCTAGCTCTGTCTCTCTTGTCTGTCTGTGTGTCTGCCTCTCCCTCCCTCCCTCCCTCTCCCTCTCTCTCTCTCTCTCTCTATCTCTCTCTCTCTCTCTCTCTCTCTCTCTGTCCCTAGCTC
Organism: Littorina saxatilis; assembly: GCF_037325665.1. Classification (NCBI taxonomy): domain Eukaryota; kingdom Metazoa; phylum Mollusca; class Gastropoda; order Littorinimorpha; family Littorinidae; genus Littorina; species Littorina saxatilis. The sequence continues at coordinate 2,201,526 of NC_090252.1, read as the reverse complement.
TGTCACTCTTGTCTGTCTGTGTGTCTGCCTCTCCCTCCCTCCCTCCATCCCCCCCCTCTCTCTCTCTCTCTCTCTCTCTCTCTATCTTTCTCTCTCTCTCTCTCACTCTCTCTCTCTTTCCCTCTCTCCCTTTCTCGTTACCTGTTCCAACTGTTCATCGTTGTCCAAGACTCGCTCTAACTGAGCACTGCTGATGTAAGGCAGGAAGAGAGTTTTCTTGACAGTCATGCAAGGTCCGATGTCACTCACAAGGTGCCTCACCACTCTCTCCGACTTGTCCAGCTGCTTGACCGCTTGCTTCACCTTCTGGGCAAGGAAAGGATCGGCCGGAGGGACTGTCTCGTTCGAGGCACCTTTGGTTTTCCCCACAGACTTGAGCTCTCCGATCAGAATGCCGTGCTGGCGGTGGATCAAAAGAAAGTCAAAATCGCCCTGACGATCTTGTGCTAAGTCTTTGGGTCGTGGGAGCTGTTTCGCGGCCGCGGCATAGGCAGGCTGGTTGAGGTAGCTGCCGAACTGTAGCTGAGACAGGATGAACATGGCCTCGTGACGACTGTCGCCAAGCTCCTGCAGGTTTAGCATCACGTGGTTCTGGGCAAAGTCATCCCGTATGTCGCTCTCCTGCACTCTTTCTGGCGCGAGATGTATCTGTGACAGTGACTCCTGGGTCCACATGCTGTGCTGTGATGGCGGGATGAAGTGGCGACGGGACGGGGGAGCTGTGTGCACAAGGGCGCCACCAGTCGGACAGTCTGGCAACACAAGCACGGGCTCACCGGTACCGGGTGCAGTGCCCCTGAAGTAGGGCACCCTGTTGAACTGTACCGGCGGCACACAGTAGGTACGGGTGAGAGCGTCAGGGTAGAGTGACGTCACGATCTGCCGCCAGGGCTCACCCTGTGCCTGTTGCGAGTTTCTGACTGCCATGGTCTCGGGTTCAACCCTTCACTCAATGTGACCTGCGCGCTTTGTTGCTTTTGGGAACGACAGAGAGCTACCCGCGTTGTGCTGCTGGTTATGATCTACAATTTGTCTTTCCCTTACACCCGGTTAGAGAATCCCTTACACCCGGTTAGAGGATCAGTCCAGGTTCACAATGTCCTGTTCTGCTGGTTTTGATCAACTACTTGTCTTTCCCTTACACCCGGTTAGAGAATCTCTCACACCCGGTTAGAGTATCAGTCTCAACTCATTTCCTGTTCTGCTTGTTATCACGCTCAGTGACAGAATCCCGCACGTCTGGTTCCCCTATTGCGCACTGGGTACATCTTCAAACAAAGTGTTCCAGGTTTTCACCACACAACGTGTCATGAATGCAGAGTGTGGCGTGCTGTGTGTTACTGACCGAGGTCGGGTGTGGCTCGCTAACACGGCTCAATACGAATGTCACAGACAGGCTGACTTCACTGTCACTCACACAAGTCAAGTTTCACAGACTGTCACTGACACAAGTCATTTCTCACAGACAGGCTGACTTCACTGTCATTGACTCACACAAGTCAAGTTTTACAGACTGTCACTGACACAAGTCATTTCTCACAAACAGGCAGACTTCAATGTCAATGACACAAGTCAAATTTCACAGACTATCACCGGCACAAGCCATTTCTCACAGACAGGCTGACTTCACTGTCACTGACACAAGTCAAGTTTCACAGACTGTCACTGACACAAGTCAAGTTTCACAGACTGTCACTGACACAAGTCAAGTTTCACAGACTGTCACTGACACAAGTCATTTCTCACAGACAGGCTGACTTCACTGTCACTGACACAAGTCAAGTTTCACAGACTGTCACTGACACAAGTCATTTCTCACAGACAGGCTGACTTCACTGTCACTGACACAAGTCAAGTTTCACAGACTGTCACTGGTACAAGCCATTTCTCACAAACAGGCAGACTTCAATGTCAATGACACAAGTCAAATTTCACAGACTATCACCGGCACAAGCCATTTCTCACAGACAGGCTGACAACACTGTCACTGACACAAGTCAAGTTTCACAGACTGTCACTGACACAAGTCAAGTTTCACAGACTGTCACTGGCACAAGTCAAGTTTCACAGACTGTCACTGACACAAGTCATTTCTCACAGACAGGCTGACTTCACTGTCACTGACACAAGTCAAGTTTCACAGACTGTCACTGACACAAGTCATTTCTCACAGACAGGCTGACTACACTGTCACTCACACAAGTCAAGTTTCACAGACTGTCACTGACACAAGTCATTTCTCACAGACAGGCTGACTTCACTGTCACTGACACAAGTCATGTTTCACACACTGTCACTGACACAAGTCATTTCTCTCAGACAGGCTGACTCCACTGTCACTGACACAAGTCATGTTTCACAGACTGTCACTGACACAAGTCAGTTCTCACAGACAGGCTGACTTCACTGTCACTGACACAAGTCAAGTTTCACAGACTGTCACTGACACAAGTCAGTTCTCACAGACAGGCTGACTTCACTGTCACTGACACAAGTCATGTTTCACAGATTGTCACTGACACAAGTCATTTCTCACAGACAGGCTGACAACACTGTCACTGACACAAGTCAAGTTTCACAGACTGTCACTGACACAAGTCATTTCTCACAGGCAGGCTGACTTCACTATCACTGACACAAGTCAAGTTTCACAGATTGTCACGGACACAAGTCATTTCCCACAGACAGGCTGACTTCACTGTCACTGACACAAGTCAAGTTTCACAGACTGTCTTAAGAGAAGAAGATGGTTTGTTGAATTTGATTGACCATAAAGTTTACGCAGCAGCCGTTTCGTCTGTCCACAAACATATATTGCCTTCCCATTTGGATTGTTATCCCATACATAAAACAATTTAAGTCTTTACATAAATTTGGTTATGACCTGGTTCAGCTGAGACCTCCGTAAGACAATCGGAAAAGATAATTTGGTCGCTTTTCTGTAGAAAGTCAAACCTACGATAATTCAAGGGAGTTAAACCTCCCTACTTCCTTTTCCGTCTTGAACGCAGCGCGAGAAGACGTGTTTTTCGCGGACGAAAATTATATCGCCTTCGTGTGATATTTTTGGTCAACATCGACTCACTTGACGGTATTGTACGGTGGTATTTATGTTAATAGCGTGTTGTCAGCCTATTATTTTAACAATAGCTTCAGGTGTATGAAAAATTTAGTTGAAAGTAGCCTACACACAGCATGCTTCTCAGTCAGCGTACTTCTACTGGTACGCCACCTTCACTGAAAAACAGAATTGTCACGAATGATATTTTCTTTATGGTATGGTACGTTGCCAAGAAAGTCCCTTGCGTGTTGCAAGGTTATCAACTTAATAACTGGTGTGTGCGGAAAGTTGTTTTTCATCAGCATTATGTTAGTAAATCAACAGATCTAGATGTACGGGAACGTCATCAAAATTTTACGTCACGCATTTGCCAGGATCTGCGGGGCAATGTACTTTTTCGAACATTACAAAAGTCGCGGGCTGGTCTTTGCTACCCGTTCGACCATCTAGAACACTGTTTTATTAGTGTATCGATGTATATCGCTGTATATATATCCTGAGCAATCCGTGATCAGAAGTATCCTTGGTGGTATCGTGTGATATTATGATGGTTCTGTTTGCATTCCGATGCTAATATTTTATCATTGGAATGAATTTGAAGAATCGGGCATCATGCACAATTCACAGTCAATAGACATGTGTGTGCTGCTGCTAACAAGGCCCGATTCAACATTCTTAGATTGAACTGATCAAAAGATGAAAGGAAGCCAGGATTAAATGTAAATCTATCATCAGAAAGGTCCGTTACGGCATTCTTAGCCACCGCGTATGTCTTTTAACTTATATGAAATGATCAAAAGAGGTGAAGAAGTTGGCCAAATTGTAGATCTACATACTGCAGCGCGAGGCGATTCGTAACTCGGAGCAGATCATTAGTTACAAAGGGATAAGGTGATTAAACCTCGTTTTTCCGCAACACCGGAACTTTGCACAGTGAAGGTATTTTCAGTGAATATATTAAAGCGGGGACCACATTTGGACGCCGTTTTACGCTCTATGCGCCGCAGGCCGTTTTGTGCGTCGCGCGGGAATTGCCGAGTGGCCACACATCGACGATTTTTTTCACAACGCGGTATCACAGTGGAGCGGGTCTCCTGACAAGAAAGTTCAGTTGCATTCGACTGCCGCGCCGCGAGCAGCTGACGTCATCGCTCTGGTTTGCTCTGATTGGTCAAATTTCCGTCGTTCTATGTCTGTGTCATAGAAATTAGAACACGCGCTATTCTTCTGCAAATAACGCTTCGCGATCATAGCACGCTACGGCGCTCCCACGTGGGCCGTTTTGAGCATAAGTCAAATGTGGACAGGGTCGGACGGGAGTGTATGGACGGGCCCTAACAGGCAGTGAGAGGTGATTTAGGGTGCAACTTGGGGCGCAATTTTGACAATTTCATTTCGCGCCAGATCTAGCCCTCGATATAAAAACGTTGACAGTACGTTCTGTGACGTACACGACAGGCACTCGACGTCACAAACAGAGGTAATCAAGCGACAGAAGGAAAACCGGTTTGCGGGTAGCTTTAAAGGCCCAGTCTGCCTCAACATGTTTATTAAATGACCCAGTTCGATTAAATGGCTTTTTATTTTGCAGCCCTCGCAAAATATCCGCGATATTTGTTATTATGTTTGGAACATCGCAAGAAGCGGCTAAGCTGGTTGCCAGTTCCTGATTCCCGTGGCTGCCAGGGTGGCACTCATTATTTACCCGACAAACAAGGTTCTAATATCAACTCCAGTTGGGGGAAGGAGTTTATGCTTGTATTTAATTTGTATTATTCCATCCCGAAGGCAGGCATCCCACCAGATTTAGCAACGTTGCAGTGTCCGCCAAAGATGCCGGGAGAACAGCGGTATATGTCAGTTTAACATTCAATATTATCTTCACAGATACAAGCAGTTTGAAGTCCAAAGACACCTTGACACAGATGCACTTCAGACCATGTCCCCCCCGGTATATGTCAGTTTAATATTTAATATCTTCACAGATGCAAGCAGTTCGAAGTCCAAGGACACCTCGACACAGATGCACTTCAGGACGTGCCCCCCCTCCCCCTCCCCCTTTATGAGGGGGGCCCCAAAATAGATTAATCTCAGCACATTTTCTGTTTGTATGTGTGTGTGGGGAAGTCTATCTCCCAGCAACATTCACAATTTACTCGTCATTCATGTTGATGGCTCATGTCTGACCAGATATCAGTTTCAGGCCGTATCGCAAAAAGGCAACCAGTCCATTTGATGGAGTTTTCATCCAACCTACCCAGGAACAGGACAGCCAGCGTTGCAGTCCCGATACAACCATAAAAAGGGAGGTGTTTGTCTTTGGTCGTTCGTCAGACATAAGACAATGTATTGTCCACAAACAAGCAATGGATGGAAAAGTATAGTTCATCTGCCCTTTAGCAACCAGACAACATAATTATGACAACAACAAATCGCAAATCAGACCAAGTATAAACAGCTAAAATGCAATTAGGAGAATGCTTGGGCCCACACACAACCAAACAAACGTATATGGGTCCCGGTTGGGACAAATAAGACCGTCATCAATATTAACCTCATTTGTTAAAAGAACTGATTAAAACAGGCAGACACAAACCAGTATGCGGCTGGAATCTCTTGTTAGAGAGGTTTTCTAATAATCAACTCTTAGTTTCAGGTATTCTCGTTCATGGGTCAAGCTGTATGATCTGGATAAAGACGCACCTTCACACTATCAGGAAGCACCTCTGCATCCCCCACTCGTTGTCAGTCCAGGCCTGCACAGCTGTAACGTGTTTCCACTACTATGACACAGCAAAATACACATTTTACAGACATTGTGCTACATTTTGGAGCGATTGGCAGTGCCACCTGGCTGTTCGTGATCTGGTCACAACCTCGAGAATGTGGTACATTTCAACTGTCTTGATATACTCTGTCGTGATCCCAAGAACTAATGGTCTTACTTTGACAAATTATGGAGCTGCGCGCAAGCATCATAAATGCCGTGCAAGGGGCTAATTGGTTCTGGGGGCAGAAGGGGACGTGCCCGCGCTCTGTTGGAGAAAGTGGACTTTCAGGCACAAGGTAGCGCGGATCTCGCCGAGGCAGACCTGGACATAATTCCAACGATGGGGAAGGGGTCCAACTACAATCATCTACTCTGAACGTTAAGAGCTTCTTTTACATAATAACATATGCATTGTTCCTTAACCTTTAGTAAGCTGTCGACACATTTGCAAAATTCATTGATTTTAGAATTTCGAAGCGAAATGTTCCAAAATTTTATAAACCTAACATTGTTGTTTTGAGATAAAGTAAAAGTTGTAGACAGCGTACTAGAGTTACATTAGGGCACAGGGGTGGCGGAAACTGGCTCTTACCAAACTTTTGAGAAAATATGGAATAGCCAGTTTGATGGCATAAGTAGACATGGCTAATACAAGTAACTGTGGCTTACATAAAATGTAACTGTGGCTTTAGCCAAGAAATTCAATGTAGACACCTAAATACAAAGGTGTGGTTGCGCAAAGCGCACCAAATACCCAGGATTCTGGAATGCCCGAACGCCGATGTAAGCGGAGGTATGAACGGATACTGGGTCCCCTAGTTGTTGACCTTTTCTCCATCTACGAATGGTAACTAGGATCAGATCGCATGCTGGCATACGACTAGAATCTGAAAGGGTACATTTCCTTCAGCGGCCGTATGCACGCGGGGCCCGCTGCCAAAGAGCCGGAAGTCTTCGCGAAAAAGAGGGTGCGTAGGGGGTAAAAGAATCGAACAGTTCGTAGAATACGAAACTACCTCCGGTCCTATTACGGATTAGGCTTCTTCAGCTTAGGGGGGATAGGGATTTTAAAAGCCATGCCTACTGCCGCCTTTGTGCCCTTATTTTGCCAATCTTGCTTTATAGCTACTGGATTAAAATCCCGTCGAAGCTGTCATCACTCTTAAGTCAATTTCACTGGGTTGTTGCTGCATGCATGGAGTGGATGCAAGAACATCTGTCTGTCTGAAGCTGAAATCTGGTCATAACAACCTCGTGTTTAAGACAGTTAGAGAACGATCCTGCCGTACGTATCCAGAAAGTATCTGAACGTTGGCGCCGTTGCTTTGAAGAGTGTGACAATGTGTTGTTTTGTTTTTTCTGTGGCAGCCATTGAACGTTGTCCCTTGACTGAACGACATAACACCGTATCTCTGCCTTCATGCAGCTAGTGTGACTTGGTGTGTGTCTCAACGGTAGGCACCATTGAACGTTGAACTTGGCGAGGTTTATGCTTGTTGTTGTTTACTCAATATGCGTTTTTTTTTGTAAATAATGCACAAACGTTGAATAAAACAGTTTAAACCAACTTGGCGAGGTGCGGCAAACCATTGCGTCTTTGTGTTGATTGTTAGATGAGAAAGGGAAACACGTTTCCTTTAGATTCAAGACAGTCACTATTAATAGTGAGAGTCATGTCATCTTCAGAAATTTTCTGACGACTCTGCCGTGGTTGGTAGTATTCTTGATGGTGATGAGAGCTTGTATAGAGAACGTATTGATGATTTTGTGTCTTGGTGTGATTCCAACTTTTTAGTATTAAACGCAAGCAAGACGAAGGAAATGATTTTTGATTTTCGCAAAAAGAAAAACACTGTCCATCCTGTAGTCATCAAAGGTGATGCGATTGAGATAGTCAGCGAGTACAAGTATTTAGGTGTAGTTCTAGATAACAAGCTAAGCTATGTTGATGCTGTTTTTAAGAAGACGCAGTCAAGATTGTTTTTCCTGCGCAAGCTGAGATCATTCCATGTGTGTAACAAGATGCTGTACATGTTTTATCAGAGTATGGTGTGCAGTGTGATGGTGTTTGCATCAGTGTGTTGGGGAGGGAATGCCACTGCAAGGGACACTGGCAGGCTGAACAGGCTGATAAAGAAAGCAAGTTCTACTGTAGGCCAGAGCCTTGACACCCTTGAAGTCCTTGTCGAAAGAAGGCTTGCCAGTAAGTCCAGAGCTATTCTGTTCGACCCAGGGCATCCCCTCCACGACGCACTGATGGATCTCCGCATCACACGGAACGCTCGGTTTCTCATGCCTAGGTGTCGAACGGAGCGTTTTCGGCGTTCTTTTCTTCCTGCAGCTGTGAGATATTTTAACAGCAACCGAGCCATCGTCCTGGCCACAGACTATCAGTGATGCCTTTTAAATGTACCTCTTAGTGATAGATTTAATATGATTTGATGACTGTTTGACCTTTGATCATAACTAGTGCTGTGAAAATGAGCTCTAGCTTTGTTGTGATGGTGTTGACACTATATTTTGCCCAATTGAGTCTAACTACCTGATGGCCAATCTACTGTGATACCTGTGATAACTGATGATGATTACTGTTATTGGTTTTTATGTGTTTGGTTGGTCTCTTCCTTGGTAGTGCAATAGCATTAATTATGGATTGTTGTTATTATCATTTACATAAAAACTTATCTGTTAATCCAAACAATGATATAATTACTGTGATGTTCTTAACTACACTTTAACATGGAATGTATGTATGTATGTATGTATGTATGTATGTATGTAGGTATGTATGTAGGTATGTATGTAGGTATGTATGTAGGCATGTATGCATGTGTATTGGTGTGTCGGTGTGTCAGGTGTGCAAGAAAAAAGGGTATTTTTATATCATGGGTTTTATGAATGTTCTTCTTTTATTCTCTTATAGTTATTAATTAATGACCTATATGTGCTGATGACTAAATTAATTTCCTTTGTTGGATCAATAAAATGTTATGAGTTATGAGTTATGAGTTATGAGTTAATATTGGAGAGGACAAAAAACACAAGTTGGAGCAAAAGCAAGTTTGGCACGGTCTGCTGGAATTCGTGTTGGCTTGTCCCACGAACTGAAAAACAAAATAATTGTTTACTTTGACCAAGGTAGATTTTGAGTCTCTACAAGAGCAAAGCGCGCTGTTTTTGAGAACTACTCTAGGGTTTCATATCATTTCCATACACAAAGCACGATGAACACCATTGGATTTGTTGTTTCACATGTACACATTTCACAAAATGAGCAGAAGAACTTATGGAATGGTGTTGACCATTGGGGTAATTAAATGTTGACTTTTACAATTCCCCTGTAAGACTGTTCTTTCTTTCTTTATTTGGTGTTTAACGTCGTTTTCAACCACGAAGGTTATATCGCGACGAGGGAAAGGGGGGAGATGGGAAAGGGGGGAGATGGGATAGAGCCACTTGTTAAATGTTTCTTGTTCACAAACGCACTAATCAAAAAATTGCTCCAGGGGCTTGCAACGTAGTACAATATATGACCTTACTGAGATGAGCATTTAAATATTGTGATTGTCGTTACAAGACATTCAGGTTAGTTCTTCCCTCAGCGGTTGACGTACAATGGAAACAACGAAGAAAGCTTACACAGCTTAAGACAATAATATTCCTACACGGGGACAAAGAGTCCAAGGAGTATGTTGTATCTAAAGTGGTTCCATGCACCCCGTGCCTTTGGGCAGTGCAAAAAGAACCAGCCGCCGTTTTGCCTGAGAGGGCAACACTTCACTGACCCTGCAGAGACACAACAAGCAACGTTCACTATGTGTTTTATACGTGTATGTTAGACACTGCTTGGTTGCCAGCATGCTGTCAGTGGGTCTGTAAGACACTGCTTGGTTGCCAGCATGGTGTCAGTGTGTATGTAAGACACTGCTTGGTTGCCAGCATGCTGTCAGTGTGTATGTAAGACACTGCTTGGTTGCCAGCATGCTGTCAGTGTGTATGTAAGACACTGCTTGGTTGCCAGCATGCTGTCAGTGTGTATGTAAGACACTGCTTGGTTGCCAGCATGCTGTCAGTGTGTCTGTAAAACACTGCTTGGTTGCCAGCATGGTGTCAGTGTGTCTGTAAGACCCTGCTTGGTTGCCAGCATGGTGTCAGTGTGTCTGTAAGACACTGCTTGGTTGCCAGCATGGTGTCAGTGTGTATGTTAGACACTGCTTGGTTGCCAGCATGGTGTCAGTGTGTATGTAAGACACTGCTTGGTTGCCAGCATGCTGTCAGTGTGTATGTAAGACACTGCTTGGTTGCCAGCATGCTGTCAGTGTGTATGTAAGACACTGCTTGGTTGCCAGCATGGTGTCAGTGTGTCTGTAAGACACTGCTTGGTTGCCAGCATGGTGTCAGTGTGTCTGTAAGACACTGCTTGGTTGCCAGCATGGTGTCAGTGTGTCTGTTAGACACTGCTTGGTTGCCAGCATGGTGTCAGTGTGTCTGTAAGACACTGCTTGGTTGCCAGCATGGTGTCAGTGTGTCTGTAAGACACTGCTTGGTTGCCAGCATGGTGTCAGTGTGTCTGTAAGACACTGCTTGGTTGCCAGCATGGAGTCAGTGTGTCTGTTAGACACTGCTTGGTTGCCAGCATGCTGTCAGTGTGTCTGTAAGACACTGCTTGGTTGCCAGCATGGTGTCAGTGTGTCTGTAAGACACTGCTTGGTTGCGAGCATGGTGTCAGTGTGTCTGTAAGACACTGCTTGGTTGCCAGCATGGTGTCAGTGTGTCTGTAAGACACTGCTTGGTTGCCAGCATGGTGTCTGTAAGACACTGCTTGGTTGCCAGCATGGTGTCAGTGTGTCTGTAAGACACTGCTTGGTTGCCAGCATGGTGTCAGTGTGTCTGTAAGACACTGCTTGGTTGCCAGCATGGTGTCAGTGTGTCTGTAAGACACTGCTTGGTTGCCAGCATGCTGTCAGTGTGTCTTTAAGACACTGCTTGGTTGCCAGCATGCAGTCAGTGTGTCTGTAAGACACTGCTTGGTTGCCAGCATGGTGTCAGTGTGTCTGTAAGACACTGCTTGGTTGCCAGCATGCAGTCAGTGTGTCTGTAAGACACTGGTTGGTTGCCAGCATGCAGTCAGTGTGTCTGTAAGACACTGCTTGGTTGCCAGCATGCAGTCAGTGTGTCTGTAAGACACTGCTTGGTTGCCAGCATGCAGTCAGTGTGTCTGTAAGACACTGCTTGGTTGCCAGCATGCAGTCACTGTGTCTGTAAGACACTGCTTGGTTGCCAGCATGGTGTCAGTGTGTCTGTAAGACACTGCTTGGTTGCCACATGCTGTCAGTGTGTCTGTTAGACACTGCTTGGTTGCCAGCATGCTGTCAGTGTGTCTGTAAGACACTGCTTGGTTGCCAGCATGGTGTCAGTGTGTCTGTAAGACACTGCTTGGTTGCCAGCATGGTGTCAGTGTGTCTGTAAGACACTGCTTGGTTGCCAGCATGGTGTCAGTGTGTCTGTAAGACACTGCTTGGTTGCCAGCATGGTGTCAGTGTGTCTGTAAGACACTGCTTGGTTGCCAGCATGGTGTCAGTGTGTCTGTAAGACACTGCTTGGTTGCCAGCATGGTGTCAGTGTGTCTGTAAGACACTGCTTGGTTGCCAGCATGCTGTCAGTGTGTCTGTAAGACACTGCTTGGTTGCCAGCATGGTGTCAGTATGTCTGTAAGACACTGCTTGGTTGCCAGCATGGTGTCAGTGTGTCTGTAAGACACTGCTTGGTTGTCAGCATGGTGTCAGTGTGTCTGTAAGACACTGCTTGGTTGCCAGCATGGTGTCAGTGTGTCTGTAAGACACTGCTTGGTTGCCAGCATGGTGTCAGTGTGTCTGTAAGACGCTGCTTGGTTGCCAGCATGGAGTCAGTGTGTCTGTAAGACGCTGCTTGGTTGCCAGCATGGAGTCAGTGTGTCTGTAAGACGCTGCTTGGTTGCCAGCATGGTGTCAGTGTGTCTGTAAGACACTGCTTGGTTGCCAGCATGGTGTCAGTGTGTCTGTAAGACACTGCTTGGTTGCCAGCATGGTGTCAGTGTGTCTGTAAGACACTGCTTGGTTGCCAGCATGGTGTCAGTGTGTCTGTAAGACACTGCTTGGTTGCCAGCATGGTGTCAGTGTGTCTGTAAGACACTGCTTGGTTGCCAGCATGGTGTCAGTGTGTCTGTAAGACACTGCTTGGTTGCCAGCATGGTGTCAGTGTGTCTGTAAGACACTGCTTGGTTGCCAGCATGGTGTCAGTGTGTCTGTAAGACACTGCTTGGTTGCCAGCATGGTGTCAGTGTGTCTGTAAGACACTGCTTGGTTGCCAGCATGGAGTCAGTGTGTCTGTAAGACACTGCTTGGTTGCCAGCATGGTGTCAGTGTGTCTGTAAGACACTGCTTGGTTGCCAGCATGGTGTCAGTGTGTCTGTAAGACACTGCTTGGTAGCCAGCATGCTGTCAGTGTGTCTGTAAGACACTGCTTGGTTGACAGCATGGTGTCAGTGTGTCTGTAAGACACTGCTTGGTAGCCAGCATGCTGTCAGTGTGTCTGTAAGACACTGCTTGGTTGCCAGCATGGTGTCCGTGTGTCTGTAAGACACTGCTTGGTTGCCAGCATGGTGTCCGTGTGTCTGTAAGACACTGCTTGGTTGCCAGCATGGTGTCAGTGTGTCTGTAAGACACTGCTTGGTTGCCAGCATTGTGTCAGTGTGTCTTTAAGACACTGCTTGGTTGCCAGCATGCAGTCACTGTGTCTGTAAGACACTGCTTGGTTCACTGCTTGGTTGCCAGCATGCTGTCAGTGTGTCTGTTAGACACTGCTTGGTTGCCAGCATGCTGTCAGTGTGTCTGTAAGACACTGCTTGGTTGCCAGCATGGTGTCAGTGTGTCTGTAAGACACTGCTTGGTTGCCAGCATGGTGTCAGTGTGTCTGTAAGACACTGCTTGGTTGCCAGCATGGTGTCAGTGTGTCTGTAAGACACTGCTTGGTTGCCAGCATGGTGTCAGTGTGTCTGTAAGACACTGCTTGGTTGCCAGCATGGTGTCAGTGTGTCTGTAAGACACTGCTTGGTTGCCAGCATGCTGTCAGTGTGTATGTAAGACACTGCTTGGTTGCCAGCATGCTGTCAGTGTGTATGTAAGACACTGCTTGGTTGCCAGCATGCTGTCAGTGTGTATGTAAGACACTGCTTGGTTGCCAGCATGCTGTCAGTGTGTCTGTAAGACACTGCTTGGTTGCCAGCATGGTGTCAGTGTGTCTGTAAGACCCTGCTTGGTTGCCAGCATGGTGTCAGTGTGTCTGTAAGACACTGCTTGGTTGCCAGCATGGTGTCAGTGTGTATGTTAGACACTGCTTGGTTGCCAGCATGGTGTCAGTGTGTATGTAAGACACTGCTTGGTTGCCAGCATGCTGTCAGTGTGTATGTAAGACACTGCTTGGTTGCCAGCATGCTGTCAGTGTGTATGTAAGACACTGCTTGGTTGCCAGCATGGTGTCAGTGTGTCTGTAAGACACTGCTTGGTTGCCAGCATGGTGTCAGTGTGTCTGTAAGACACTGCTTGGTTGCCAGCATGGTGTCAGTGTGTCTGTTAGACACTGCTTGGTTGCCAGCATGGTGTCAGTGTGTCTGTAAGACACTGCTTGGTTGCCAGCATGGTGTCAGTGTGTCTGTAAGACACTGCTTGGTTGCCAGCATGGTGTCAGTGTGTCTGTAAGACACTGCTTGGTTGCCAGCATGGAGTCAGTGTGTCTGTTAGACACTGCTTGGTTGCCAGCATGCTGTCAGTGTGTCTGTAAGACACTGCTTGGTTGCCAGCATGGTGTCAGTGTGTCTGTAAGACACTGCTTGGTTGCGAGCATGGTGTCAGTGTGTCTGTAAGACACTGCTTGGTTGCCAGCATGGTGTCAGTGTGTCTGTAAGACACTGCTTGGTTGCCAGCATGGTGTCTGTAAGACACTGCTTGGTTGCCAGCATGGTGTCAGTGTGTCTGTAAGACACTGCTTGGTTGCCAGCATGGTGTCAGTGTGTCTGTAAGACACTGCTTGGTTGCCAGCATGGTGTCAGTGTGTCTGTAAGACACTGCTTGGTTGCCAGCATGCTGTCAGTGTGTCTTTAAGACACTGCTTGGTTGCCAGCATGCAGTCAGTGTGTCTGTAAGACACTGCTTGGTTGCCAGCATGGTGTCAGTGTGTCTGTAAGACACTGCTTGGTTGCCAGCATGCAGTCAGTGTGTCTGTAAGACACTGGTTGGTTGCCAGCATGCAGTCAGTGTGTCTGTAAGACACTGCTTGGTTGCCAGCATGCAGTCAGTGTGTCTGTAAGACACTGCTTGGTTGCCAGCATGCAGTCAGTGTGTCTGTAAGACACTGCTTGGTTGCCAGCATGCAGTCACTGTGTCTGTAAGACACTGCTTGGTTGCCAGCATGGTGTCAGTGTGTCTGTAAGACACTGCTTGGTTGCCACATGCTGTCAGTGTGTCTGTTAGACACTGCTTGGTTGCCAGCATGCTGTCAGTGTGTCTGTAAGACACTGCTTGGTTGCCAGCATGGTGTCAGTGTGTCTGTAAGACACTGCTTGGTTGCCAGCATGGTGTCAGTGTGTCTGTAAGACACTGCTTGGTTGCCAGCATGGTGTCAGTGTGTCTGTAAGACACTGCTTGGTTGCCAGCATGGTGTCAGTGTGTCTGTAAGACACTGCTTGGTTGCCAGCATGGTGTCAGTGTGTCTGTAAGACACTGCTTGGTTGCCAGCATGGTGTCAGTGTGTCTGTAAGACACTGCTTGGTTGCCAGCATGCTGTCAGTGTGTCTGTAAGACACTGCTTGGTTGCCAGCATGGTGTCAGTATGTCTGTAAGACACTGCTTGGTTGCCAGCATGGTGTCAGTGTGTCTGTAAGACACTGCTTGGTTGTCAGCATGGTGTCAGTGTGTCTGTAAGACACTGCTTGGTTGCCAGCATGGTGTCAGTGTGTCTGTAAGACACTGCTTGGTTGCCAGCATGGTGTCAGTGTGTCTGTAAGACGCTGCTTGGTTGCCAGCATGGAGTCAGTGTGTCTGTAAGACGCTGCTTGGTTGCCAGCATGGAGTCAGTGTGTCTGTAAGACGCTGCTTGGTTGCCAGCATGGTGTCAGTGTGTCTGTAAGACACTGCTTGGTTGCCAGCATGGTGTCAGTGTGTCTGTAAGACACTGCTTGGTTGCCAGCATGGTGTCAGTGTGTCTGTAAGACACTGCTTGGTTGCCAGCATGGTGTCAGTGTGTCTGTAAGACACTGCTTGGTTGCCAGCATGGTGTCAGTGTGTCTGTAAGACACTGCTTGGTTGCCAGCATGGTGTCAGTGTGTCTGTAAGACACTGCTTGGTTGCCAGCATGTCTGTCAGTGTGTCTGTAAGACACTGCTTGGTTGCCAGCATGGTGTCAGTGTGTCTGTAAGACACTGCTTGGTTGCCAGCATGGTTGTCAGTGTGTCTGTAAGACACTGCTTGGTTGCCAGCATGGAGTCAGTGTGTCTGTAAGACACTGCTTGGTTGCCAGCATGGTGTCAGTGTGTCTGTAAGACACTGCTTGGTTGCCAGCATGGTTGTCAGTGTGTCTGTAAGACACTGCTTGGTAGCCAGCATGCTGTCAGTGTGTCTGTAAGACACTGCTTGGTTGACAGCATGGTGTCAGTGTGTCTGTAAGACACTGCTTGGTAGCCAGCATGCTGTCAGTGTGTCTGTAAGACACTGCTTGGTTGCCAGCATGGTGTCCGTGTGTCTGTAAGACACTGCTTGGTTGCCAGCATGGTGTCCGTGTGTCTGTAAGACACTGCTTGGTTGCCAGCATGGGTCAGTGTGTCTGTAAGACACTGCTTGGTTGCCAGCATGTGTCAGTGTGTCTTAAGACACTGCTTGGTTGCCAGCATGCAGTCACTGTGTCTGTAAGACACTGCTTGGTCACTGCTTGGTTGCCAGCATGCTGTCAGTGTGTCTGTTAGACACTGCTTGGTTGCCAGCATGCTGTCAGTGTGTCTGTAAGACACTGCTTGGTTGCCAGCATGGTTCAGTTGTCTGTAAGACACTGCTTGGTTGCCAGCATGGTGTCAGTGTGTCTGTAAGACACTGCTTGGTTGCCAGCATGGTGTCAGTGTGTCTGTAGACACTGCTTGGTTGCCAGCATGGGTCAGTGTGTCTGTAAGACACTGCTTGGTTGCCAGCATGGTGTCAGTGTGTCTGTAAGACACTGCTTGGTTGCCAGCATGGTTGTCAGTGTGTCTGTAAGACACTGCTTGGTTGCCAGCATGCTGTCAGTGTGTCTGTAAGACACTGCTGGGTTGCCAGCATGGTGTCAGTGTGTCGTAAGACACTGCTTGGTTGCCAGCATGCGTGTCAGTGTGTCTGTAAGACACTGCTTGGTTGCCAGCATGCGTGTCAGTGTGTCTGTAAGACACTGCTTGGTTGCCAGCATGGTGTCAGTGTGTCTGTAAGACACTGCTTGGTTGCCAGCATGGTGTCAGTGTGTCTGTAAGACACTGCTTGGTTGCCAGCATGGAGTCAGTGTGTCTGTAAGACACTGCTTGGTTGCCAGCATGGTGTCAGTGTGTCTGTAAGACACTGCTTGGTTGCCAGCATGGTTGTCAGTGTGTCTGTAAGACACTGCTTGGTAGCCAGCATGGTGTCAGTGTGTCTGTAAGACACTGCTTGGTTGCCAGCATGGTGTCAGTGTGTATGTTAGACACTGCTTGGTTGCCAGCATGGTGTCAGTGTGTATGTAAGACACTGCTTGGTTGCCAGCATGCTGTCAGTGTGTATGTAAGACACTGCTTGGTTGCCAGCATGGTGTCAGTGTGTCTGTAAGACACTGCTTGGTTGCCAGCATGCTGTCAGTGTGTCTGTAAGACACTGCTTGGTTGCCAGCATGGTGTCAGTGTGTCTGTAAGACACTGCTTGGTTGCCAGCATGGTGTCAGTGTGTCTGTAAGACACTGCTTGGTTGCCAGCATGGTGTCAGTGTGTCTGTTAGACACTGCTTGGTTGCCAGCATGGTGTCAGTGTGTCTGTAAGACACTGCTTGGTTGCCAGCATGGTGTCAGTGTGTCTGTAAGACACTGCTTGGTTGCCAGCATGGTGTCAGTGTGTCTGTAAGACACTGCTTGGTTGCCAGCATGGAGTCAGTGTGTCTGTTAGACACTGCTTGGTTGCCAGCATGCTGTCAGTGTGTCTGTAAGACACTGCTTGGTTGCCAGCATGGTGTCAGTGTGTCTGTAAGACACTGCTTGGTTGCCAGCATGGTGTCAGTGTGTCTGTAAGACACTGCTTGGTTGCCAGCATGGTGTCAGTGTGTCTGTAAGACACTGCTTGGTTGCCAGCATGGTGTCTGTAAGACACTGCTTGGTTGCCAGCATGGTGTCAGTGTGTCTGTAAGACACTGCTTGGTTGCCAGCATGGTTGTCAGTGTGTCTGTAAGACACTGCTTGGTTGCCAGCATGTGTCAGTGTGTCTGTAAGACACTGCTTGGTTGCCAGCATGCTGTCAGTGTGTCTGTAAGACACTGCTTGGTTGCCAGCATGCAGTCAGTGTGTCTGTAAGACACTGCTTGGTTGCCAGCATGGTGTCAGTGTGTCTGTAAGACACTGCTTGGTTGCCAGCATGCAGTCAGTGTGTCTGTAAGACACTGGTTGGTTGCCAGCATGGTGTCAGTGTGTCTGTAAGACACTGCTTGGTTGCCAGCATGTGTGTATGTGTGTATGTTAGACACTGCTTGGTTGCCAGCATGGTGTCAGTGTGTATGTAAGACACTGCTTGGTTGCCAGCATGCTGTCAGTGTGTATGTAAGACACTGCTTGGTTGCCAGCATGGTGTCAGTGTGTCTGTAAGACACTGCTTGGTTGCCAGCATGCTGTCAGTGTGTATGTAAGACACTGCTTGGTTGCCAGCATGGTGTCAGTGTGTCTGTAAGACACTGCTTGGTTGCCAGCATGGTGTCAGTGTGTCTGTAAGACACTGCTTGGTTGCCAGCATGGTGTCAGTGTGTCTGTTAGACACTGCTTGGTTGCCAGCATGGTGTCAGTGTGTCTGTAAGACACTGCTTGGTTGCCAGCATGGTGTCAGTGTGTCTGTAAGACACTGCTTGGTTGCCAGCATGGTGTCAGTGTGTCTGTAAGACACTGCTTGGTTGCCAGCATGGAGTCAGTGTGTCTGTTAGACACTGCTTGGTTGCCAGCATGCTGTCAGTGTGTCTGTAAGACACTGCTTGGTTGCCAGCATGGTGTCAGTGTGTCTGTAAGACACTGCTTGGTTGCGAGCATGGTGTCAGTGTGTCTGTAAGACACTGCTTGGTTGCCAGCATGGTGTCAGTGTGTCTGTAAGACACTGCTTGGTTGCCAGCATGGTGTCTGTAAGACACTGCTTGGTTGCCAGCATGGTGTCAGTGTGTCTGTAAGACACTGCTTGGTTGCCAGCATGGTGTCAGTGTGTCTGTAAGACACTGCTTGGTTGCCAGCATGTGTGTCAGTGTGTCTGTAAGACACTGCTTGGTTGCCAGCATGCTGTCAGTGTGTCTTTAAGACACTGCTTGGTTGCCAGCATGCAGTCAGTGTGTCTGTAAGACACTGCTTGGTTGCCAGCATGGTGTCAGTGTGTCTGTAAGACACTGCTTGGTTGCCAGCATGCAGTCAGTGTGTCTGTAAGACACTGGTTGGTTGCCAGCATGCAGTCAGTGTGTCTGTAAGACACTGCTTGGTTGCCAGCATGCAGTCAGTGTGTCTGTAAGACACTGCTTGGTTGCCAGCATGCAGTCAGTGTGTCTGTAAGACACTGCTTGGTTGCCAGCATGCAGTCACTGTGTCTGTAAGACACTGCTTGGTTGCCAGCATGGTGTCAGTGTGTCTGTAAGACACTGCTTGGTTGCCAGCATGGTGTCAGTGTGTCTGTAAGACACTGCTTGGTTGCCACATGCTGTCAGTGTGTCTGTTAGACACTGCTTGGTTGCCAGCATGCTGTCAGTGTGTCTGTAAGACACTGCTTGGTTGCCAGCATGGTGTCAGTGTGTTTGTAAGACACTGCTTGGTTGCCAGCATGGTGTCAGTGTGTCTGTAAGACACTGCTTGGTTGCCAGCATGGTGTCAGTGTGTCTGTAAGACACTGCTTGGTTGCCAGCATGGTGTCAGTGTGTCTGTAAGACACTGCTTGGTTGCCAGCATGCTGTCAGTGTGTCTGTAAGACACTGCTTGGTTGCCAGCATGGTGTCAGTGTGTCTGTAAGACACTGCTTGGTTGCCAGCATGCTGTCAGTGTGTCTGTAAGACACTGCTTGGTTGCCAGCATGGTGTCAGTATGTCTGTAAGACACTGCTTGGTTGCCAGCATGGTGTCAGTGTGTCTGTAAGACACTGCTTGGTTGTCAGCATGGTGTCAGTGTGTCTGTAAGACACTGCTTGGTTGCCAGCATGGTGTCAGTGTGTCTGTAAGACACTGCTTGGTTGCCAGCATGGTGTCAGTGTGTCTGTAAGACGCTGCTTGGTTGCCAGCATGGAGTCAGTGTGTCTGTAAGACGCTGCTTGGTTGCCAGCATGGAGGCAGTGTGTCTGTAAGACGCTGCTTGGTTGCCAGCATGGTGTCAGTGTGTCTGTAAGACACTGCTTGGTTGCCAGCATGGTGTCAGTGTGTCTGTAAGACACTGCTTGGTTGCCAGCATGGTGTCAGTGTGTCTGTAAGACACTGCTTGGTTGCCAGCATGGTGTCAGTGTGTCTGTAAGACACTGCTTGGTTGCCAGCATGCTGTCAGTGTGTCTGTAAGACACTGCTTGGTTGCCAGCATGGTGTCAGTGTGTCTGTAAGACACTGCTTGGTTGCCAGCATGGGTCAGTGTGTCTGTAAGACACTGCTTGGTTGCCAGCATGGTGTCAGTGTGTCTGTAGACACTGCTTGGTTGCCAGCATGGTGTCAGTGTTCTGTAAGACACTGCTTGGTTGCCAGCATGGAGTCAGTGTGTCTGTAAGACACTGCTTGGTTGCCAGCATGGTGTCAGTGTGTCTGTAAGACACTGCTTGGTTGCCAGCATGGTGTCAGTGTGTCTGTAAGACACTGCTTGGTAGCCAGCATGCTGTCAGTGTGTCTGTAAGACACTGCTTGGTTGACAGCATGGTTGTCAGTGTGTCTGTAAGACACTGCTTGGTAGCCAGCATGCTGTCAGTGTGTCTGTAAGACACTGCTTGGTTGCCAGCATGGTGTCCGTGTGTCTGTAGACACTGCTTGGTTGCCAGCATGGTGTCCGTGTGTCTGTAAGACACTGCTTGGTTGCCAGCATGGTGTCAGTGTGTCTGTAAGACACTGCTTGGTTGCCAGCATTGTGTCAGTGTGTCTTTAAGACACTGCTTGGTTGCCAGCATGCAGTCACTGTGTCTGTAAGACACTGCTTGGTTCACTGCTTGGTTGCCAGCATGCTGTCAGTGTGTCTGTTAGACACTGCTTGGTTGCCAGCATGCTGTCAGTGTGTCTGTAAGACACTGCTTGGTTGCCAGCATGGTGTCAGTGTGTCTGTAAGACACTGCTTGGTTGCCAGCATGGTGTCAGTGTGTCTGTAAGACACTGCTTGGTTGCCAGCATGGTGTCAGTGTGTCTGTAAGACACTGCTTGGTTGCCAGCATGGTGTCAGTGTGTCTGTAAGACACTGCTTGGTTGCCAGCATGGTGTCAGTGTGTCTGTAAGACACTGCTTGGTTGCCAGCATGGTTGTCAGTGTGTCTGTAAGACACTGCTTGGTTGCCAGCATGCTGTCAGTGTGTCTGTAAAGACACTGCTTGGTTGCCAGCATGGTGTCAGTGTGTCTGTAAGACACTGCTTGGTTGCCAGCATGGTGTCAGTGTGTCTGTAAGACACTGCTTGGTTGCCAGCATGGTGTCAGTGTGTCTGTAAGACACTGCTTGGTTGCCAGCATGGTGTCAGTGTGTCTGTAAGACACTGCTTGGTTGCCAGCATGGTGTCAGTGTGTCTGTAAGACACTGCTTGGTTGCCAGCATGGAGTCAGTGTGTCTGTAAGACACTGCTTGGTTGCCAGCATGGTGTCAGTGTGTCTGTAAGACACTGCTTGGTTGCCAGCATGGTGTCAGTGTGTCTGTAAGACACTGCTTGGTAGCCAGCATGGTGTCAGTGTGTCTGTAAGACACTGCTTGGTTGCCAGCATGGTGTCAGTGTGTCTGTAAGACACTGCTTGGTAGCCAGCATGCTGTCAGTGTGTCTGTAAGACACTGCTTGGTTGCCAGCATGCTGTCAGTGTGTCTGTTAGACACTGCTTGGTTGCCAGCATGGTGTCAGTGTGTCTGTAAGACACTGCTTGGTTGCCAGCATGGTGTCAGTGTGTCTGTAAGACACTGCTTGGTTGCCAGCATGGTGTCAGTGTGTCTGTAAGACACTGCTTGGTTGCCAGCATGGTGTCAGTGTGTCTGTAAGACACTGCTTGGTTGCCAGCATGGAGTCAGTGTGTCTGTAAGACACTGCTTGGTTGCCAGCATGGTGTCAGTGTGTCTGTAAGACACTGCTTGGTTACCAGCATGGAGTCAGTGTGTCTGTAAGACACTGCTTGGTTGCCAGCATGGAGTCAGTGTGTCTGTAAGACACTGCTTGGTTGCCAGCATGGTGTCAGTGTGTCTGTAAGACACTGCTTGGTTGCCAGCATGGTGTCAGTGTGTCTGTAAGACACTGCTTGGTTGCCAGCATGGTGTCAGTGTGTCTGTAAGACACTGCTTGGTTGCCAGCATGGTGTCAGTGTGTCTGTAAGACACTGCTTGGTTGCCAGCATGGTGTCAGTGTGTCTGTAAGACACTGCTTGGTTGCCAGCATGGTGTCAGTGTGTCTGTAAGACACTGCTTGGTTGCCAGCATGCTGTCAGTGTGTCTGTTAGACACTGCTTGGTTGCCAGCATGGTGTCAGTGTGTCTGTTAGACACTGCTTGGTTGCCAGCATGCTGTCAGTGTGTCTGTTAGACACTGCTTGGTTGCCAGCATGGTGTCAGTGTGTCTGTAAGACACTGCTTGGTTGCCAGCATGGTGTCAGTGTGTCTGTAAGACACTGCTTGGTTGCCAGCATGGTGTCAGTGTGTCTGTAAGACACTGCTTGGTTGCCAGCATGGTGTCAGTGTGTCTGTAAGACACTGCTTGGTTGCCAGCATGGTGTCAGTGTGTCTGTAAGACACTGCTTGGTTGCCAGCATGGAGTCAGTGTGTCTGTAAGACACTGCTTGGTTGCCAGCATGGAGTCAGTGTGTCTGTAAGACGCTGCTTGGTTGCCAGCATGGTGTCAGTGTGTCTGTAAGACACTGCTTGGTTGCCAGCATGGTGTCAGTGTGTCTGTAAGACACTGCTTGGTTGCCAGCATGGTGTCAGTGTGTCTGTAAGACGCTGCTTGGTTGCCAGCATGCTGTCAGTGTGTCTGTAAGACACTGCTTGGTTGCCAGCATGCTGTCAGTGTGTCTGTAAGACACTGCTTGGTTGCCAGCATGGTGTCAGTGTGTCTGTAAGACACTGCTTGGTTGCCAGCATGGTGTCAGTGTGTCTGTAATACACTGCTTGGTTGCCAGCATGCTGTCAGTGTGTCTGTAAGACACTGCTTGGTTGCCAGCATGGTGTCAGTGTGTCTGTAAGACACTGCTTGGTTGCCAGCATGGTGTCAGTGTGTCTGTAAGACACTGCTTGGTTGCCAGCATGGAGTCAGTGTGTCTGTAAGACACTGCTTGGTTGCCAGCATGGTGTCAGTGTGTCTGTAAGACACTGCTTGGTTGCCAGCATGGTGTCAGTGTGTCTGTAAGACACTGCTTGGTAGCCAGCATGTTGTCAGTGTGTCTGTAAGACACTGCTTGGTTGACAGCATGGTGTCAGTGTGTCTGTAAGACACTGCTTGGTAGCCAGCATGCTGTCAGTGTGTCTGTAAGACACTGCTTGGTTGCCAGCATGGTGTCCGTGTGTCTGTAAGACACTGCTTGGTTGCCAGCATGGTGTCCGTGTGTCTGTAAGACACTGCTTGGTTGCCAGCATGCTGTCAGTGTGTCTGTAAGACACTGCTTGGTTGCCAGCATTGTGTCAGTGTGTCTTTAAGACACTGCTTGGTT
Organism: Littorina saxatilis; assembly: GCF_037325665.1. Lineage (NCBI taxonomy): Eukaryota > Metazoa > Mollusca > Gastropoda > Littorinimorpha > Littorinidae > Littorina > Littorina saxatilis. Next base: position 2,178,600 of record NC_090252.1, on the reverse strand, counting down.
GCCAGCATGCAGTCACTGTGTCTGTAAGACACTGCTTGGTTCACTGCTTGGTTGCCAGCATGCTGTCAGTGTGTCTGTTAGACACTGCTTGGTTGCCAGCATGCTGTCAGTGTGTCTGTAAGACACTGCTTGGTTGCCAGCATGGTGTCAGTGTGTCTGTAAGACACTGCTTGGTTGCCAGCATGGTGTCAGTGTGTCTGTAAGACACTGCTTGGTTGCCAGCATGGTGTCAGTGTGTCTGTAAGACACTGCTTGGTTGCCAGCATGGTGTCAGTGTGTCTGTAAGACACTGCTTGGTTGCCAGCATGGTGTCAGTGTGTCTGTAAGACACTGCTTGGTAGCCAGCATGGTGTCAGTGTGTCTGTAAGACACTGCTTGGTAGCCAGCATGCTGTCAGTGTGTCTGTAAGACACTGCTTGGTTGCCAGCATGCTGTCAGTGTGTCTGTTAGACACTGCTTGGTTGCCAGCATGGTGTCAGTGTGTCTGTAAGACACTGCTTGGTTGCCAGCATGGTGTCAGTGTGTCTGTAAGACACTGCTTGGTTGCCAGCATGGTGTCAGTGTGTCTGTTAGACACTGCTTGGTTGCCAGCATGGTGTCAGTGTGTCTGTTAGACACTGCTTGGTTGCCAGCATGCTGTCAGTGTGTCTGTTAGACACTGCTTGGTTGCCAGCATGGTGTCAGTGTGTCTGTAAGACACTGCTTGGTTGCCAGCATGGAGTCAGTGTGTCTGTAAGACACTGCTTGGTTGCCAGCATGGTGTCAGTGTGTCTGTAAGACACTGCTTGGTTGCCAGCATGGTGTCAGTGTGTCTGTAAGACACTGCTTGGTTGCCAGCATGGTGTCAGTGTGTCTGTAAGACACTGCTTTGTTGCCAGCATGGTGTCAGTGTGTCTGTAAGACACTGCTTGGTTGCCAGCATGGTGTCAGTGTGTCTGTAAGACACTGCTTGGTTGCCAGCATGGTGTCAGTGTGTCTGTAAGACACTGCTTGGTTGCCAGCATGGTGTCAGTGTGTCTGTAAGACACTGCTTGGTTGCCAGCATGGTGTCAGTGTGTCTGTAAGACACTGCTTGGTTGCCAGCATGGTGTCAGTGTGTCTGTAAGACACTGCTTGGTTGCCAGCATGGTGTCAGTGTGTCTGTAAGACGCTGCTTGGTTGCCAGCATGGTGTCAGTGTGTCTGTAAGACGCTGCTTGGTTGCCAGCATGGAGTCAGTGTGTCTGTAAGACGCTGCTTGGTTGCCAGCATGGAGTCAGTGTGTCTGTAAGACGCTGCTTGGTTGCCAGCATGGTGTCAGTGTGTCTGTAAGACGCTGCTTGGTTGCCAGCATGGTGTCAGTGTGTCTGTAAGACACTGCGTGGTTGCCAGCATGGTGTCAGTGTGTCTGTAAGACACTGCTTGGTTGCCAGCATGGTGTCAGTGTGTCTGTAAGACACTGCTTGGTTGCCAGCATGGTGTCAGTGTGTCTGTAAGACACTGCTTGGTTGCCAGCATGGTGTCAGTGTGTCTGTAAGACACTGCTTGGTTGCCAGCATGGTGTCAGTGTGTCTGTAAGACACTGCTTGGTTGCCAGCATGGTGTCAGTGTGTCTGTAAGACACTGCTTGGTTGCAAGCATGGTGTCAGTGTGTCTGTAAGACACTGCTTGGTTGCCAGCATGGTGTCAGTGTGTCTGTAAGACACTGCTTGGTTGCCAGCATGGTGTCAGTGTGTCTGTAAGACACTGCTTGGTTGCCAGCATGGTGTCAGTGTGTCTGTAAGACACTGCTTGGTTGCCAGCATGGTGTCAGTGTGTCTGTAAGACACCGCTTGGTTGCCAGCATGGTGTCAGTGTGTCTGTAAGACACCGCTTGGTTGCCAGCATGGTGTCAGTGTGTCTGTAAGACACTGCTTGGTTGCCAGCATGGAGTCAGTGTGTCTGTAAGACACTGCTTGGTTGCCAGCATGGTGTCAGTGTGTCTGTAAGACACTGCTTGGTTGCCAGCATGCTGTCAGTGTGTCTGTAAGACACTGCTTGGTTGCCAGCATGCTGTCAGTGTGTCTGTAAGACACTGCTTGGTTGCCAGCATGCTGTCAGTGTGTCTGTAAGACACTGCTTGGTTGCCAGCATGCTGTCAGTGTGTCTGTAAGACACTGCTTGGTTGCCAGCATGCTGTCAGTGTGTCTGTAAGACACTGCTTGGTTGCCAGCATGGTGTCAGTGTGTCTGTAAGACACTGCTTGGTTGCCAGCATGGTGTCAGTGTGTCTGTAAGACACTGCTTGGTTGCCAGCATGGTGTCGGTGTGTCTGTAAGACACTGCTTGGTTGCCAGCATGGTGTCAGTGTGTCTGTAAGACACTGCTTGGTTGCCAGCATGGTGTCCGTGTGTCTGTAAGACACTGCTTGGTTGCCAGCATGCTGTCAGTGTGTCTGTGTGACAAACGGATTTGCACATAATTTTATATTGGAGTTATGTGACGCAGGTGTACAAAATTTCATGGGCCACGAACGTTGAGTAGGCATCGCACGGTGAAATATTGTCCGCGCAGTGCAGTGCTGTCACGTGTGAGATGTAACCAATCAGAGAAGAGTATTAACTGAGGTTGCGTTTGTAGAGACGATAGGACAGTAGAGCTTTCCAGACCGTTGAAAAGACAAGACGGGTCTCCTGTTGGGTAAAGTTTCTCACCGGGCGCTAGAGGTCGTTGGACTCGTGCCGCGGTATTGAATCGTTGGATTCAACTGCTGTGTTTACAGGTATTTATTGAATTGATATTTTGCTCGGAGATATTATTTTGCTCGGAAATATTGACTTGAGAAATGACCGGGAGAGTCATGTGCGAATTGGCTGAAAAGCGTGCGCTGATGTCAGCCATTGTTGAAAAGGGAATGTTTACATGTTTTTCGGAAATGAAGTCGCTTATGAGTAAGCGGGTGTATATACTGTAACCGCATAAGTTAGTTGACGGTAGTGATAAAGAATGTCAGAAAAGTTTATTCAAGTATGGAGACTTATGGTAGTTTAAACTTGTGTATTTTAGCATCCCGGGCCGAGTGGGTCGCGGAAGTGGGGAGACGAGACGGGAGGTTCCGCCCATTACGTCCCGAGCCGTGAGTTGCGGGAGCGCAGGAGGGAGTCAGCGTGAAGCGCTGTAGAACGGGGACCCCGTCCCATTCCACCACGCGAAGACAGTTTGCGTGGGTGGGGTGGATCAGTACGTACCACTGAATGTGTGAGTACGACTGGGAAAAGTTAACCAGCGAGATAGCTGTGCGGAGATACGTTCCCCAAGTAAACAAACACGAGACGTAGAGCGTTCGTGGTTTTTGTGATCTGTGTGTAACAGAAATGAATATTGACAGAAGTATTGCTTGAGACAATGACTTCGTGTGTAGTGAGACAGACAGGCTCTCACGGAACAAAGCTTGAAGTGTTCTACGTGTGTGCACGTGAATTATAGACTGCATGAGAAAGTAACATGTGTGTATTTCTGTGCAGCTAGTTTTCTGTATGTTAACAGAAATAGAACTTCCTTGTTGAGTGAGAGTGATTTGTAGAATGAATGGGAAATAATATGTTTATGTTGTGTTGATTATTTCAATAGAGGTACATGGGCAAAGGGCTGTAACCGTGTTCTTGTCTTTGTGCCTGGTTGGAGTGTTGTGTGTGTGTGTGAAGGCTAGATAGTAAACAGAGAAAAGCACGCACAATTTCTGATAGGAGTAAATATACATACATACAGACATACACACGTAAATTCCAGCCGTAACATTTGGTGACCCCGATTACTCTGTGTTAGTTAAAAATTTGTAGTTGTTTCCCTGCTTTACTACATTTAATTTTGTCCCCTGTGTTGGGTTTTTAGAATTTTTGGCAGTAGGTCACGCAGACAGAGATTTTTCAGATTGAGTAGTTGTGTCGTTCATGTCCTGTTTTGTACTGTTACCGTCTCCAGTTTTACGGTAGTGCTTACTGTACAGTTCTAAGCACTGAGGGATTAGCTTCATTTTTCTTCCTGTGGGGTCTTTCATTTCTCTTTCATTGCTCTTTTCTGTGCTTTCATTTTGTAAAATATTTAGAACATTTTTTCTTTCTGCTTTGGAATAGGGATCTATCTGTTGTTTATTGCCCTTTGCCTTTGTTAGGTTGATTAACTGTGATTAATTTTGTTCTTTTGGACTTTGAAATTTTATGATTTGATTTTGGAATTTTTTTTTTTGTTAGTGTGATTGATTAGGTTTATTGATTTTGTAGGATTGGTTTGTTGATTTTGTAAGTTTGTTGTAAATAATTAAGGTAATTAGTTGTGATATTTTGATATAAACTTTAATTAGTTAAAGTTTTAGTTTATTTTTGATTTGTTATTTGCTATGGTAATAGATTAGGTACTTTGAATTTTGTTTGGTTTCATTTAGTCTGCTGTTTGGTGATTGTGTCACTTGGAAAATTTGTTTTTGGAATTTATTTTATTTGCCTCCAACTACATTTTTTGTTGTCTTGTTGATCTAAATTAAGTTAATCTCATTAGTAGTTGTATAATATAGTTATTTTAAGCTACTATTTAAAACTTTGATTAATATGGATTATTTTACTTCATAATTTTTTTGTTAGAACTTTGTTTTTATTTTGCTTCCAACTGCGTTTCCTTTAGTTGGACTTTACTTATTTTGGGTTTGATTTTCTGATTTCGTATTTAGATTGTTGATTAGTCTTAAGTATTTACTTGTGTTTGCATCTTTGAACTTTGAATTTTTCCTACTATTTGTGGTTTGGGGTTGTTGTTTTGTTTGTGCTTGTATATATGTTTTGAACCAAGATTCGTTTTTGACTTCATTAACTGAGTATCTGACTTTAATTAAAATTGTTGGGTATTTTTGCGTGAGATTTACGCCAAAACGTGTTTGGATATAGTCTTGTGTTGACTATTCTATCTTGTGCCAGATTTTTTGTGGTACTTGCATTATTATTTGAAACTTTTTCAAAACTTTTCTCTAAACTTGGACATATTTTGGTGTGATTTTGAAAGTTCAAAATTTACACAATGGAGAGCGAAGATGATTATGATGCGTTGTTTGAAAAGTTTGTTAAACAGGCAGAGACTTTGGGTCTGGCTGCAGATAAACGTGAGAAATACGTGAAAGAGAGTTTTGATCGTTTGGAAAGAAAACGAGAAAAAGATGAAAGGCAAAAAGAATCGGATAGACAAAAAGAAAGGGAAGATGCACATATTGAAGAAAGTCGAAGACAAAAAGAACTGGAAAGGGAAGAAAGAGAAAGAGATAGAGAGTTGCTAAAAGAAAGGGAGGAAAGAGAACACCAGTTAAAGCAAAGGGAACTTGAGATTAGGCAGGCTGAACTTAGTGCTGGGTCGCGTGCACCACAAAATGGTCGGGATTCTCACACTAATGTAGGTGCTCGCCCTGTTTACCCCAGGCTCCCTGCATTCAGGGAACAGCAAGATGATATAGACTCATACTTGTTCAGATTTGAAACTCATGCAAAATCTCTGGGATGGGAAGAGACAAGGTGGATCACGTACTTGTCTGCTCTCTTAGAGGGTAATGCATTAAACCTATACCATAGCCTTGCTGCTGCTGGTGAACTAACATACCAATGTTTGAAAGAAAACTTGCTGAAGAAATTTCAGTGCACGTCTGAAACATTCAGACAAAAACTCCGAAATATCCGTCCAAGTGAAAAGGAACCGTTCCAAACTTTTGGGATTGAGTTACGACGATTGTTTGATCGTTGGGTTGCGCTATCTGACATAACCACAGATGTTGATGGTTTAGTGAACTTGATTCTGGGAGAACAATTCCTTGAAAGTGTATCAGCCGACTTAGCAACTTTCATTCGAGAACGAGGTCTAGTTACTTTGGATGAAATGGTCAAAGCTGCCGAAAGCTATCGCTTAGCGAGACCGGGAAAAAACTTGTCACGAAAGTCTGGACCCACCATTTTTGCTGCAGGTTCTTGTAGTCACGAAGAGTACGCTGCAGCTGCTTTTGCACAGAGCAATAATCGTAGGGGTGGTCCGCAGTCGCGGAGGTTTGGGTCTAGTTTTGCTGGTCGTGGACAAGGTAACTGGAGCTATGGCAGAGGTATGTCTGATGCTCAGGCACAGTCACAAGGTGATACATACTATCCTCGTGGAAGTAGACGCAGTCGTAATGGTCGTAGAGGCGGTTCATTCCGACAGAGTGGAGATGATTGTTGGTCGTGTGGGAAAAAAGGTCATTGGCGTCGACAGTGTCCTTTGCAGACAAATCCTTTAAATCCTTCCGAGATTTGTGGCTTTGGGAGCCATAACCAGAAGATGCATGAAGTGTCGGGAAATTCAGCTGTTGCGGAAGTCGTTTCACCAATTACTCAGGCTGTTGGAAGTCTGAAGTTGGAACATGGTAGTGTCAACGGGAGTGAATGTACAGTACTCCGTGACACGGGTTCTACGATTTCTGGAGTGCGTAGGGGATTGGTGTCAAAAGACCAGTTGGTCAGTGCAATCGTCACCTGTAAGACATTTGGTGGGGAGGTCCTTACTTATCCTCAGGCGAAAGTTAAAGTTGAGACACCTTATGTGTCGGGAGAAATGGTTTGTTGCGTCCTGAATGATCCTGTGGCTGATTTGATCATAGGCAACATTCCGGGGATTTCAGGGAGTGCAGACTGTTTTCCTGATGTTGATGGGGTTACAGCTAGTACAAATCGTTCGCAGGCAAAGAGAAGAAACCCTCCTGATAGACCTTTGGTTCTGACTCCAGATCAGAAGGTTGCGTGTTCGAATCAGGACTTGGCAGTTGTACGAGAACAACTCATTCAGTTGCAAGCAGATATGAACAGATTGAAGTCCAGGTTAATTGAGACTACTGCTGCTGTAAGCCATGGTGGCACACGCAGAAAGAGGTCAAGAAAATGGTTTGCATGATATTTTGACTACTTGTCGGTTTTGCATCAGGAACATGAGTAATCGTACTATGTTGAAAGAGTCGTGGACTCAGGATAAGAAAACTGATGATGCTAAAGAAAGACATTACATGTTTGGGCTAGAAAGCAACATGATTGGAACTTGTGAGTTAAAAGAAAAACTCAGTGGAATCTTCCTAGAGAAGGAAGAAGTACTTTATCAGACATAAAGTAGTGTTGTTACACATATGGAATCACTGGAGTAGAAATTTTGTTTCTAATGTCAGCTACGACAGTTTTGATCCGTAATGGAATGCGATATTGAAATTGTATTGCAGTGAAGTAGTTACCCTCTTTTACCTGTTGGCCTAAAGAAAAAAATAACCTCGGTCGGTCATTTTTTTTTTCCGGGAGGAGGGGGTAATGTGACAAACGGATTTGCACATAGTGTATATTGGAGTTATGTGACTCAGGTGTACAAAATTTTATGGGCCACGAACTTTGAGTAGGCATCGCACGGTGAAATATTGTCCGCGCAGTGCAGTGCTGTCACGTGTGAGATGTGACCAATCAGAGAAGAGTATTAACTGAGGTTGCGTTTGTAGAGACGATAGGACAGCAGAGCTTTCCAGACCGTTGAAAAGACAAGACGGGTCTCCTGTTGGGTAAAGTTTCTCACCGGGCACTAGAGGTCGTTGGACTCGTGCCGCGGTATTGAATCGGTGGATTCAACTGCTGTGTTTACAGGTATTTATTGAATTGATATTTTGCTCGGAGATATTATTTTGCTCGGAAATATTGACTTGAGAAATGACCGGGAGAGTCATGTGCGAATTGGCTGAAAAGCGTGCGCTGATGTCAGCCATTGTTGAAAAGGGAATGTTTACATGTTTTTCGGAAATGAAGTCGCTTATGAGTAAGCGGGTGTATATACTGTAACCGCATAAGTTAGTTGACGGTAGTGATAAAGAATGTCAGAAAAGTTTATTCAAGTATGGAGACTTATGGTAGTTTAAACTTGTGTATTTTAGCATCCCGGGCCGAGTGGGTCGCGGAAGTGGGGAGACGAGACGGGAGGTTCCGCCCATTACGTCCCGAGCCGTGAGCTGTGGGAGCGCAGGAGGGAGTCAGCGTGAAGCGCTGTAGAACGGGGACCCCGTCCCATTCCACCACGCGAAGACAGTTTGCGTGGGTGGGGTGGATCAGTACGTACCACTGAATGTGTGAGTACGACTGGGAAAAGTAACCAGCGAGATAGCTGTGCGGAGATACGTTCCCCAAGTAAACAAACACGAGACGTAGAGCGTTCGTGGTTTTTGTGATCTGTGTGTAACAGAAATGAATATTGACAGAAGTATTGCCTGAGACAATGACTTCGTATGTAGTGGGACAGACAGACTCTCACGGAACAAAGCTTGAAGTGTTCTACGTGTGTGCACGTGAATTATAGACTGCATGAGAAAGTAACATGTGTGTATTTCTGTGCAGCTAGTTTTCTGTATGTTAACAGAAATAGAACTTCCTTGTTGAGTGAGAGTGATTTGTAGAATGAATGGGAAATAATATGTTTATGTTGTGTTGATTATTTCAATAGAGGTACATGGGCAAAGGGCTGTAACCGTGTTCTTGTCTTTGTGCCTGGTTGGAGTGTTGTGTGTGTGTGTGAAGGCTAGATAGTAAACAGAGAGAAGCACGCACAATTTCTGATAGGAGTAAATATACATACATACAGACATACACACGTAAATTCCAGCCGTAACATTTGGTGACCCCGATTACTCTGTGTTAGTTAAAAATTTGTAGTTGTTTCCCTGCTTTACTACATTTAATTTTGTCCCCTGTGTTGGGTTTTTAGAATTTTTGGCAGTAGGTCACGCAGACAGAGATTTTTCAGATTGAGTAGTTGTGTCGTTCATGTCCTGTTTTGTACTGTTACCGTCTCCAGTTTTACGGTAGTGCTTACTGTACAGTTCTAAGCACTGAGGGATTAGCTTCATTTTTCTTCCTGTGGGGTCTTTCATTTCTCTTTCATTGCTCTTTTCTGTGCTTTCATTTTGTAAAATATTTAGAACATTTTTTCTTTCTGCTTTGGAATAGGGATCTATCTGTTGTTTATTGCCCTTTGCCTTTGTTAGGTTGATTAACTGTGATTAATTTTGTTCTTTTGGACTTTGAAATTTTATGATTTGATTTTAAATTTTTTGTTTGTTAGTGTGATTGATTAGGTTTATTGATTTTGTAGGATTGGTTTGTTGATTTTGTAAGTTTGTTGTAAATAATTAAGGTAATTAGTTGTGATATTTTGATATAGACTTTAATTAGTTTAAGTTTTAGTTTATTTTTGATTTGTTATTTGCTATGGTAGTAAATTGGGTACTTTGAATTTTTTTTGGTTTAATTTAGTCTGCTGTTTGGTGATTGTGTCACTTGGAAAATTTGTTTTTGGAATTTATTTTATTTGCCTCCAACTACATTTTTTTGTTGTTGTTGACTTGTTGATCTAAATTAAGTTAATCTCATTAGTAGTTGTATAATATAGTTATTTTAAGCTACTATTTAAAACTTTGATTAATATGGATTGTTTTACTTCATAAATTTTTTGTTGGAACTTTGTTTTTATTTTGCTTCCAACTGCGTTTCCTTTAGTTGGACTTTACTTATTTTGGGTTTGATTTTCTGATTTCGTATTTAGATTGTTGATTAGTCTTAAGTATTTACTTGTGTTTGCATCTTTGAACTTTGAATTTTTCCTACTATTTGTGGTTTGGGGTTGTTGTTTTGTTTGTGCTTGTATATATGTTTTGAACCAAGATTCGTTTTTGACTTCATTAACTGAGTATCTGACTTTAATTAAAATTGTTGGATATTTTTGCGTGAGATTTACGCCAAAACGTGTTTGGATATAGTCTTGTGTTGACTATTGTATCTTATGCAACATTTTTTGTGGTACTTGAATTATTTTTTGAAACTTTTTCAAAACTTTTCTCTAAACTTGGACATATTTTAGTGTGATTTTGAGAGTTCAAAACTTACACAATGGAAAGCGAAGATGATTATGATGCGTTGTTTGAAAAGTTTGTTAAACAGGCAGAGACTTTGGGTCTGGCTGCAGATAAACGTGAGAAATACGTGAAAGAGAGTTTTGATCGTTTGGAGAGAAAACGAGAAAAAGATGAAAGGCAAAAAGAATCGGATAGACAAAAAGAAAGGGAAGATGCACAAATTGAAGAAAGTCGAAGACAGAAAGAACTGGAAAGGGAAGAAAGAGAAAGAGATAGAGAGTTGCTAAAAGAAAGGGAGGAAAGAGAACACCAGTTAAAGCAAAGAGAACTTGAGATTAGGCAGGCTGAAATTAGTGCTGGGTCGCGTACGCCGCAAAATGGGCGGGATTCTCACACTAATGTTGGTGCTCGCCCTGTTTACCCCAGGCTCCCTGCATTCAGGGAACAGCAAGATGATATAGACTCATACTTGTTCAGATTTGAAACTCATGCAAAATCTCTGGGATGGGAAGAGACAAGGTGGATCACGTACTTGTCTGCTCTTTTAGAGGGTAATGCATTAAACCTATACCATAGCCTTGCTGCTGCTGGTGAACTAACATACCAATGTTTGAAAGAAAACTTGCTGAAGAAATTTCAGTGCACGTCTGAAACATTCAGACAAAAACTCCGAAATATCCGTCCAAGTGAAAAGGAACCGTTCCAAACTTTTGGGATTGAGTTACGACGATTGTTTGATCGTTGGGTTGCGCTATCTGACATAACCACAGATGTTGATGGTTTAGTGAACTTGATTCTGGGAGAACAATTCCTTGAAAGTGTATCAGCCGACTTAGCAACTTTCATTCGAGAACGAGGTCTTGTGACTCTGGATGAAATGGTCAAAGCTGCCGAAAGCTATCGCTTAGCAAGACCGGGAAAAAACTTGTCACGAAAGTCTGGACCCACCATTTTTTCTGCAGGTTCTTGTAGTCACGAAGAGTACGCTGCAGCTGCTTTTTCACAAAGCAATAATCGTAGAGGTGGTCCGCAGTCGCGGAGGTTTGGTTCTAGTTTTGCTGGGCGTGGACAAGGTAACTGGAGCTATGGCAGAGGTATGTCTGATGCTCAGGCACAGTCACATGGTGATACATACTATCCTCGTGGAAGTAGACGCAATCGCACTGGTGGTCGTAGAGGCGGTTCATTCCGACAGAGTGGAGATGATTGTTGGTCGTGTGGGAAAAAAGGTCATTGGCGTCGACATTGTCCTTTGCAGACAAATCCTTTAAATCCTTCCGAGATTTGTGGCTTTGGGAGCCATGACCAGAAGATGCATGAAGTGTCGGGAAATTCAGCTGTGGCAGAAGTCGTTTCACCAATTACTCAGGCTGTTGGAAGTCTGAAGTTGGAACATGGTAGTGTCAACGGGAGTGAATGTACAGTACTCCGTGACACGGGTTCTACGATTTCTGGAGTGCGTAGAGGATTGGTGTCGAAAGACCAGTTGGTCAGTGGAAAGGTCAACTGTAAGACATTTGGTGGAGAGGTCCTTACTTATCCTCAGGCGAAAGTTAAAGTTGAGACGCCTTATGTGTCGGGAGAAATGGTTTGTTGCGTCCTGAATGATCCTGTAGCTGATTTGATCATAGGCAACATTCCGGGGATTTCAGGGAGTGCAGACTGTTTTCCTGATATTGATGGGGTTACAGCTAGTACAAATCGTGCGCAGGAAAAGAGAAGAAACCCTCCTGATAGACCTTTGGTTCTGACTCCAGATCAGAAGGTTGCGTGTTCGAATCAGGACTTGGCAGTTGTACGAGAACAACTCATTCAGTTGCAAGCAGATATGAACAGATTGAAGTCCAGGTTAATTGAGACTACTGCTGCTGTAAGCCATGGTGGCACACGCAGAAAGAGGTCAAGAAAATGGTTTGCATGATAGTTTGACTACTTGTCGGTTTTGCATCAGGAACATGAGTAATCGTACTATGTTGGAAGAGTCGTGGACTCAGGATAAGAATACTGATGCTGTTAAAGAAAGACTTTTCATGTTTGGGCTAGAAAGCAACATGACTGGAAATTGTGAGTTAAGAGAAACTCAGTGGAATCTTCCAAGAGAAGGAAGAAGTACTTTATCAGACATAAAGTAGTGTTGTTACACATATTGGATCAGTAGATCAGAAAGTTTGTTTCTTATGTCAGCTACGACAATTTTGATCCGTAGTGAAATGCGATATAGACAGTGTATTGCAGTGAAGTAGTTACCCTCATTCACCTATTATCCTAAAGAAAAAATAACCTCGATCGGTCATTTTTTTCCGGGAGGAGGGGGTAATGTGACAAACGGATTTGTACATACTTTTATATTGGAGTTATGTGACGCAGGTGTACAACATTTCATGGGCCACGAACTTTGAGTAGGCATCGCACGGTGAAATATTGTCCGCGCAGTGCAGTGCTGTCACGTGTGAGATGTGACCAATCAGAGAAGAGTATTAACTGAGGTTGCGTTTGTAGAGACGATAGGACAGCAGAGCTTTCCAGACCGTTGAAAAGACAAGACGGGTCTCCTGTTGGGTAAAGTTTCTCACCGGGCACTAGAGGTCGTTGGACTCGTGCCGCGGTATTGAATCGGTGGATTCAACTGCTGTGTTTACAGGTATTTATTGAATTGATATTTTGCTCGGAGATATTATTTTGTTCGGAAATATTGACTTGAGAAATGACCGGGAGAGTCATGTGCGAATTGGCTGAAAAGCGTGCGCTGATGTCAGCCATTGTTGAAAAGGGAATGTTTACATGTTTTTCGGAAATGAAGTCGCTTATGAGTAAGCGGGTGTATATACTGTAACCGCATAAGTTAGTTGACGGTAGTGATAAAGAATGTCAGAAAAGTTTATTCAAGTATGGAGACTTATGGTAGTTTAAACTTGTGTATTTTAGCATCCCGGGCCGAGTGGGTCGCGGAAGTGGGGAGACGAGACGGGAGGTTCCGCCCATTACGTCCCGAGCCGTGAGCTGTGGGAGCGCAGGAGGGAGTCAGCGTGAAGCGCTGTAGAACGGGGACCCCGTCCCATTCCACCACGCGAAGATAGTTTGCGTGGGTGGGGTGGATCAGTACGTACCACTGAATGTGTGAGTACGACTGAGAAAAGTAACCAGCGAGATAGCTGTGCGGAGATACGTTCCCCAAGTAAACAAACACGAGACGTAGAGCGTTCGTGGTTTTTGTGATCTGTGTGTAACAGAAATGAATATTGACAGAAGTATTGCCTGAGACAATGACTTCGTATGTAGTGAGACAGACAGGCTCTCACGGAACAAAGCTTGAAGTGTTCTACGTGTGTGCACGTGAATTATAGACTGCATGAGAAAGTAACATGTGTGTATTTCTGTGCAGCTAGTTTTCTGTATGTTAACAGAAATAGAACTTCCTTGTTGAGTGAGAGTGATTTGTAGAATGAATGGGAAATAATATGTTTATGTTGTGTTGATTATTTCAATAGAGGTACATGGGCAAAGGGCTGTAACCGTGTTCTTGTCTTTGTGCCTGGTTGGAGTGTTGTGTGTGTGTGTGAAGGCTAGATAGTAAACAGAGAAAAGCACGCACAATTTCTGATAGGAGTAAATATACATACATACATACAGACATACACACGTAAATTCCAGCCGTAACAGTCTGTAAGACACTGCTTGGTTGCCAGCATGCTGTCAGTGTGTCTGTAAGACACTGCTTCGTTGCCAGCATGGTGTCAGTGTGTCTGTAAGACACTGCTTGGTTGCCAGCATGGTGTCAGTGTGTCTGTAAGACACTGCTTGGTTGCCAGCATGGTGTCAGTGTGTCTGTAAGACACTTCTTGGTTGCCAGCCTGCTGTCAGTGTGTCTGTTAGACACTGCTTGGTTGCCAGCATGGTGTCAGTGTGTCTGTTAGACACTGCTTGGTTGCCAGCATGCTGTCAGTGTGTCTGTTAGACACTGCTTGGTTGCCAGCATGGTGTCAGTGTGTCTGTAAGACACTGCTTGGTTGCCAGCATGGTGTCAGTGTGTCTGTAAGACACTGCTTGGTTGCCAGCATGGTGTCAGTGTGTCTGTAAGACGCTGCTTGGTTGCTAGCATGGTGGCAGTGTGTCTGTAAGACGCTGCTTGGTTGCCAGCATGGTGTCAGTGTGTCTGTAAGACGCTGCTTGGTTGCCAGCATGGAGTCAGTGTGTCTGTAAGACGCTGCTTGGTTGCCAGCATGGTGTCAGTGTGTCTGTAAGACGCTGCTTGGTTGCCAGCATGGTGTCAGTGTGTCTGTAAGACACTGCTTGGTTGCCAGCATGGTGTCAGTGTGTCTGTAAGACACTGCTTGGTTGCCAGCATGGTGTCAGTGTGTCTGTAAGACACTGCTTGGTTGCCAGCATGGTGTCAGTGTGTCTGTAAGACACTGCTTGGTTGCCAGCATGCTGTCAGTGTGTCTGTAAGACACTGCTTGGTTGCCAGCATGGTGTCAGTGTGTCTGTAAGACACTGCTTGGTTGCCAGCATGGTGTCAGTGTGTCTGTAAGACACTGCTTGGTTGCAAGCATGGTGTCAGTGTGTCTGTAAGACACTGCTTGGTTGCCAGCATGGTGTCAGTGTGTCTGTAAGACACTGCTTGGTTGCCAGCATGGTGTCAGTGTGTCTGTAAGACACTGCTTGGTTGCCAGCATGGTGTCAGTGTGTCTGTAAGACACTGCTTGGTTGCC
>NC_090252.1:2126504-2159004 GCF_037325665.1 Littorina saxatilis | reverse complement strand
GTTCACAGTCCTCAACCCAACACAACAATTACACGTGTTACACTGATCTTGTCACAGCACTGTGTTGTGTAGTTGTAACGCTACAGTTCACAGTCCTCATCCCAACACAACAACACGTGTTACACTGATCTTGTTACAGCACTGTGCTGTGTAGTTGTAACGCTACAGTTCACAGTCCTCAGCCCAACACAACAACACGTGTTACACTGATCTTTTTACAGCACTGTGCTGTGTAGTTGTAACGCTACAGTTCACAGTCCTCAACCCAACACAACAACACGTGTTACACTGATCTTGTTACAGTACTGTCGGTCACAGACTCCAAACTCGGCTGTTCACTATCTGGCACTCCCGTTTATGCTTTGATTACAAAACAAACGTCATTTAGTGATTAAAATGTTAAACTGTAATGAAAAAAAGCAAGTTGTAATACAGACAGAGATACTGAGAACAAATCGCTGTACAGTACTAGGACGGAATGCAACACAGACAGAGATACTGAGAACAAATCGCTGTACAGTACTAGGACGGAATGCAACACAGACAGAGATACTGAGAACAAATCGCTGTACAGTGCTAGGACGGAATGCAACACAGACAGAGATACTGAGAACAAATCGCTGTACAGTACTAAGACGGAACGCAACACAGACAGAGATACTGAGAACAAATCGCTGTACAGTACTAGGACGGAATGCAACACAGACAGAGATACTGAGAACAAATCGCTGTACAGTGCTAGGACGGAATGCAACACAGACAGAGATACTGAGAACAAATCGCTGTACAGTGCTAGGACGGAATGCAACACAGACAGAGATACTGAGAACAAATCGCTGTACAGTGCTAGGACGGAATGCACCACAGACAGAGATACTGAGAACAAATCGTTGTACAGTACTAAGACGGAATGCAACACAGACAGAGATACTGAGAACAAATCGTTGTACAGTGCTAGGACGGAATGCAACACAGACAGAGATACTGAGAACAAATCGCTGTACAGTGCTAGGACGGAATGCAACACAGACAGAGATACTGAGAACAAATCGCTGTACAGTGCTAGGACGGAATGCAACACAGACAGAGATACTGAGAACAAATCGCTGTACAGTGCTAGGACGGAATGCACCACAGACAGAGATACTGAGAACAAATCGCTGTACAGTGCTAGGACGGAATGCAACACAGACAGAGATACTGAGAACAAATCGCTGTACAGTACTAGGACGGAATGCAACACAGACAGAGATACTGAGAACAAATCGCTGTACAGTACTAGGACGGAATGCAACACAGACAGAGATACTGAGAACAAATCGCTGTACAGTGCTAGGACGGAATGCAACACAGACAGAGATACTGAGAACAAATCGCTGTACAGTGCTAGGACGGAATGCAACACAGACAGAGATACTGAGAACAAATCGCTGTACAGTGCTAGGACGGAATGCAACACAGACAGAGATACTGAGAACAAATCGCTGTACAGTGCTAGGACGGAATGCAACACAGACAGAGATACTGAGAACAAATCGCTGTACAGTACTAAGACGGAATGCAACACTGTCACGATCGGGTGACAGAGACCAAGAAAGCGTCACTCAGTGGAGTGCCTGTTCTGGGTCAATGTATGATAGAAAGCGCCTGTGCGTGATATTGGACACAGCAGAGTTTTTGCTGACAGTGCTCCCGAGCACGGATGTTTTGAAACGCACGAGCTTCACAGTGCAGGTTTCTGCTGTCATAGGGCTGACGGTTTTTTTCGCTGACAGCGCGCACGGGATTTTCAGGGATTGAGTTTCTCGTGTCTTTTTCCTGCTTGGGGAGGCAAAACTGTGTATAGCTGGACTGGTTTGGTGACAAGGTCAGTCACGTGTATTTGGCTAGGTGGTCTGTCAGAGACTCAAGGACGACACACTTGACACCCAGCGGCAGAAGGGGAAGGACCTAACACACAGTTACTAGAGTATGATGGTTTTTCACCGAGTATCATATTCGGCACTCTAGGGGAACTTCCACAAGTTATTCCTTTCCTCTGCCACGTATTTTGCTGAGGACAAGTCGTCACATTTCCTTCGTCGGCGATGGCTTTCGCATAAGGATTCGACAAGGGGTTCTGGACGTTTTGGGTCACTGTTGACGAACAGAGACTGTTCCAGGGAGGAGGCGGACTTTGCTTCCATTGAGAGTTACAATCATAGGCTTTTGAGGTAATAAATCATTATTTAACGCTGTTGATGAGTCTGTGTTGTGGAATGAAATACTCTCTGTTGTTCTTTCCAGGTTAGCGCATAATTTACTCTCTGTGACGCTAAAATACTAATCTGTATATGGTTTTTGCAGATAGGGAGAGAAGGACGGAAAATGGCTGTTTTGTTGTTGTAAAAAGTCAGTTTTGTGCAGGCCCACGTGCTCGATGAGATATTTAAAGATGACATGTTTTAAGGTGGTGGGTGAGGGGTAGCTGACATGTTTAGTGCACCGATGCTTTCTGTTTGCAGCCTTCCTTCGTTCGTTCGTTTCGTTCGTTCGTTACGTTCCCGTAACATCGGCACGGCTGACTCTGGCGGGAACTGTTGAGGCTACGCTAACCAGGAGACCGGCTAACCAGGAGACCGGCTAACCAGCGGACCGGCTAACCAGCGAACCGGCTAACCAGCGGACCGGCTAACCAGCGAACCGACTAACCAGCATACCGGCTAAGCAGCAGCAGCAGAGATAAAGCTAAGTGCACCATGTCGTACGCACCCCGTTGACCACCGTTGTCTTTTCGTATCTATGATTTCATTGGAGTAGTGACAACGTGGGGTGTGTGACACCTGCACGAACTAGAGCTTTTCGAACAGAACATTCTCATTTCGACTGTATTTACACGGGTTCAGCGTGTTACTATAATTTTCTACATAGTACTGGCATTTTGTCAGTGAACACTGGTTTTTTACGTGTTGAGAACGTAAAAGGAACATATTTTGAGTGAAGGCTCGAGGGAGGTGGAGAGTTTATACATAAACAGGCGTCTGAAACTTATACTTTTGTTGACTCTATTTAATTGTATGCCTGCGAGAGTGGATCGTGGTGTGGTTAGTTAATTAGTAGTAATTAACCGGTTCATAATCACCTTGAGTGATATATTGAAACGTGACACGTGGGGGCCAAGCCGGGATTTACTCAGTTAATTTCCAACTGATAAAGACCCACCAATTAAGGAGAACTAAGAGCAGATAATCTCGTCAGTGCTCGACTTGTTTTCTGCTTGGTGCTACCCTTTTTTGTATAGTTTTGATCATATACCACACCTTAAGCGATTCACATCTTGCAGGAAATGTAAATTGTAATTTGTGAGTTATTGTATGCGCTAACTGTGATTATCTCCCTTTCCTTTGTTTGTGAATCTTTGTTGTTGTACGTTCAGAGTTTTCCGTTGCAGAGAGCTGAGCGGGGTTAGCGGATTTGTTATTCGTTTTACTCAGTTTTCTCTACATTGTTGTTTCGCATTCTGTAACAGGTTACATTTCTACCGTCTTGTTTTACTTGGATTTTTCTCCATATTTTGACTTTGTTGGAATTTTGGGGGGGAAGGGTCCGAGGACTTCTGTCCTAACCAAGGCTGTGGGAAACACTCTGTTTCACCGCAAAAAGCAGCCGATAAAGTAGGCCACGGCTGTGGGAAACACTTTGTTTCACCGCAAAAAGCAGCCATAAAGTAGGCTACGCGTTTTGTTCTACACCGTTTGGATTTTTCTTCTGCATTTTCCGGTTGCTGGATTTTTGTATCCATTTCATCACCGCGTGTTCTAGCTATAGCTGCGTTAGACTTACTTTGGTAATAAAGCTTTGCTAAAACTAACCATGGCCACAGGGGGATCTCCGACGAGGAGAATAACTTTCGAGACTCCTGGTAGTGAGCAACCGACTGAGCGAGACGCACGCGTTAGAGCCCGAAGCGTTCTAAAACGCTTAGAAGTGGAACGGAAGGAAGAATTTGAGCGACTGACAAGAAAAGAAGAACGTGACAGACAGGACAAGAAGGACGAACTTGACAGACAAGAAAGGGAACGACAGGCTGAACGAGACAGACAGGAAAGGAAAGAAGAACGTGACAGACAGGAAAGGAAAGACGAACGAGATAGACAGGAAAAGAAAGACGAACTTGACAGACAAGAAAGAGAACGAGACAGACAGGAAAAGAGAGACGAACGTGACAGACTAGACCGGAAAGAGCAGGCGGATCGCGAACACCAGCTAGAGCTAGCTAGGCTACAGGCCGAGAAGGGTACGCTTACTCAGGCTAGCGCGCCGACGTTTGTTGCCGACCGTACGAGACTGCCGACGTTCGACGATGACAAGGACGAGCTCGACGACTTTTTACGCCGGTTTGAGCGCATTGCATCAGACCAGAAGTGGGAAGAGGCCACGTGGGCTAGCCGCCTTAGCACCTGCTTGAAAGGACGCGCATTGCAGCTCTACAACGCTTTGGATGACGACGAGGCGAGAGACTATCAGGCACTTAAGAAGGCGTTACTCCAGCGCTTCAACCTGACTGCGGAAGCCTACAGACGACGTCTGCGTAACAGCAAGAGACTGAGCGGCGAGCTGAGCCATCAGTTTGTGGCACGCCTTAATCTCTACCTGCGGCGCTGGGTGGAGATGGCCGAAAAGGACTGGACCGTCAACGACCTTGCCGACCTCATAGTCATGGAACAACTGATGTCCAGCCTGCGACCTGAGGTGGTGACCTTCGTGCAGGAGCACCAGCCCAAGACTACTCAGGAGGCAGCCGACTGGATCAGAGTGCACGAGGACGCCCAGGCGATCTCCGGCAAATCTTCAGGCTCACGGCCAGGAAAAACGGGAAATTCGGGTTCTTCAGGACCCAAGGACGGGAAGGACGATCAGGGACACAAGGGATCGAGTTCCAGAACTGACATCCAGTGTTACTACTGCAACAAGCGGGGCCACGTGAAGAAGGACTGCCACAAGAGACAGGCTGACCAGAAGGGCGTTCACTTCGTTGGCAGTGAGGAGTTCAGGGACGTCACGAGCTCATGCACCATCCCACAACTCTGCGTTCCGTGCTCCAGGAAACATTTCCAGCCCCACTGCAACGTCTACGTTAACGGAGTGAAGGGCGAAGGTCTGCGGGACACAGGGGCAGACATGATAGTGGTTCGGGCGAGTCTAGTTCCAGCTATGGCCTACACAGGAGACAGCATCAGGGTGAGAATGGCCGAGGCATCTCACGCTTACGACTTGAACACGGCAGTGATCAAGGTCGTAACCCCGTTGTTCACGGGGACCATTGTGGCCGTCGTCATGGACGATCCTCCATGCGACCTGCTCATTGGAAACCGGGTTCAGTTTGTGGACGGCGTCACCAGGGAGGTTCCCGTTTATCGGTCTCCCGACGTCATTTCAGTGCTCACGCGGGCACAGGCGGAGCGAGAGGACAAACCTCTCAAACCCCTACCTGCTGCACGAGCTGCCCTGGGGAACGTGACCCCCGCGCTTCTCGCGAAGGCTCAGGATTCTGACCCGACCTTAGCTACTCCTCGGGAGCACGCGAAGTCGGGGAAGGTGAAGCTGAGCGGGAAGCATGGGAGGTCAAAGTTCCTCAGGGACAAGAAGTTGCTCTACCGTGAGTTCAGCAACCAAGAAGGTACATTCAAACAGGTTGTCGTGCCTCGCGAGTTTCGCGAGGGTGTCATGGCAACGGCACACGACTCGATTCTGGGAGGTCATCTTGGTACCAAGAAGACCACGGATCGTGTCTGGCGCCACTTTTACTGGCCAGGCATCTGCACGGATGTCCGACGTTTCTGTGCGTCCTGCGATAAGTGCCAGAAGGTGGTTGCCAAAGGAAGGGTGAGGAAGGTCCCCTTGGAGAAGATGCCGCTCATCGACGAACCCTTTCGTCGGGTGGCAGTGGACATCATCGGGCCCATCTTGCCTGCGTCTGAGGACGGAAACAGATACATTTTGACCATGGTGGACTACGCTACTCGATACCCAGAGGCGATCCCTCTGAAATCGATTGAAGCCACGCGAGTAGCTGAGGCTCTGGTTACTATGTGGTCCCGGCTGGGAATTCCATCAGAGGTACTCACCGACAGAGGCACGCAGTTCACGGGAGGAGTGATGGCGGAGGCAGCACGACTGCTATCACTGGAGCAGCACTTCACCACTCCTTACCATGCTCAGTGCAACGGACTGGTGGAAAGGTTCAATGGCACCTTGAAGACCATGCTGAGGAAACTAGCTCAGGAGAAGCCACGCACGTGGGACAGGTACATCCCAGCATTGCTTTTTGCATACCGCGAGGTTCCTCAGGAGAGCTTGGGCTTTTCCCCATTTGAGTTGTTGTACGGCAGACAGGTACGCGGTCCCATGGCTATCCTGCGTCAGGCTTGGACGGACGAAGAAGCCGACGAGGAGGTGCAGACGACAGCGACCTACATCGTAGAACTCAGGAACAGGATTGAAGAGACCTGCAAATTGGCTCAAGAGAACCTGGGAAGAGCAGCACAGCGTTACGCGCGAGGATTCGACCGCAAGGCACGACCGCGCAGCTTCAAGATCGGAGAACGGGTGTTGCTACTTCTACCTGTCAAACACAACAAGCTACAACTGCAGTGGCAAGGACCTTTTGAGGTGACAGCGAGGGTGGGCCAGAACGACTACAGGATCATGATGCACGGGAAAGCACGCCTGTACCACGCCAACCTGCTGCGCGCCTACATAGAGAGGACAGCCTACGGGGAGAAGAACAAAGACCAGAAGAACAAAGACAAGAAGACAGAGAAGGTTGCAGTCATCAGGGGTGAAACGAGGGGTTGCTCGTTCTTGAGGACGACCTTTCTGTCTGGAAACAGACCATCAACCTCTGCAATATCTTCAGGTTGCAAGGTTGGCAAACGCCAGACTTATGCGCTGGGCGTTGATTCTCCAACCGTACCAATTCACGGTACGCGTCATTCCGGGCGCCAACAATGTTGGAGCTGACTTTCTCTCTCGGGCTGTAGAGGAGAACATGACTGTGAGCGAAACCGAGGTTTCGTCTTGAAGAGGGGAGGTGTGTCACGATCGGGTGACAGAGACCAAGAAAGCGTCACTCAGTGGAGTGCCTGTTCTGGGTCAATGTATGATAGAAAGCGCCTGTGCGTGATATTGGACACAGCAGAGTTTTTGCTGACAGTGCTCCCGAGCACGGATGTTTTGAAACGCACGAGCTTCACAGTGCAGGTTTCTGCTGTCATAGGGCTGACGGTTTTTTTCGCTGACAGCGCGCACGGGATTTTCAGGGATTGAGTTTCTCGTGTCTTTTTCCTGCTTGGGGAGGCAAAACTGTGTATAGCTGGACTGGTTTGGTGACAAGGTCAGTCACGTGTATTTGGCTAGGTGGTCTGTCAGAGACTCAAGGACGACACACTTGACACCCAGCGGCAGAAGGGGAAGGACCTAACACACAGTTACTAGAGTATGATGGTTTTTCACCGAGTATCATATTCGGCACTCTAGGGGAACTTCCACAAGTTATTCCTTTCCTCTGCCACGTATTTTGCTGAGGACAAGTCGTCACATTTCCTTCGTCGGCGATGGCTTTCGCATAAGGATTCGACAAGGGGTTCTGGACGTTTTGGGTCACTGTTGACGAACAGAGACTGTTCCAGGGAGGAGGCGGACTTTGCTTCCATTGAGAGTTACAATCATAGGCTTTTGAGGTAATAAATCATTATTTAACGCTGTTGATGAGTCTGTGTTGTGGAATGAAATACTCTCTGTTGTTCTTTCCAGGTTAGCGCATAATTTACTCTCTGTGACGCTAAAATACTAATCTGTATATGGTTTTTGCAGATAGGGAGAGAAGGACGGAAAATGGCTGTTTTGTTGTTGTAAAAAGTCAGTTTTGTGCAGGCCCACGTGCTCGATGAGATATTTAAAGATGACATGTTTTAAGGTGGTGGGTGAGGGGTAGCTGACATGTTTAGTGCACCGATGCTTTCTGTTTGCAGCCTTCCTTCGTTCGTTCGTTTCGTTCGTTCGTTACGTTCCCGTAACATCGGCACGGCTGACTCTGGCGGGAACTGTTGAGGCTACGCTAACCAGGAGACCGGCTAACCAGGAGACCGGCTAACCAGCGGACCGGCTAACCAGCGAACCGGCTAACCAGCGGACCGGCTAACCAGCGAACCGACTAACCAGCATACCGGCTAAGCAGCAGCAGCAGAGATAAAGCTAAGTGCACCATGTCGTACGCACCCCGTTGACCACCGTTGTCTTTTCGTATCTATGATTTCATTGGAGTAGTGACAACGTGGGGTGTGTGACACCTGCACGAACTAGAGCTTTTCGAACAGAACATTCTCATTTCGACTGTATTTACACGGGTTCAGCGTGTTACTATAATTTTCTACATAGTACTGGCATTTTGTCAGTGAACACTGGTTTTTTACGTGTTGAGAACGTAAAAGGAACATATTTTGAGTGAAGGCTCGAGGGAGGTGGAGAGTTTATACATAAACAGGCGTCTGAAACTTATACTTTTGTTGACTCTATTTAATTGTATGCCTGCGAGAGTGGATCGTGGTGTGGTTAGTTAATTAGTAGTAATTAACCGGTTCATAATCACCTTGAGTGATATATTGAAACGTGACAAACACAGACAGAGATACTGAGAACAAATCGCTGTACAGTGCTAGGACGGAATGCAACACAGACAGAGATACTGAGAACAAATCGCTGTACAGTGCTAAGACGGAATGCAACACAGACAGAGATACTGAGAACAAATCGCTGTACAGTGCTAGGACGGAATGCAACACAGACAGAGATACTGAGAACAAATCGCTGTACAGTACTAAGACGGAATGCAACACAGAACTAAACACAAGGTGTGCACCAACGACGCAAGGAAAAACTTCCTGGTTCAAATATTCCAACTCCTCATGTATGCGTGGTGTCGACGCAACGACAGCGACCACGTGACACACTCTGTATACCCGGGGTGCATAACTCAATAAATTACACTGGGGTGGGCCATGTGGAATGGTAGCACATTCCTGCCAACATGTCATTAGAAAAAGTGTTGTCTTTTGGAATAGTCAAACTGCGAATATGCTTAGGTGGAAAATCTAAATTTCTATCAATAAATACATTTAGAATTCAGATACAAAGTACGGGTAATTGGACAAGAGTAACACACGTGACAAGAGTAACACACGTGACAAGAGTAACACACGTGACAAGAGTAACACACGTGACAAGAGTAACACACGTGAACAGAAAAGTGAAGCAGGTTTATGGAGCTTGATATCTTGAAGCAAGAGGTTATCGTGTATACCGACATTCACAGGTCATGGGTCATTGTCTTCACCAACATTCACAGGTCATGGGTCATTGTCTTCACCAACATTCACAGGTCATGGGTCATTGTCTTCACCAACATTCACAGGTCATGGGTCATTGTCTTCACCAACATTCACAGGTCATGGGTCATTGTCTTCACCGACATTCACAGCTCATGGGTCAATGTCTTCACCAACATTCACAGGTCATGGGTCATTGTCTTCACCAACATTCACAGGTCATGGGTCATTGTCTTCACCAACATTCACAGGTCATGGGTCATTGTCTTCACCAACATTCACAGGTCATGGGTCATTGTCTTCACCAACATTCACAGGTCATGGGTCATTGTCTTCACCAACATTTACAGCTCAAGGGTCATTGTCTCCACCAACATTCACAGGTCATGGGTCATTGTCTTCACCAACATTCACAGGTCATGGGTCATTGTCTTCACCAACAAGGATACAAGCATAATTATACATGATGCTGCCCCAATAATCTATTGACATTCTGTCAAGGTTTGACTAGCTTACAACAAGGATACAAGCATAATTATACATGATGCCACCCCAATAGTCTGATGACATTTTGTCAAGGTGTGACTAGCTTGCAGGGAAAGGTGATGAAAATACCCACAACACTATTCCTCCCACACCATGCCAAGCACCCTGTAGGGTACAGGGAGGGTGGGTGGGAAAACACCCACAACACTATTTCTCCCACACCATGCCAAGCACCCTGTAGGGTACAGGGAGGGAGGGTGGGGAAACACCCACAACACTATTTCTCCCACACCATGCCAAGCACCCTATAGGGTAAAGGGAGGGAGGGTGGGGGAAACACCCACAACACTATTTCTCTCACACCATGCCAAGCACCCTGTAGGGTACAGGGAGGGAGGGTGGGGGAAACACCCACAACACTATTGCTCCCACACCATGCCTAGCACCCTGTAGGGTACAGGGAGGGAGGGTGGGGGAAACACCCACAACACTATGTCTCTCACACCATGCCAAGCACCCTGTAGGGTACAGGGAGGGAGGGTGGGGGAAACACCCACAACACTATGTCTCTCACACCATGCCAAGCACCCTGTAGGGTACAGGGAGGGAGGGTGGGGAAAACACCCACAGCACTATGTCTCTCACACCATGCCAAGCACCCTGTAGGGTACAGGGAGGGAGGGTGGGGAAAACACCCACAACACTATGTCTCCCACACCATGCCAAGCACCCTGTAGGGTACAGGGTGGGAGGGTGGGGGAAACACCCACAGCACTATGTCTCCCACACCATGCCAAGCACCCTGTAGGGTACAATGAGGGAGGGTGGGGAAAAACACACAACACTATGTCTCCCACACCATGCCAAGCACCCTGTAGGGTACAGGGAGGGAGGGTGGGGAAAACACCCACAACACTATGTCTCTCACACCATGCCAAGCACCCTGTAGGGTACAGGGAGGGAGGGTGGGGGAAACACCCACAACACTATGTCTCTCACACCATGCCAAGCACCCTGTAGGGTACAGGGAGGGAGGGTGGGGAAAACATCCACAACACTATGTCTCTCACACCATGCCAAGCACCCTGTAGGGTACAGGGAGGGAGGGTGGGGGAAACACCCACAACACTATGTCTCTCACACCATGCCAAGCACCCTGTAGGGTACAGGGAGGGAGGGTGGGGGAAACACCCACAACACTATGTCTCTCACACCATGCCAAGCACCCTGTAGGGTACAGGGAGGGAGGGTGGGGAAAACACCCACAACACTATGTCTCTCACACCATGCCAAGCACCCTGTAGGGTACAAGGAGGGAGGGTGGGAGAAACACCCACAACACTATGTCTCCCACACCATGCCAAGCACCCTGTAGGGTACAGGGAGGGAGGGTGGGGGAAACACCCACAACACTATGTCTCCCACACCATGCCAAGCACCCTGTAGGGTACAGGGCGGGAGGGTGGGGAAAACACCCACAACACTATGTCTCCCACACCATGCCAAGCACCCTGTAGGGTACAGGGAGGGAGGGTGGGGGAAACACCCACAACACTATGTCTCTCACACCATGCCAAGCACCCTGTAGGGTACAGGGAGGGAGGGAGGGGAAACACCCACAGCACTATGTCTCTCACACCATGCTAAGCACCCTGTAGGGTACAGGGAGGGAGGGTGGGGGAAACACCCACAACACTATGTCTCTCACACCATGCCAAGCACCCTGTAGGGTACAGGGAGGGAGGGTGGGGGAAACACCCACAACACTATGTCTCTCACACCATGCCAAGCACCCTGTAGGGTACAGGGAGGGAGGGAGGGGGAAACACCCACAACACTATGTCTCCCACACCATGCCAAGCACCCTGTAGGGTACAGGGAGGGAGGGTGGGGAAACACCCACAACACTATTTCTCCCACACCATGCCAAGCACCCTGTAGTGTACAGGGAGGGAGGGTGGGGGAAACACCCACAACACTATTTCTCCCACACCATGCCTAGCACCCTGTAGGGTACAGGGAGGGAGGGTGGGGAAAACACCCACAACACTATGTCTCCCACACCATGCCAAGCACCCTGTAGGGTACAGGGAGGGAGGGTGGGGGAAACACCCACAACACTATGTCTCTCACACCATGCCAAGCACCCTGTAGGGTACAGGGAGGGAGGGTGGGGGAAACACCCACAACACTATGTCTCTCACACCATGCCAAGCACCCTGTAGGGTACAGGGAGGGAGGGTGGGGAAAACACCCACAACACTATGTCTCTCACACCATGCCAAGCACCCTGTAGGGTACAGGGAGGGAGGGTGGGGGAAACACCCACAACACTATGTCTCTCACACCATGCCAAGCACCCTGTAGGGTACAGGGAGGGAGGGTGGGGAAAACACCCACAACACTATGTCTCTCACACCATGCCAAGCACCCTGTAGGGTACAGGGAGGGAGGGTGGGGAAAACACCCACAACACTATGTCTCTCACACCATGCCAAGCACCCTGTAGGGTACAGGGAGGGAGGGTGGGGAAAACACCCACAACACTATGTCTCTCACACCATGCCAAGCACCCTGTAGGGTACAGGGAGGGAGGGTGGGGGAAACACCCACAACACTATGTCTCCCACACCATGCCAAGCACCCTGTATGGTACAGGGAGGGAGGGTGGGGAAAACACCCACAACACTATTTCTCTCACACCATGCCAAGCACCCTGTGGGGTACAGGGAGGGAGGGTGGGGAAACACCCACAACACTATTTCTCCCACACCATGCCAAGCACCCTGTAGGGTACAGGGCGGGAGGGTGTGGAAAACACCCACAACACTATTTCTCTCACACCATGCCAAGCACCCTGTAGGGTACAGGGAGGGAGGGTGGGGGAAACACCCACAACACTATTTCTCCCACACCATGCCAAGCACCCTGTAGGGTACAGGGAGGGAGGGTGGGAAAACACCCACAGCACTATGTCTCTCACACCATGCCAAGCACCCTGTAGGGTACAGGGAGGGAGGGTGGGGGAAACACCCACAACACTATTTCTCTCACACCATGCCAAGCACCCTGTAGGGTACAGGGAGGGAGGGTGGGAAAACACCCACAGCACTATGTCTCTCACACCATGCCAAGCACCCTGTAGGGTACAGGGAGGGAGGGTGGGGGAAACACCCACAACACTATATCTCTAACACCATGCCAAGCACCCTGTAGGGTACAGGGAGGGAGGGTGGGGGAAACACCCACAACACTATGTCTCTCACACCATGCCAAGCACCCTGTAGGGTACAGGGAGGGAGGGTGGGGAAAACACCCACAACACTATGTCTCTCACACCATGCCAAGCACCCTGTAGGGTAAAGGGAGGGAGGGTGGGGAAACACCCACAACCCTATGTCTCCCACACCATGCCAAGCACCCTGTAGGGTACAGGGAGGGACGGTGGGGAAACACCCACAACACTATTTCTCCCACACCATGCCAAGCACCCTGTAGGGTAAAGGGAGGGAGGGTGGGGGAAACACCCACAACACTATTTCTCTCACACCATGCCAAGCACCCTGTAGGGTACAGGGAGGGAGGGTGGGGGAAACACCCACAACACTATTTCTCCCACACCATGCCTAGCACCCTGTAGGGTACAGGGAGGGAGGGTGGGGAAAACACCCACAACACTATGTCTCCCACACCATGCCAAGCACCCTGTAGGGTTCAGGGTGGGAGGGTGGGGGAAACACCCACAGCACTATGTCTCCCACACCATGCCAAGCACCCTGTAGGGTACAGGGAGGGAGGGTGGGGAAAACACCCACAACACTATGTCTCCCACACCATGCCAAGCACCCTGCAGGGTACAGGGAGGGAGGGTGGGAAAAACACCCACAACACTATGTCTCTCACTCCATGCCAAGCACCCTGTAGGGTACAGGGAGGGAGGGTGGGGAAAACACCCACAACACTATTTCTCTCACACCATGCCAAGCACCCTGTAGGGTACAGGGAGGGAGGGTGGGAAAACACCCACAGCACTATGTCTCTCACACCATGCCAAGCACCCTGTAGGGTACAGGGAGGGAGGGTGGGGAAAACACCCACAACACTATGTCTCTCACACCATGCCAAGCACCCTGTATGGTACAGGGAGGGAGGGAGGGGGAAACACCCACAACACTATGTCTCCCACACCATGCCAAGCACCCTGTAGGGTACAGGGAGGGAGGGTGGGGAAAACACCCACAACACTATGTCTCTCACACCATGCCAAGCACCCTGTATGGTACAGGGAGGGAGGGAGGGGGAAACACCCACAACACTATGTCTCCCACACCATGCCAAGCACCCTGTAGGGTACAGGGAGGGAGGGTGGGGGAAACACCCACAACACTATTTCTCTCACACCATGCCAAGCACCCTGTAGGGTACAGGGAGGGAGGGTGGGAAAACACCCACAGCACTATGTCTCTCACACCATGCCAAGCACCCTGTAGGGTACAGGGAGGGAGGGTGGGGGAAACACCCACAACACTATGTCTCTCACACCATGCCAAGCACCCTGTAGGGTACAGGGAGGGAGGGTGGGGGAAACACCCACAACACTATGTCTCTCACACCATGCCAAGCATCCTGTAGGGTACAGGGAGGGAGGGTGGGGAAAACACCCACAACACTATGTCTCTCACACCATGCCAAGCACCCTGTAGGGTACAGGCAGGGGGGTGGGGAAAACACCCACAACACTATGTCTCTCACACCATGCCAAGCACCCTGTAGGGTACAGGGAGGGAGGGTGGGGAAACACCCACAACACTATGTCTCCCACACCATGCCAAGCACCCTGTAGGGTACAGGGAGGGACGGTGGGGAAACACCCACAACACTATTTCTCCCACACCATGCCAAGCACCCTGTAGGGTAAAGGGAGGGAGGGTGGGGGAAACACCCACAACACTATTTCTCTCACACCATGCCAAGCACCCTGTAGGGTACAGGGAGGGAGGGTGGGGGAAACACCCACAACACTATTTCTCCCACACCATGCCTAGCACCCTGTAGGGTACAGGGAGGGAGGGTGGGGAAAACACCCACAACACTATGTCTCCCACACCATGCCAAGCACCCTGTAGGGTTCAGGGTGGGAGGGTGGGGGAAACACCCACAGCACTATGTCTCCCACACCATGCCAAGCACCCTGTAGGGTACAGGGAGGGAGGGTGGGGAAAACACCCACAACACTATGTCTCCCACACCATGCCAAGCACCCTGCAGGGTACAGGGAGGGAGGGTGGGAAAAACACCCACAACACTATGTCTCTCACTCCATGCCAAGCACCCTGTAGGGTACAGGGAGGGAGGGTGGGGGAAACACCTACAACACTATGTCTCCCACACCCTGCCAAGCACCCTGTATGGTACAGGGAGGGAGGGAGGGAGGGTGGGAGGGTGGGGAAAACACCCACAACACTATGTCTCTCACACCATGCCAAGCACCCTGTAGGGTACAGGGAGGGAGGGTGGGGGAAACACCCACAACACTATTTCTCTCACACCATGCCAAGCACCCTGTAGGGTACAGGGAGGGAGGGTGGGAAAACACCCACAGCACTATGTCTCTCACACCATGCCAAGCACCCTGTAGGGTACAGGGAGGGAGGGTGGGGGAAACACCCACAACACTATGTCTCTCACACCATGCCAGGCACCCTGTAGGGTACAGGGAGGGAGGGTGGGGGAAACACCCACAACACTATGTCTCTCACACCATGCCAAGCATCCTGTAGGGTACAGGGAGGGAGGGTGGGAAAACACCCACAACACTATGTCTCTCACACCATGCCAAGCACCCTGTAGGGTACAGGCAGGGGGGTGGGGAAAACACCCACAACACTATGTCTCTCACACCATGCCAAGCACCCTGTAGGGTACAGGGAGGGAGGGTGGGGAAAACACCCACAACACTATGTCTCTCACACCATGCCAAGCACCCTGTAGGGTACAGGGAGGGAGGGTGGGAGAAACACCCACAACACTATGTCTTCCACACCATGCCAAGCACCATGTAGGGTACAGGGAGGGAGGGTGGGGGAAACACCCACAACACTATGTCTCCCACACCCTGCCAAGCACCCTGTATGGTACAGGGAGGGAGGGTGGGGAAAACACCCACAACACTATTTCTCTCACACCATGCCAAGCACCCTGTGGGGTACAGGGAGGGAGGGTGGGGGAAACACCCACAACACTATTTCTCTCACACCATGCCAAGCACCCTGTAGGGTACAGGGAGGGAGGGTGGGAAAACACCCACAGCACTATGTCTCTCACACCATGCCAAGCACCCTGTACGGTACAGGGAGGGAGGGTGGGGAAAACACCCACAACACTATGTCTCCCACACCATGCCAAGCACCCTGTAGGGTACAGGGAGGGAGGGTGGGGAAACACCCACAACACTATGTCTCTCACACCATGCCAAGCACCCTGTAGGGTACAGGGAGGGAGGGTGGGGAAAACACCCACAACACTATGTCTCTCACACCATGCCAAGCACCCTGTAGGGTACAGGGAGGGAGGGAGGGGGAAACACCCACAACACTATGTCTCTCACACCATGCCAAGCACCCTTTAGGGTACAGGGAGGGAGGGTGGGGGTAACACCCACAACACTATTTCTCTCACACCATGTCAAGCACCCTGTGGGGTACAGGGAGGGAGGGTGGGGAAACACCCACAACACTATGTCTCCCACACCATGCCAAGCACCCTGTAGGGTACAGGGAGGGAGGGTGGGGAAACACCCACAACACTATGTCTCCCACACCATGCCAAGCACCCTGTAGGGTACAGGGAGGGAGGGTGGGGGAAACACCCACAACACTATGTCTCCCACACCATGCCAAGCACCCTGTAGGGTACAGGGAGGGAGGGTGGGGGAAACACCCACAACACTATGTCTCTCACACCATGCCAAGCACCATGTAGGGTACAGGGAGGGAGGGTGGGGGAAACACCCACAGCACTATGTCTCTCACACCATGCCAAGCACCCTGTAGGGTACAGGGAGGGAGGGTGGGGGAAACACCCACAACACTATTTCTCTCACACCATGCCAAGCACCCTGTAGGGTACAGGGAGGGTGGGTGGGAAAACACCCACAGCACTATGTCTCTCACACCATGCCATCAAGACTGGTTTAAACAGAACAAACACACAAACACACACATTGTTAAAACTTGATCTAAGGACTAAGTCCGGTCGAGAATAAAAGCTGGTTCTTGTATGACTATGTACGTAGGTGTTAGTTGGAGTGCCTTGGAGAATGATGAGCATATGAGCTTGCGGTGATCATCCTTTTAGAGGATGAAAGTCGCTTGTTCATTTCAATGCTTGTTATTCTCTCAGGTGCCAGGAGAAAAGGTTCCGTACAACTCTCGCTTACTCTATTACACATGTCGTATGCATTAAGAGCGATTACTTTTCTTTGGTTATTTGATATCTTAACATCGCTCTGCCTCATTCTGTTTGAAATTTTAATTTCTGTTTGCAAATTCCAGAGTAGCGTTAAGCTAAAAAGTGATGATCTTTCATAGAGACCTCATTTAAACTCGGAGAAAGGACTGTGCTCTTACTCTTAGTTATTTGCAATTCGAAACCTTCATCGAGCTTCGACAGATTGACTGTGCAGAGTTTTGCCCCTTGCCACGGTCGGCGGAAAGCACATTTTCAAAATAAATGTGGCATGTTTCTCGTGTGGTATCTTCACTCATCGGGGAGTCTGGTACTAAATATGAACGGTAAGAATGCTCTGAACCCTACACGTATTATATCCCCATCGTTTTATCGTTCACATTTGCCCAACATGTTAATTTGCTGAGCGGGATTTATGTCTTCTGCTACTGCACTGAGTCTCATTTCAAAACTGAACAAAAATTGCTCGTCACGTTGCACTGAGTCTGCACGCATGAGGCAGGCTGGTAATAAGTCTTATATATGGTAAGAACGTTCTAAACCCTTCGATTCCGATTGTTCTTGCCTTGAAATAATAATTCGGAAAACATTCATTTACTGAACAGATGCAGTCGCATATCAGTGTAGTCTGCTACGTGCTGATCTAGCTGCTACCGTCTCTGCTGCTACACTTGTAGGAATCTTCGCAAGTCGAAACTGAAAAATTAGACACAGCGGGTTCTATTTGTAGATCAGTGGCAACTGTGGCACAGGCACATGCAATCTGTCAGAAAAAACCCATCTTCTGCTTTAATTGAGAAGCAGGAAATTTATGGTCTTAATCATTGGTATTGTGGAGAATATAAGCTACATGTCATTAATTAATTCTGAGGATGAGAGTACACTCTCGCTTAAGCAAAGGGCGGAAGAATACGCTCTGTGGAAAAGTTAGCGCACTCCAAGAGTGCGCTAACAGTTTTAGCGCATCGCCATTAGCCAATCAACTGGTTCACATCAGTCATGTGACACCAGTACTTACTGACAATTTAAGTTATTGAGACATCCCAGTGCACTAAGGGATTTATAGAGCAAATCGAGAAAATTCATTATTGAACGAAGCGCATAGCGCTGAGTTCAATAATTATTTTCGAGATTTGCTCTATAAATCCCTTAGTGCACTGGGATTGTTTCAATAACGATATTGTCAGTACCGCCATAGAAAAAAGAAGATTCCAAACGCACATTTTGCTACGCGCATTTGAATAGGCATAACTGTGTGGTCAGGTCGTGTACAGTAAGATCTACTTTTGTGTGGGCCGGTGTCTCAAGTGTGTCGTGCTTTCGTCTCACGCATTTTGATTTCTGTTGGTAAATTCCAGTGTAGCGTTAAGCTGAACAGTGATGATCTTTCAGAGATACCTCATTTGAACTCGGAGAAAGGACTGTGCTCTTCATTATTTGCAATTCGAAACCTTCAGTCGAGCTTCGATGGATTGACTGTGCGGAGTGACTCCCCTTGAATGAGGGCCTCAAAGGGGGAGTTATCATCACGATCACGGGAAGGGAAATTTTAGCTTTCACGATCACAGTTACCTTGATTTTTGTTTTCACGATCACAAACACCTTGACGAATAGAGGATCATAGAGTGATACAGCTGTGAAAAATGTACCTTGAAAATAAAATGCTTTGCAATAATGCCCATCACGATCACGAAAACAAATGACGATCACGATCACGAGACTTGATTTTTTTGTCATCACGGATCACGGGCAAAGTCCAATCACGATCACAGAAATGGAAATTTCGGCAATCACGGTCACAGAAAGGTCAAAAAACGCCAATCACGATCACGATTTTAAACCCTTTGGGGCCCTCAAATATGTATGCATCACATTTTCTTGTTTTTGTTCGATGAGAAGATCATCGAAGCACAGCACAAAACTAAAGAAACATGAACAACTGAGTAAAGAAATTATAGTCAGATTTGACGTAAAGAAGACTGTTTGGTTGTTAGTTTGCTTTTTTAAGCCTGAGGGTCAGTTACAGGGTATTTTCAGCAAGCTTCCATATTATGGGACACACAAATAATTTAAAGTTTTGCTGTTGTGTTTTGTTTGCACTAGAAAGACGGGGCAAACACTGCCAAAGTGTAACATTTACAGTTTTAGCTGAAATATATATCAATGTTTGAGTGTTTACAGCTGTGTCTGCGAATAGAAACTAGTCTGTGTTGCGTCAGATGTAGAGCGGACACTGCCAGAAGTGTAAACAAGTAAACACCCTAACCGATTATCCAGAGAGGGTAAATATGGCGAATGAGCCCCGTTAGTTTGTCAGAACAGAAGGTGCTCAATATTTGAAGCCGGTCCATATGCAGGGCATTTCTCCTATCATACTTACACGTTTCGTAGACGACAGCACCGGACAACTGGAATCACCAAAGCGTTGACGGATCGCTTGAACGCTGTCAAGTCAGGCTGTGGTAAAAGGGTGTGCCAGCGGCTTTTAAACCATGCAGTCGGAGACACGCCACTAAACAGGCGTGGTGCTTATCGGGTAGCCACGGGCGATAGCCAATGACCGTATGCCAGAACTGTTTTCATTCGATTTGTGTATATTTATAACTCTTTGCGTCATGTTTGTTTAAGTGCTCGGTACAGAAACTTCAACTGGGACAACTACCGATGAATAGACCATGAGACAAACCAGAAATCTCTAATCCGTGTGCTGTGGCGCGTACACTAGAATTATTTTTGTTCTAATCGTAGCCCAACATGAAGCGTACAGAAACCACTGGAGTTTTCAAAAACAAGCCTCAACAGTGACGTCAAACACTGTCATTTTCGGACACTGACATTGTTTACACCTACTTCATTCAGAACAACATGAAATCAGAACAGCTGACGACGGCCAAATCAGACAAACTTCACTGGCAATGCAATAAACTTGGCCAAACAAAATATTGCAACAGATGTCGCACCCAAGTAAAGCATTAATTTCAGTGTAATTTCGTTAACATTGTATATGCCCGTTAAGGGCGTTCACTTGACTGTCAGGATTACCTTTTGGATGAAAGATTTAATTTACAGGGATCACGTGACCGCCGCTCAAAAAAGGGTACCCTCAAAATCGACAAGACAAAAACGGAAGGGCCCACTTAAAACTCGAAAAAAATGAAAATAGGCAAAACCTTGAGAGAGAGAGAGAGAGAGAGAGAGAGAGAGAGAGAGAGAGAGAGAGAGAGAGAGAGAGAGAGAGAGAGAGAGAGAGAGAGAGAGAGAGAGAGAGAGAGAGAGAGAGAGAGAGAGAGAGAGAGAGAGAGAGAGAGAGAGAGAGAGAGAGAGAGAGAGAGAGAGAGAGAGAGAGAGAGAGAGAGAGAGAGAGAGAGAGAGAACTCGAACTCGAACTCGAACTCGAACTCGAAAACTTATTACCGAGGGATGATAGCATTAGGTCCATATGGTCCTTTCTTACAGCTAGTCCCTACTATAATACACACATGAAACAAAGAACAAGTATGAAGAATAACAAGTCGCGTAAGGCGAAAATACAATATTTAGTCAAGTAGCTGTCGAACTCACAGAATGAAACTGAACGCAATGCCATTTTTCAGTTTGGTTTACCTTGCTTCAAGGTCAAGGTCACAGGAGCTCTTCAAAGTTGGATTGTATACATATTTTGAAGTGACCTTGACCCTGAACTATGGAAGATAACTGTTTCAAACTTAAAAATTATGTGGGGCACATGTTATGCTTTCATCATGAGACACATTTGGTCACATATGATCAAGGTCAAGGTCACTTTGACCCTTATGAAATGTGACCAAAATAAGGTAGTGAACCACTAAAAGTGACCATATCTCATGGTAGAAAGAGCCAATAAGCACCATTGTACTTCCTATGTCTTGAATTAACAGCTTTGTGTTGCATGACCTTGACCTTGGGTCAAGGTCACATGTATTTTGGTAGGAAAAATGTGTAAAGCAGTTCTTAGTGTATGATGTCATTGCTAAGTTTAGTTATTTGACCTTGACCCTGAAGGTCAAGGTCATGTAAAGGTCAAGGTCAAGCATGTGAGTCGTATGGGCTTTGCCCTTCTTGTTATGGGTTGCATTGTTTGTGGGTCAACCTGTTTTTTTGGTTTTTTTTTTTATAAACGGCCTCATCATAAAGATTTGCCTTCAAACGCATCTGCCTACTTTTTATGACGAGTATTATAGTTGGCTCAGTGGCTAAAGAAACATTCTACAGGATGAATAAACAAACAAACAAATCTCATGATTCTCTATGTGTTTTAATGTGTGTGTGTGTGTGTGTGTGTGTGTGTGTGTGTGTGTGTGTGTGTGTGTGTGTGTGTGTGTGTGTGTGTGTGTTTTGGGGAGTTTGTTTTGGTTTTTAGTGAGAGGATGGCTGGTGGTTTGGATGGGGTGAAAACCCGAGTCACTGTGATTGTGGATAATTAAATTGTTGTTGTTGTTGCTGATGTCAGTTTCAAGGCACTGTTCTTCTTGCAAACGCCAAGTTTGGCTTACTATTTTATAACTGCAAGGGCTCTTACATGAGGTTAGGCCATCTATACACTTTGATACATACCAAACATTTACATTCTGACTGGGTCGTGTGCAAAGTTGGAATGTTTAAATGAATACATTTTGCGGATTGATGCCAGTAGAAGTTAAACAAACATTCCAACACTTCAAAGTAAACACACGGGTTTTTGACAGCTGGTATATGTTAAAGTGGAGGGATGGTCTTATTCCACGTGAAGCCTGCATGCCACATCTGAGTCGGTGAGCGAAATCGTTTACACTAAGTATGCAATCATTCTTCATCATTATCATTGAAACGTTCATACACAATGACACAACAAATGTTGTCGGAAACTCGAAAGAACACAAAAGAATAAAGCATGATCAATGCAGCAAAACGCGCTACTTGTACAGAGTGGGTTACAATTTCATTCCTTGTTTAATTTAGCCTTCACATTTCCCTTATCATATCTTATATTTTAACATCGTTCTGTTCTTGTCAGCTTGAAATGTGCAGTTTTTACTCACGAAACAGGCCAGTCTTCTGAAGTCAGTGCAACATCAAAGCTAAAATTTCACACATGAGATGCATTTTGATGATCAGCTCTACCATACCGAAGCAATGCATTTAAACTGGCGCAGATTAATTTTCAAATGATGTTCAAGAAACAGCTAGCTTCCTTATAGACAGAGTGTCTAAGTTACAAAATATAGTCATCTCAGTATCCAACTTCATTACCTCTGTTTCTTTGCTTGCTTAGAAGAACTTCTCAGAGTGTTTGCGGCATTCATCAAACAAGATCATACACATTAAAATATTGTCACTTCCTACTCATTGAATAATGTATTCATTGTATCTAATTATTCATGTTAAAGACCAGCACAAAATTGCAATCATTTAAATATGTCACTGACATAAAGTATTCTACCCGATCTGGAAAAAAAGAAGAAAATCATAAGTGCATGATTCAAGTCACTGAGGATGTCTTGTAATTCGGTAGTGTTTCCATTTAATCTTTTCTCTTTACATCTCACAATTCTTTTACTAGTTTATTTTGTAAGTAGAACACCAGACCAAAACGTTGTTGGCTCCTTTTGTACCTATATGACATCACACATGTTTAAGGATTTGCTTGCTAACTTGCTAGTTTCTTAACCTTTGTTTAATCATAATGATCGCTCCAAATTAAATTCCTTCCTTTGTCTGGCACTCTTGTTCTCAACTCTCTCGATCCCTCCCTCTTAGCGGTTTAGAGAGAGAGAGAGAGAGAGTGTGTGTGTGTGTGTGTGTGTGTGTGTGTGTGTGTGAGTGTGTGAGTTTGTGTGTGTGTATGCGTGTGTGAGTGTGTGTTTGTACGTGCGTGTGCGTGTGTACGGTGTGTGTGTGTGTGTGTGTGTGTGAGAGAGATAGAGACTGAGAGAGAGAAAGAGAGAGAGAGAGTTGATCTATTATGTCTTGATTCCCTCATTTAATTTTCTTTTGTTGTATAGCGTAGAACTTAGAAAGCTTCATGACATACCTGTTGTGCAGTTTTATGGTCGTTTAACTCTCCATCGGTGAACCATGCAATTATTTCTTTTCAACGATTGACTCGGTCTCTACTGACAACTCTAAACTCCACAAAACACGACTTTTTCAGTTCAGAAATGTCAGTCTCGCTCCCATAAATTGAAACACAAACTTAAATACATCCATACATCATTGTCTGTTGCAAAGTTCCAGCTTTGCTTTAAAATGCACAATCATTAGGAGGGACACGGACCTTTTCCCAGGACATACCGACTGAGCCATCACTCAAATCTTCGAAGACACTGACTCAGCCTATATGCTGCGTACATCTCCCCGGCCGGGCAGTTTTAGCTGTCGTAATGTGCGGAAGAACTGAGAGAAACGTTTGCGTTCCGCTTATGTTTGTCTTGTTTGCTTGCCAAAATAATATTGCATCGATCAACCACTTTCGCACTGTTACCATGCTCCCATGCTGGTTTGTTTACCACTTTCGAAGGTGAAGAGTTCACCGCGCCTGCGCAATGACGGAGATTTCCCTATGACGTCACCTGACGTAAAAACTAGATTTGATGACGTTACCCGTACACGTTCCTGTACACGTGCTGAAAGTGGCACATCTAGATCTGTTGCAGACGAACGCTTCGCGCCAAACACTTTTCACACAGTAATTTTAACTACACACCCCTAAATGTACTCGCTAAAACAAGCAGATTTTTTGTTTATTTCTCTTGATATTTCATGCTCCTTCACGCCGCACCAGAACACGCAATCTACTCATTTTAATTTCTAGTTGCGTTCTTTGTGCTAATCCGTTCCATGATTTTCCGGAAACAGCGCAAAAGGATCGATCATTTTGATCGATCCTTTTGATCGTTCATTTCGATCGATCATTTGACCCTTTTCGCGTTCCATAGAGAGGGAGACAAGGATCGTCAGGAGAATCATATAGAGAAGAAAAATGTTTGAAATAAAACGTCATAAGGTGACGTCGTAATGTCTCTCCGTATCGAATGACGTCTTTTGTTTGTTCAAAACTTAAATGACGTCATTTGTGTGTTCTAAACTTTAAATGACGTCTTTTTTTGTATGAGTCCTCCCACAAGAATTTTGAAACTATCATTATACGAACCCCTTGGACTTACTTTGTTTTTCCAAAACATTCATGCACACTTAAAAAGTTGTTGTTGGTTGTGGACTTACTTGTTCATATCTGCTTATTTAAGTACTCTAAAAAGGAGAAATTAACACAAAAGATGTGCATTGATTTCTTTTTTTTATGAACGAAAAATATCATTTTTGAAAAAAATGGACTTACTCGGTTTTGTCAGCACACGGCAGAGTTACCAACTCTGTTGTTTGATGGCATCTGACTTGCACAAAATTTTAAAAAATCCGGAATCAGGGAATCTTTCTTGCGGGAAAGTTCCGCAGCGGGTTGCGGCAACAGCGGGTTGCGGCAATAACGGGCCGCGGAAACAACGGGCCGCGGCAATAACGGGCCGCGGCAACAACGGGCCGCGGCAATAGCGAGTTGTAACCGGCCAGTACAGCACCTGCTGTTCATATGTAGCAAGCAATAATGCCAATGGCATTATAGATTCTCTATCCCTCTTATTAATATAAAAGAATAACATTTAATATTGCTATTTCATATGTTACGTGGGTTTCCATTGGTCAATTGGGCAAAACTGAGCTCAGTGCAAAAGTGATATCGACGACATTTCTGTCGATATCACTTTTGATATCGACGACCTCTTTATTGCAGTCCCCACTTCAAAAACAAAAACACCTAAATTTAAAAACAAACAAATATATATATGAAAATGTAATGATCCCAGAATTTAGTTGAGCAAGTGACTAAAGACTTTTTGAAAGAAAAGACATTTTGAAATACTGAAAAGTACAAGAAAAGAGTGAACAAAAAGAAATAATAATCAGAGGGAGGGATATGGAACAGCCAAAACTGAGACAAATACTCATCACCGACTTCTTTTCTTTTCTTTCTTTACAGTAAATACAAAATGTCCAGAGAATTAGCAATATATCTAACATTGACTGACTGTGTGATGATATCTTCTGCTATTGGTCTGTTTCGACAGTGATATCAAAATCGAGACATCCGGTCTCGACAGATATCACTGTCTCAACAGACCATAGCAGAAGATATCATCACACAGTCCGTCAATATTGGGTAATGCAGAACATAGAATCAAACACGAAGGTACCGGAAGGTTCCAGAATCAAAGGGAGGTTGCTCAATTATCTGGAACTTTCTCCAGAAGGGGAGGTAACTTATTCCATAAAAAAACCAATGCTTGCAGGAATTGAATTGATGGTGACAGTCTGAGTGGGACCATATGTCTTCAAATGCTTATTATAACATTAAGTATTTTAAATGTCCTAACGTTTTCAATCCACATATTTGCAAAGGAGGTAAGTCCTTTCCGCAAAAAGTTTGATTTAAAGTTTTGTTTTCATATTTGTCTTTCATTTGTGGTTCTTTGATATCCTGCATCCCCGGGCGAAGCCGGACCCTGACTGCTAGTATGTATACATTATATTCACTGCTTTTAACAACCAGCTAACCAGGAAATGATGAAGGGGAATGGGGGGGGGGGGGTGGTATTGTTCCTTGGCTATTCAACCTCTGGTCCTATTGCTGCAAAGCATACGTCGTTACTGGTGTTGGCGTCAATCACTGTCACATTAAACCAAATTTATGCAACACAGTGAGAAGCCAATGGAGTGAACACTGTTGAGCAATTACGACGGCGCCAGACGAAATCAATAATGTCTCAAAGACCCGACAATGGGTCCCTTCATGATAATATTATCTGCATGACTTTACACGCTTCGTTTTTTTTTCAGCATGCACGGTAGGGCTGATTGCAGTTATACATAACACAATAGAAAAACGTCACCACTGCCTTACATTGAGAAATGACCAGCCAGCGTACTTTGATTGAATTAGCCCACCATCCTGGTTTCTCAGAATCCCAAGGGAGCCAGGCAACACGTCAAGAGCTTTACAGGAAATCGACAGTCGACCAGGCTTGCACGCTTCCTGAATGTTTGTTTGGTGGTGAAAATGGGTCGTCTCTATGGTTCCCTCATAACAATCGTTGCCGGCTATGGACAACGTTTGTGAGGTCGGATGTTAAACCATGTGTACCACGAAGGAATAGAAAAAACCATAATGTATCATTGACATGACTGTTTGGTTACACAAATGATATTCACGTTCCTGTCGCTGCGGTATAGTATGTTCACGTTCGGGCGAGGGGGCAGGTAGACATGTCGTCAGTCGTCTGTCGTCTGCTGCATCCCCTCCTTGTTAATTACAAACTCATTACACTATAATACATAATGCAACCGAACAC
Source organism: Littorina saxatilis (assembly GCF_037325665.1). Taxonomy (NCBI): domain Eukaryota; kingdom Metazoa; phylum Mollusca; class Gastropoda; order Littorinimorpha; family Littorinidae; genus Littorina; species Littorina saxatilis. The sequence goes on along the minus strand of NC_090252.1, from coordinate 2,132,288 downwards.
CCACCGACACACACACATACACACACACATACACACACAAACACACTAACTGTCACGATCGGGTGACAGAGACCAAGAAAGTGTCACTCAGTGGAGTGCCTGTTCTTGGTCGTGTATGATAGAAAGCGCCTGTGCGTGATATTGGGTTACAGCAGAGTTTGCTGACGGTGCTCAACGAGCACGGATGTTTTGTATCGCACGAGTTTTACAGTGGAGGTTTCTGCTGTCATAGCTAGGGCTGACGGTTTTTCGCTGACAGCGCACACGGGATTTTCACGGATTGAGTTTCTCGTGTCTTTTTCTGCTTGGGAGGCAGAATTGTGTATAGCTGGACTGGTTTTGTGACAAGGTCAGTCACGTGTATTTGGCTAGGTGGTCTGTCAGAGACTCAAGGACGGCACACTTGACACCCAGCGGCAGAAGGGGAAGGATCGTATACACAGTTTCTAGAGTATGATGGTTTTTCACCGAGTATTATATTCGGCACTCTAGGGGAACTTCCACTAGCTATTCCTTTTCTCTGCCACGTATTTTGCTGAGGACAAGTCGTCAACATTCCTTCGTCGGCGATGGCTTTCGCATAAGGATTCGACAAGGGGTTCTGGAGGTTTTTGGTCACTGTTGACGAACAGAGACTGTTCCAGGGAGGAGGCGGACTTTGCTTCCATTGAGAGTACAATCATAGGCTTTTGAGGTAATAAATCATTATTTAACGCTGTTGATGAGTCTGTGTTGTGGAATGAAATACTCTCTGTTGTTCTTTCCAGGTTAGCGCATAATTTACTCTCTGTGACGCTAAAATACTAATCTGTATATGGTTTTTGCAGATAGGGAGAGAAGGACGGAAAATGACTGTTTTGTTGTTGTAAAAAGTCCATTTTGTGCAGGCCCACGTGCTCGATGAGATATTTAAAGATGACATGTTTTAAGGTGGTGGGTGAGGGGTAGCTGACATGTTTAGTGCACCGATGCTTTCTGTTTGCAGCCTTCGCTTCGTTTCGTTCGCCTCGCTTCGTTACATTCCTGTAACATCTGCACGGCTGACTCTGGCGGGAACTGTTGAAGCTGCGCTAACCAGCGGACCGGCTAACCAGCGAACCGGCTAACCAGCGGACCGGCTAACCAGCGAACCGACTAACCAGCATACCGGCTAAGCAGCAGCAGCAGAGATAAAGCTAAGTGCACCATGTCGTACGCACCCCGTTGACCACCGTTGTCTTTTCGTATCTATGATTTCATTGGAGTAGTGACAACGTGGGGTGTGTGACACCTGCACGAACTAGAGCTTTTCGAACAGAACATTCTCATTTGACTGTATTTACACGGGTTCAGCGTGTTACTATAATTTTCTATATACTACTGGCATTTTGTCAGTGAACACTGGTTTTTTTACGTGTTGAGAACGTAAAAGGAACATATTTTGAGTGAAGGCTCGAGGGAGGTGGAGAGTTTATACATAAACAGGCGTCTGAAACTTATACTTTTGTTGACTCTATTTAATTGTATGCCTGCGAGAGTGGATCGTGGTGTGGTTAGTTAATTAGTAGTAATTAACCGGTTCATAATCACCTTGAGTGATATATTGAAACGTGACACATGGGGGCCAAGCCGGGATTTACTCAGTTAATTTCCAACTGATAAAGACCCACCAATTAAGGATAACTAAGAGCAGATAATCTCGTCAGTGCTCGACTTATTTTCTGCTTGGTGCTACCCTTTTTTGTATAGTTTTGATCATATACCACACCTTAAGCGATTCACATCTTGCAGGAAATGTAAATTGTAATTTGTGAGTTATTGTATGCGCTAACTGTGATTACTACCCTTTCCTTTGTTTGTGAATCTTTGTTGTTGTACGTTCAGAGTTTTCCGTTGCAGAGAGCTGAGCAGGGTTAGCGGATTTGTTATTCGTTTTACTCAGTTTTCTCTACATTGTTGTTTCGCATTCTGTAACAGGTTACATTTCTACCGTCTTGTTTTACTTGGATTTTTCTCCATATTTTGACTTTGTTGGAATTTTGGGGGGGAAGGGTCCGAGGACTTCTGTCCTAACCAAGGCTGTGGGAGACACTCTGTTTCACCGCAAAAAGCAGCCGATAAAGTAGGCCACGGCTGTGGGAAACACTTTGTTTCACCGCAAAAAGCAGCCATAAAGTAGGCTACGCGTTTTGTTCTACACCGTTTGGATTTTTCTTCTGCATTTTCCGGTTGCTGGATTTTTGTATCCACCGCTTTCGTCACCGCGTGTTCTAGCTATAGCTGCGTTAGACTTACTTTGGTAATAAAGCTTTGCTAAAACTAACCATGGCTACAGGGGGATCTCCTACGAAGAGATTAACTTTTGAGACTCCTGGTAGCGAGGAACAGACAGAGCGAGACGCACGCGTTAGAGCGCGTAGTTTGCTTAAACGCAAGGAGCTGGAACGTAGGGAAGACATAGAGCGACAGACGAGAAAAGAAGAGCTTGACAGACAAGAACGACAGGCCGAACGTGACCGACAGGACAAGAAAGAGAAAGACGAACGAGACAGACAGGAAAGGAAAGACGAACGAGACAGACAGGAAAGAGAACGGAAAGACGATCTTGACAGACAAGAAAGGGAACGACAGGCCGAACGACAGGCCGAACGTGACAGACAGGACAAACAGGCCGAACGCGATCACCAGCTAGAACTAGCTAGGCTACAGGCCGAGAAAGGTACGCTTACTCAGGCTAGCGCGCCGACATTTGTTGCCGACCGTACGAGACTGCCGACGTTCGACGATGACAAGGACGAGCTCGACGACTTTTTACGCCGGTTTGAGCGCATTGCATCGGACCAGAAGTGGGAAGAGGCCACGTGGGCTAGCCGCCTTAGCACCTGCTTGAAAGGACGCGCATTGCAGCTCTACAACGCTTTGGAGGACGACGAGGCGAGAGACTATCAGGCACTAAAGAAGGCGTTACTCCAGCGCTTCAACCTGACTGCTGAAGCCTACAGACGACGTCTGCGTAACAGCAAGAGACTGAGCGGCGAGCTGAGTCATCAGTTTGTGGCACGCCTTAATCTCTACCTGCGGCGCTGGGTGGAGATGGCCGAGAAGAACTGGACCGTCGACGACCTTGCCGACCTCATTGTCATGGAACAACTGATGTCCAGCCTGCGACCTGAGGTGGTGACCTTCGTGCAGGAGCACCAGCCTAAGACTACTCAGGAAGCAGCCGACTGGATCAGAGTACACGAGGACGCCCAGGCGATCTCCGGCAAATCTTCAGGCTCACGGCCGGGAAAATCGGGAAATTCGGGTTCTTCAGGACCCAAGGACGGGAAGGACGATCAGGGACACAAAGGATCAAGTTCCAGAACTGACATCCAGTGTTACTACTGCAACAAGCGGGGCCACGTGAAGAAGGACTGCCACAGGAGACAGGCTGACCAGAAGGGCGTACACTTTGTTGGCAGCGAGGAGTTAAGGGACGTCACGAGCTCATGCACAATTCCACAACTCTGCGTTCCGTGCTCCAGGAAACATTTCCAGCCCCACTGCAACGTCTACGTTAACGGAGTGAAGGGCGAAGGTCTGCGGGACACAGGGGCAGACATGATAGTGGTTCGGGCGAGTCTAGTTCCAGCTATGGCCTACACAGGAGACAGCATCAGGGTGAGAATGGCCGAGGCATCTCACGCTTACGATTTGAACACGGCAGTGATCAAGGTCGTAACCCCGTTGTTCACGGGGACCATTGTGGCCGTCGTCATGGACGATCCTCCATGCGACCTGCTCATTGGAAACCGGGTTCAGTTTGTGGACGGCGTCACCAGGGAGGTTCCCGTTTACCGGTCTCCCGACGTCATTTCAGTGCTCACGCGGGCACAGGCGGAGCGAGAGGACAAACCTCTCAAACCCCTACCTGCTGCACGAGCTGCCCTGGGGAACGTGACCCCCGCGCTTCTCGCGAAGGCTCAGGATTCTGACCCGACCTTAGCTACTCCTCGGGAGCACGCGAAGTCGGGGAAGGTGAAGCTGAGCGGGAAGCATGGGAGGTCAAGGTTCCTCAGGGACAAGAAGTTGCTCTACCGTGAGTTCAGCAACAAGGAAGGTGCATTCAAACAGGTTGTCGTGCCTCGCGAGTTTCGCGAGGGTGTCATGGCAACGGCACACGACTCGATTCTGGGAGGTCATCTTGGCACCAAGAAGACCACGGATCGTGTCTGGCGCCACTTTTACTGGCCAGGCATCTGCACGGATGTCCGACGTTTCTGTGCGTCCTGCGATAAGTGCCAGAAGGTGGTTGCCAAAGGAAGGGTGAGGAAGGTCCCCTTAGAGAAGATGCCGCTCATCGACGAACCCTTTCGTCGGGTGGCAGTGGACATCATCGGGCCCATCTTGCCTGCGTCTGAGGACGGAAACAGATACATTTTGACCATGGTGGACTACGCTACTCGATACCCAGAGGCGATCCCTCTGAAATCGATTGAAGCCACGCGAGTAGCTGAGGCTCTGGTTACTATGTGGTCCCGGCTGGGAATTCCATCAGAGGTACTCACCGACAGAGGCACGCAGTTCACGGGAGGAGTGATGGCGGAGGCAGCACGACTGCTATCACTGGAGCAGCACTTCACCACTCCTTACCATGCTCAGTGCAACGGACTGGTGGAGAGGTTCAATGGCACCTTGAAGACCATGCTGAGGAAACTAGCTCAGGAGAAACCACGCACGTGGGACAGGTACATCCCAGCATTGCTTTTTGCATACCGCGAGGTTCCTCAGGAGAGCTTGGGCTTTTCCCCATTCGAGCTGTTGTACGGCAGACAGGTACGCGGTCCCATGGCTATCCTGCGTCAGGCTTGGACAGACGAAGAAGCTGACGAGGAGGTGCAGACGACAGCGACCTACATCGTAGAACTCAGGAACAGGATTGAAGAGACCTGCAAACTGGCTCAAGAGAACCTGGGAAGAGCAGCACAGCGTTACGCGCGAGGATTCGACCGCAAGGCACGACCGCGCAGCTTCAAGATCGGAGAACGGGTGTTGCTACTTCTACCTGTCAAACACAACAAGCTACAACTGCAGTGGCAAGGACCTTTTGAGGTGACAGCGAGGGTGGGCCAGAACGACTACAGGATCATGATGCACGGGAAAGCACGCCTGTACCACGCCAACCTGCTGCGCGCCTACATAGAGAGGACAGCCTACGGGGAGAAGAACAAAGACCAGAAGAACAAAGACAAGAAGACAGAGAAGGTTGCAGTCATCAGGGGTGAAACGAGGGGTTGCTCGTTCTTGAGGACGACCTTTCTGTCTGGAAACGGACCATCAACCTCTGCAATATCTTCAGGTTGCAAGGTTGGCAAACGCCAGACTTATGCGCTGGGCGTTGATTCTCCAACCGTACCAATTAACGGTACGCGTCATTCCGGGCGCCAACAATGTTGGAGCTGACTTTCTCTCTCGGGCTGTAGAGGAGAACATGACTGTGAGCGAAACCGAGGTTTCGTCTTGAAGAGGGGAGGTGTGTCACGATCGGGTGACAGAGACCAAGAAAGTGTCACTCAGTGGAGTGCCTGTTCTTGGTCGTGTATGATAGAAAGCGCCTGTGCGTGATATTGGGTTACAGCAGAGTTTGCTGACGGTGCTCAACGAGCACGGATGTTTTGTATCGCACGAGTTTTACAGTGGAGGTTTCTGCTGTCATAGCTAGGGCTGACGGTTTTTCGCTGACAGCGCACACGGGATTTTCACGGATTGAGTTTCTCGTGTCTTTTTCTGCTTGGGAGGCAGAATTGTGTATAGCTGGACTGG